>NC_083116.1:14553358-14885477 GCF_949774975.1 Lagenorhynchus albirostris
CCTTTGACTTTCTGTAGCCCCCCCCTCCCCCCCCCACCCCTTCCAGTCTGCTCCAGGCCCCATCACAACCCTGCTCCTTCCAATGCAGAGGAAGGCCTACTACTGGTTACTGAACTAGTTTCTTCTTCCCTGAGGCAACTAGTCAGCTCTTACTCCGTCTCCCACTCTCTCAGAATGCAGCCCCCTGACCCTGTCCCTCCTCATTCCGGACTCCCCTTCAAGGGCAACGCCACCTCTTTGCTCCCTGCACCCACCAACACGCATTCCTCAGCTTGACGGGCGGCTTTGAGGACGTTCATGAATTGAAGGGTATGTGTAGATAGTTTTCAAACGTTTATCTCAATAAGACCAATATTTATCAATAAAATTTATCACAGAACAATGTATGATTTTCATGACTGCTCCCCCAAACTGCAAGCTCAAAGAATGCTTGCAATACAAATTCCCATAATTTGGGAAGTTGTAACTCCAGATTATTGTTGAGTAGAAGCAAAGAAATCCAAGAAAATTGACTCCAAAGATTTTGTATCTACACACAACTAAGTCACACTTGCACATTCTCAGCCTCCAAAGGCAGCAAACAAAAAAAGACAACCAACAACCAGAAATGTGCCGATTTAATTGAGGAATAAGACAGCAGTATCTGGTATTCCATAAATTCTATATGCTAAACTAACGCATATTTTTAAGTGATCACCCAGATACAAAGGTGTAATATAGTTTGTACAATCAACTTAAATTGGAAAATTTCACATTTTACCTAAGAGTTATTTGACAGTAGTTCTGATGCTCTAAGCAGATGAAGAAGAAAAAAAAGGAAAAAACTTTTCATCCAAAAATCCAGTCTACTCAACTTTAATTTTTTAAGGAAATGTGCTTCCTTTGTTCTAATTGCTTTAAATCAAACCCTTTTATGGTATTGTTTCAGGAAAATATTACTTAGAATGAACCTACCTTCCAATCTGTTTTTTTTTTTGTCCATACAATCGTATTTTGTGTCATACAAACTGAGGCCGGACAATGAGGTTTTTAAATTGATAGATATTAAAAACATGCAATTGGAAGCATACATATATATCTCTATAGATGTTCATATAGCTACAGATATATATTCAAAAGCAAGGGTGATGTGCCTGGAAGCCTCTGGGGACATTCTTTAATCCATTTTCACCACACTGTAGATTTTAGTAATAAAACAGAAGCAGGAAAAAAATCCAAGTGTCCCTGAAACAAAATGAAAAAATCTTTGTTAACCAGACATTATAGAACATCAAATTAGCTTTCTCAAAAACGCAAAGCGGGGCTTCCCTGGTGGCGCAGTGGTTGAGAGTCCGCCTGCCGATGCAGGGGACACGGGTTCGTGCCCCGGTCCGGGAAGATCCCACGTGCCGTGGAGCGGCTGGGCCTGTGAGCCATGGCCGCTGAGCCTGCACATCCGGAGCCTGTGCTCCGCAACGGGAGAGGCCGCAACAGTGAGAGGCCCGCATACCGCAAAAAAAAACCCAAAAAACGCAAAGCATGTCCATTTTGAGGCGGGGCACTCATTCTCTAAATCTCAAGACTCGGACTTTATCAAATAAAAATCACCAGGCTCTCTTGCTGAGCAAAGAGGATGAGCAGCGGGGCTGGAGGCAGTCACCTGGAAAAGGGTGAGAAGCCATTTGACTGAACACTGCCGGTCTCTAACCAAAGTAATAAAAATGAGTAACTTAAGTTCTCTATTTCAAAAAGGATCAAAAGAGTGCAAGGCTACTTTCTTTTTTTTTCTTTTTTTTAAAAATAGATTTATTTACTAATTTTGGCTGCGTTGGGTCTTTGCTGCGCACAGGCTTCCTCTAGTTGCAGCGAGCGGGGGCTACTCTTCGTTGCGGTGCGCGGGCTTCTCATTGCAGTGGCTTCTCTTGTTGTGGAGCACAGGCTCTAGGCGCGCAGGATTCAGCATTTGTGGTTCACTGGCTTCAGCAGTTGTGGCTCGCAAGTTCTAGAGCGCAGGCTCAGTAGTTGTGGCGCACGGGCTTAGTTGGTCCGCGGCATGTGTGATCTTCCCGGACCACGGATTGAACCCGTGTCTCCAGCATTGGCAGGCGGATTCTTAACCACTGCGCCACCAGGGAAGCCCCCAAGGCTACTTTCTAACACAATAAACTTTGTATAACTTGCTTCAATTTTAGAAAATGTAAATAACCATTATCTACGTAGCAAAAGCAGGAATAATCTATTTACTTACATACTCAGAGAATATATTAGTTTTCTAAATCAAAGTTTTGCATAATTAAGCTTGAGAAACAGCCCATCTCTGGGGACTTATCCTAAAGAAATGATCCCACAGAAGAAAAAAAATTACACGCAAAAGGTGTTCATAATACTGATTTATAACATTGAAAAGTCAAAATGCCCCCAAACAGATGACTACCTAAACGATGGACCAAGATGAAATAAGATAGGCATCAAAATTGACAAATATAAAGACATATAAAGCAGCATGGGGCAATATTTATAATATGGTGTCAGGTGAAAAAAGCCAGACCTCAAAGAACTCCCAGGCATCACACCTATGAGAACACTGCATAAGCCTAAACCTGTCGACTACAGCAGAGCATGAACAAAAGAAGATACCTTTATATCTTAGGGTGACATGATTATGGACAAATTTTTCTTTAACATAGAATTCCATTGATGTTCATACTATAAAAATAAATCTTCAGATGACATTAAGGTCTAATGACTTAATTGAAGAAAACTCTAATAAGATTTCCAAATCCCATAGTCTAAGTGGGGCACCCTAAGACAATTCAGTCATCTAAGAAAACATCTTAATAACAAGATCACAGAAAGCTTTAGGCAGGGTTTGTTACCTTTTTCTATGCCGATTGCTAAATTTATCAATAGAATAACTTTCCATCCTATATACCATCATGCCACTTCCCTCCCATCCTACAAAGCTCCTTGTCAGGAGTCAGTATGGTACAGTGATAAGACCATGGGCTCTGGAGGGACACAAATCTCCTCTGTTGGTTACTTGTTGATCTTGGGCAAGTGACAGTCTTGCCAAGCCTCAGTTTTCTCAGCTGAAAAATGGGGACAATAATACCTATTCCTACTTTTGGCTTCCTTTTTTGAATCCAACAACTTCAAAGGTTCAGGTGCATAGCTAACATATGTCTCTGAATCTAAAACACTCCTGATTTCAATTTGCTGCATATTATTCCCATAAATCATTAAAATGTCTACGAATTCTCAACTTTTTGATGCTCTATTTAAAGTACCAAACTGTCTCCTACCCGAAAAACAAAAATCCATCAACCCTCACATTGTTCTGATAGTTGGCTGAGCTAAAGAATCTGGAGTTAGGCAGACACTTGGCTGTATGATGTAGAGCAAGACACCTATCTCCTCTGTGCCTCATAAGTGAAAAGGAATCATGTCCCTGCCCAGCTAACAGGCTTGACCTGACAAAAAAAGGGTAAAATACATTAGAGGCACCCGAGAAATGATAGCTGTCACTGATGTTCTGATCTGAGGATTGAAAAATATGTTCACATGGGATTTATTTGACTAGTGTGGAAGTCCTCAACATCACCTGTAGCTTGGAATCACCGGGGGAGATTTAACAAATACTATTGCCTGCGTCAACCCCCCCCCCAGCTATGCTGATTTAATTGATCTGGGATGCAGCCTGAGTGTCAAGAGTTTTTAAATCTCCCCAGGTCCTAACATGCAACCATGGTTCAGAACCTCTGGGCTAGCCTGTCTTCCTCCCTTAAGTATGAAGAGAGGTGTGGAAATTTCTCTCCTAAGGGCCACTGTACCACACAAGTTAAAAGCAATGTAAAGGATCTAGAGAAATTAAAATATTTTTTTCTACAGCTCAATTGCTTGTACTACAACTTGAGGGTAGAAAAAAGGAGATGGGACAAAATGGGAGAAAATTATCACTTTGGTGTCTTTGCCTACTTTTCCCTCAGGACAGAGGAAGTACTAAACCAATACTAGAAGTGTCCTCGTTTCTTTCTAAACCTCATAACCTTTTTTCATTAGGTGGGGTGATACATAACAAAAAGACAATCCAACCACATGATCTTGAATGAGGCAGTCCAAGACAAGCAGAGAAACCCATTTTCCCCCTGTCCTTTCTCTAATTGCAATTCTATAATGAAAAAAATTCACAGTCTGATCTAGAACTGGCATCCAATACACATTTCCTCCAGGGCTTTCCCAAAGTAGTCATGTGCACTTGAAAAAGAAGAAACTAGCTAAATAAAACATTTTGAAAGTCTATCACATTCTATGCAATGTGATACAAACAAACCTTTAAAGAGCTTTCCACAGTCACTTTGGGGACTAAATTCCAATATACATTAATTTGAGAACTGGCAGCTGTGAATAAGACACACGCAGAAAAGATTTTCCTAAAGCTGGAATTAAAGCCATTGCACAGAGGAATAAAGAGAAAGTGTGTTTGGAGGAAAGGGTCTTGGGGGCCTTGATTCTCCTCAGCCACATTTGATCCAGTATTCAGTAAGCACTTTCTCTGGGCCCAGCACTTGCCAGGTAATGTAAAGGATAGAAAAGGGGGCTCTGGTGGGGAACAATGTCAGTGGCCGCACAACATATCACTATTTATACAGAGGTTGCAGTCTGAGACTTGGAAAGGACCCCTAACCCCTTGTCTTTTTCGCTTCCACATCTTATCAGTCACCAAGACCTGCCAATTCGAACGTGGAATTTTTTTTGAAGTGAAAATATTTTATTTACATGCTTATTTAAATACTTCTTTTCCTCAACTAAATACTTACTGTGATAACAGAATACAATTGCTTTCCCCCTCTCAGTTGGTAACCTGTGAAATTTTTTCTTTTGGTGTTTACATACATAGGAAAACATCTTTATAACAAGTTTTAGAACTAAAGAGGAGACTGCGATTCAGTAACACTGCCACACCCATTAAAAGTGCCAGCGAATGGATGAAAATATTACCAGAATTCATATTAAATCACATTTTTTCACGTGCACGTTATTGTTAGGATTGGAAGAAAGTGGTGTTATTTACTGCAGAAACTCTTAATAGATACAATTTAATATAATGTATAAACATATGTTATACTCATTCTTGCATAATTGTATAATTTGTTATGAAAATAAAAATCAGAGATGGTAAATGTAGTTTTCACTGATTCCTTGATTGTTTGTGTTTACTTTCCGAGCTCGATGCTCTATCATTTATAAATTAATGTTTTCTGTGATCTTTTCTCTAAAAACTTTATTATCACTTCCAGAACATAATTGGCATTGATTTTTTTTTTATGGGAATCTTCTGAATCCATCCCCTCCATCCATCTGTCCATCTCCGTAGCCATTGGGTCTTAAGTCACAGTCTCTTCATCTCTCATCTAGAAAACTGTCTCCTAGCTTGTCTTCACTTCCAGTATCCCTCTCAAATCCATTCTCTGTCAGAGTGATTGTGATATTTCCAAAACACAAGTTTGATTGCCAGGCCCCTACTTACAAACCTTTAATAGCTTCCCATAGCAAAAGTACTTAAACCCCGGAGGGTATCAGAAATCTTTTAAGCTGCTAAAAATACAGATCAGCAAGAATTCTGATTCAGGGGCTTTGGGATAGGCCCTGGGCATGAGATTTATTGGTTTTAGGTAGTTTAAAATAATTTCCACAAGTGAATGTAAGGCACACCCAAGTCTGAAAATGACGACTATATATGATAAAAATTCCAACTCCTTAGTCTCAGCCCACAAGGCCCTCCAGGATCAGACCCTGGCCCGCCACTTTAGGCCTTCTTCCTGCCACTTGATGCCTTAAATTTTAAACTCCCCAACCCCAAATTACCTGAAGATCTCCGTGCTTTCACAAAACTCCAGGTTAACTCTATTAGGCTCCTTACCACGATGCATGGAAATGATCTGTTTAGAGGTCTTCTCTCTCCAGATGATAGCCTTGAGGCTAGGGTGAAGTCTTACTCAAGTTTGTACCCCCAGTGCATAGCATAGTGTTGGGCACATTGTAGGTGGACAACAAATGTCTCTTAAACTGAACTGTTTAAATTAACTGCTTAGCAATGTAAGCTCCATGAGGATAGGGATTTTGATCACTGCTAAAGCCCCAGCCTCTAGGGCAGTGCATGACACACAGTAGGTGTTCACTATATTCTTCTTGAATGAATGAATGAATGATGAATAAATGGCAGGAACTTGGAGAGGGCATCATAGAGAATGTGCTATAAAGCTGGATTCAGAGGCATTTGAGGATGGGAGACAGCTATTCCAGATAGAGGGGAAAGTACCCATAAAGGCCTGAAACAACTAAAACCCCGGCAGTTTTAAGGAACAGTGAGAACCATGGCAGAGGGGTTGGAACATTAAGGGTGAGTGATCAGAAAATTAAGGGAATATTAAAAAGAGCATATAGGAGAAAAGACCACAAAAGTAGGTGGGGGCCAGATAATGAATGATAAGTTAAGAACTTTGGATTTGATACCATAGGCAACTGGGAGCCAGCAAAGATTCATAAACCAGAGAGTGAGATGAACAAATTTGTTCATGACCAAGACAGTGACAATGACGATGATGACAATAATAATGATAATAGCTGATATTTACTAAATATTTATTATATGCCTGGCTCCAAGTTAAGTGTTTCACCTGTGCGATCACTCTGAGATACGTGCTATTATTCTCTATAAAGAAATGGAGGCTCAGAGAAGTAAAGCGACTTGCCTTACAACACACAGCCAATAAGCAGTACAGCTGAGACTTAAAGTCAATTCTTCCCTGACTGTTCTAGGGTGGAGATAATCAATACGGGCTGAGATGACCAAGAACTGCTTTGTACAGAAAAATACCTCAAAGAATAAGCAGCAGTTGGACAGGAAATGCTTGAGGATGGGAGTAAGAAATCAACTCAGGTATGAGATGCCAGAGAACATAAAATGCACAAAACAAGAATGCCAGAGAATGCAGCTTTTGCTTACCTCTGGGAAAAGGAATACTTCCCTTCCTTTGAAATTTTTTAGTATGATGCTCAAAACTAGAAGAATACTGGCTACCACAGGGCCCAGGTTTAGAATAGGTCTGTAACTACTTGCACTGGGAAAAATGATAAGACCCTGAGGTTTTCAATATCCTTGAGAATAGAGAACACTCTGTTCTGTTAATTCCTATAGCACCTGGCACTTTGGTCCATAAATATAAGCTGAAATCAAAATCAGCTGGAATTAAAGAAGTAATGGAATTATCCCAGAGATTACACTGGCCTTGACTCCCTCTATCCTAGAATAATGTGGAAAAATTGGAAGGATGTGCCTCTATTTTTTTTAAAGAAGGGCTGGAAGGGTTGAAGGGGCATGGAAAAGACTTGGGATAGTCTCTTTTCATCATCTATTCCTGAGGGCAATACTTCATTCCTTTACATGCACCTGTCTTCATTCTCCCAATTACAGGAAGTCCACCTGATCAAACAGAGGCCCACAGAGCAGATTCCGCAGGCATCCTTCGGTGGCTGGTTTAGCCCCACCTCAAAGAAAGTACCTCTTTCTTAAGGAGGACATAGAGAGTTGTGTTTAAGAGAATGAACTTTAGAGTCAGACCAACCTGGGTTTGAATGAATCACAGCTCCCACACTTACTAGCTGAGTGACCTTGAACAAGTCACTTAATCTCTCTGAGCCTCAGTTTCCTCATACATGCAATGGGAATAACATGACCTACACCTCATAATAATCAGACAATTAGGTGAAAATTAAGTGAGATAAATGTATGTTTCCATATTCCCTATTAGCACATTGCCAAGCCCATAAAAGAAGTAGTTTAGTAAATATTTGTTGGTTGGTTAACAATTAGCACTAATACATCTTTATCCCTTGTTGATCTTTTGGCCTTTAGAATTGAAATTTTTAATAAGACAGAGACAACTTGGTATATAATAAAGCACAAAAGGCCCACTACAGCTAACATTTGTGTGTTAAGATAATTGGACTTTTCCTTCAATACAGTGTATTTCATCTTGCACTGTGTGAGAACATTCTTCACTTTAGTGATACAATATTATACGGTAGACACTCTCAAAATACATTGAACTTCACTCGCTTCTTTTAGTGAATAAAAATATATTCAAAGCATAGACAGTGAGAAAGCCAACAGAAAAGCACTCTGCACCCGGCTGATACTTCTTCTGGGTCCTAGAAACTCTTTGCATCACACTGGCTTCAATTACTGCACAGTGATTGGTGGCTCAGAGTCTCGGACTCTAAACATGTTCTCTTGAGATGAACAAAACTATATTTTGAAAATAGCATTAACTCCCAAGTAAAAGTGAGGTCCAAAAACAGTTCACTCTAGACCAGATTTCTTAACAGCAGTACTATTAACATTTTGGGCCAGATAATTCTTTGTTGTTCAGGGCTGGTCTGTGCATCATAAGATGTTTAACAGCATCCCTAGCCTCTACTCACTAGATGTCATTAGCATCCTCCCAGTCATGACAATCAAAAATGTCTCCAGGGCTTCCCTGGTGGCGCAGTGGTTGAGAGTCCGCCTGCCGATGCAGGGGACATGGGTTCGTGCCCTGGTCTGGGAGGATCCCACGTGCCATGGAGCGGCTGGGCCCGTGAGCCATGGCCGCTGAGCCTGTGCGTCCGGAACCTGTGCTCCGCAACGGGAGAGGCCACAACAGTGATAGGCCCACATACCGCAAAAAATGAAAGAAAAAAAAGTCTCCAGATATTGCTAAATGTCCTATACGGGACAAATTTGTCCCTGGTTGAGAACCACTGCTCAGGAATAAAAGACTGTGGCTGAATGCAAACATTTATATAAAATATTTAATTTACTACCCAATGGCAATGCAGCCAGGGTTTATATTAAACCATAAACTCCATTATCATAATAGAACATAGCATTTAAACACAAGGAGAAGGAATCTTAAGTGTTAGATTATTGTGATCTTATGTCTGTTACATCAAACTAGAGATACATTATTTCGATTAATTTTCTTAAGACTTTAATGCATTTGTTGATATCGAAAACAAAACTTGATGCAAATAAAAAATCACTAACTATCCTCCAATCAAGATCAAGTATCCATACGTGTGCCAACCACGAACATCCATTAGAGATCTGAGTAAAGTGATCAAATTAGAAGAGATCACAGCCTACTTGGTCATGCACAGACTTAGTTTCTTTAATAGCCAGTTTCTTAACAGCTGGTTAAACTAGTTATACTAAAACCAGTTCGGATTTTGGGCAAGTCACCGAACTTGAACTGAAATTTATCTTTGTCTCTACAATACAAGGTTTCCATCCTGGTACCCTCTGGTGGCATTATTGGCATATTGTGGCTTATCCTTCTTCTTCCTGTTCTTTGAATCCTATTTCAAAATGTTATTTACACATCTGTTAGTGTGCTATGAACTGAAAATTGGGTAGAGGAACACCAGCCACAATGTACATCACTTCCTTTGCCTCAAAAAATGAGAGGAAGAAAACAATGGGGTGTCATTTTAGACATACTGAGTTAACAAAAAAGAAAACCACTTTTTCAGGGTTTTTTGGTTATTGTTTCTTTAAAAATAATATTCAATGCCAGCCAAGGCTGTAGAGAAACCGATACAATACTGCTGATGGCAAAAAACCATAAGGAGCCATAAAGATATTTATGCTTTTTGACCCTGTCATCCCATTACACAGACTATCCTAAGGAAATAATCCAAAATGGCGGGGATTCAACAGTGAGGAAACAGTTAAGTAATCTGCTCAATAGATTAAACAGCCATAAAAATGGCAAATATAAAGGATATGTAGAAACATACTCAATATTGAAAAGTGACAGCTATGAAGTCTTCTACTTCCATTGTGATGCCATGGATGAATTCAAATACCAAAGAGAAATGTGATGACCACAAGGAACGGCTTGGGATGAATGCGTGATTATCCTAAATGAGTGTGAAACTCTTCAGCATTTTTTACATGAGTGGATATTGCTAATTTTAAAGTTCTCATTTAAAAAAAATCACTCTCAGAAAGATTTGTCTACAGCAAGAAAGAGTAATCAGCAATTAAGAACTATACTTTTGTGTACATCTATATTTTTTATTTTTTTCATCTATATTCTTAAGACTAATTATTTAATTAAGGATGTCTTCCTCAAAAGTGAAACACCATGAACAGAGGCAATAAGCCTTGCTTCCTGCTGTGAACCTCAAAATGTAACGATGAAATGTAAAGAGATGCCATTTAAGAGTCTTACGCAGAGAGGGCTTCTTAAACAACAGTTCTAGAAAACTGACGTCAAAAGCACACTTCATGATTTTACTAATTTTTTTCCTGATATGAACAATAACCAGGATTTACTTTGGAGGTTTCTCCTACCCATGATTTAATTTAAAAATAGATATGGAGATCTTTTTTTCTCTCTCTCTCCCTCCATATGAAAAATAATTTGCTCTGATTCATGATGATGACATAGGAAGATCCTGAACTCACTTCCTCTCATAGACACACTAAATCTACAGCAATATATGAAACAAATTCCACTGAAAAAACCTGTCAGAGAGACCTCTTCACATGGGGCAAATGAGAGGGAAACCACATCGAAGAGGATAGGAAAGGCTGAGACACAATCTCACCATAAACCCCAAACCCGGCATGGTGACGCACATTCGGAAGGGAACTCAAGACCTGGAGCTTCTTTCTGAGGAGCAAAGCGTTCATACCCTATATGGAGTGCTCCACTCTTTAAGATTGGCACCTGTAAATAAACCCCCCAAACATTTGGTTTTGAAAAACAACAGGGCTCGCACCCATGAGACCCAAGGGGCTGATACAAACTGAGGTTTGGCTCTTAAGGGCCCACACACAGTCTCCAAAATATACAAACAGCTCATGCAGCTAAATATCAAAAAAAAACAACCCAGTCAAAAAGTGGGCAGAAGATCTAAATAGTCATTTCTCCAAAGAAGACATACAGATGGTTAAAAAGCACATGAAAAGATGCTCAACATCACTAATTATCAGAGAAATGCAAATCAAAACTACAAAGAAGAATCACATCACACCAGTCAGAATGATGATCATCAAAAAGTTTAGGGCTTCCCTGGTGGCACAGTGGTTGAGAGTTCGCCTGCTGATGCGGGGGACATGGGTTCGTGCCCCGGTCCAGGAGGGTCCCACATGCTGCGGAGAGGCTGGGCCCGTGAGCCATGGCCACTGAGCCTGCGCGTCTGGAGCCTGTGCTCCGCGGCGGGGGAGGCCACAGCAGTGAGAGGCCCGCGTACCGCAAAAAAAAAAGTTTACAAACAAGAAATGCTGGAGAGGGTGTGGAGAAAAGGGAACCCACTTATGCTGCTCGTGGGAATGTAAACTGGTGCAGCCACTATGGAGAACAATATGGAGGTTCCTTAAAAAACTAAAAATAGAGCTACCGTATGATCCAGCAATCCCACTCCTGGGCATATATCCAGAGAAAACCATAATTTGAAAAGATACATATACCCCAATGCTCACTGCAGCACTATTTACGATAGCCAGGACATGGAAACAACCCAAGTGCCCATCAACAGATGAATGGATAAAGAAGATGTGGTACGTACATACAATGGAATATTACTCAGCCATAAAAAAGAATGAAATAATACCATTTGCAGCAACATGGAGGGACCTAGAGATTGTCATACTGAGGGAAGTAAGTCAGACACAGAAAGACAAATATATGATATCGCTTATATGTGAAATCTAAAAAAAAGTGTACAAATAAACTTATCTACAAAACAGAAATGGAGTCACAGATGCAGAAAATAAACTTATGGTTACCAGGGGTAAGGGTGGGGAGGGATAAATTGGAAGATTGGGATTGACATATATACACTACTATATAAAATAGGTAACTAATAAGGACCTATTTTTTAGCACAGGGAACTCTACTCAATACTCTGTAATGGCCTATATGGGGAATAGAATCTAAAAAAAAAACAGGATATATGTATATGTATAACTGATTCACTTTACTGTACAGCAGAAACTAACACAACGTTGTAAATCAACTATACTCCACTAAAAATTTTTTTTAAAAAAAGGGCCCACACGCAGACTCACCGGCTCCAGGGCACAGAACAGAAGCAGCCTTTTGAAAGGCACCCAGACTTGATGTGAAAGACTCCTTTGCTAATTTTAAAGCATTGGTCTGAAGGGATGGGGCCTGCTGGGATATTCTCAGGGACAGAGGCTGGTGGGTACCATCTTCTGCTCTCCCTATGCCTACGTAAGCTAGCTGGTACCATCTTTTCTTCTTTTATTTTTTCCTTTCTTTGCAGCAGGTGTCATCCTTATGCTTCAGCCAGTGGGCACCATCTTCCTCCAAATCCCTCTGCCTTGCTAAAGCCAGCAGGTGCCATCTCCCTCACCTCTTATTTTATTTCCCATTCTCCTTTCTCTTCTTGGTTTCTTTTTCCTTTACTTTCATTTTTTCCCCTTTTTTTTTCTGTGCGCGCCATCTGTGCACTTCCCCTTTGCCTTGCTCCAGTCAGTGGGTGCCCTCTGCGTGCTCTCCCCGGCCATACTCCAGAGTGCTGTATCTCCCAGAGCGGAGCTTCTACACACATCCGGCACCCCAGTTTTTACATATGGCGCCCTGATTTTTGCAGCTGCTGCCAGGGGACACCGCTGCATTGCCCGGCTCTGGCGGGCAGTGGGGCTTAGCTCACACGTCCCACAGGACTGTAACCAATGGAGAAAGTTCTTAAACAGCTACCACTCCCCGGGCCCAGCAAGAGGCAACAGACCCAGGGGCTCCTATTACCTTATCATCACAGCTTCAGCCTGAGGGGCAGGCTTCTAATTAAGCCCACATCGTAGGGCTGACTGTAAACCTTCCCTGAGACTTTGGAGGATGGGAACTCTTATATGAGTCTGGTGCCCCAGTTTTTACATTTAGTGCCCTGGTTTTTGCGGCTGCCTCCCAGGGATACCCCTTGATCGCCTGCCTCTGGTGGCCAGGAGGGCTGGTGTTCCTCGGTCCCATGGGCCAGAAACAACTGGAAAGACAGTCCTTGGCAACTACCACCCCCAGGGCACTACACAGGCAGCAGACTGAAAGACCTCCACAGGCTTTTTGTGAAGGAGGCCTACTTGCTACTCCTAAATCTTCGGCCTTAGGGACAGGCGTTAGGTTTGGCACACGTCTGGAAGCTATGGAGCTGCTCTCAGGGAATGTACGCTGAGGAACATCACCTTTGCACTCTCCCTCTACCTTGCTACAGCTCACCAGTGCCTCCCAGAAAGGAGCTTATACACTCATCTGGAGCCCTGATTTTTGAGACTGCTGCCCGGCAGACATCTCCAGATCACCTGGTTCAGGGAGCCAGCGGGGTTTACACTTGCAGTTCCACAGAAGATATATGTCTATTCTTTTTTTTTGCGGTACGCGGGCCTCTCACTCTTGTGGCCTCTCCCGTTGTGGAGCACAGGCTCCGGACGCGCAGGCTCAGCGGCCATGGCTCACGGGCGCAGCCGCTTCGCGGCACGTGGTATCTTCCCAGACCGGGGCACGAACCCGTGTCACCTGCATCGGCAGGCTGACTCTCAACCACTGCGCCACCAGGGAAGCCCCTATGTCTATTCTTTAAAAGCTGCTGCCTGAGGGTCTGGCTTTCAATCAGTCTGAATCTCGGTGCTGACTGAGATCCTCCCCTTTGAGACACCGAAAGGTTTTGGCACACCCTCAACTACTAGGAGCTACTAAAAATGAAATAGGCTGATGGACCTAGAGACTGTCATACAGAGTGAAGTAAGTCAGAAAGAGAAAAACAAATATCGTATATTAACGCATATATGTGCAATCTGAAAAAACTGGTAGAGACCAGCAGTTCCCAATCTTTTTGGCACCAGGGACCGGTTTCGTGAAAGACAATTTTTCCACAGACCATGGTGGGGGGGACTGGGATACAGTGGTTCAGGAGGTGATGCGAGCGATGGGGAGCAGCAGAAGCTTTGCTCACTCACCCACCACTCACCTCCTGCTGTGCAGCCCGGTTCCTAACAGGCCGCAGACCCCTGGTATAGACGATCTTATTTACAAAGCAGAAATAAAAGACACAGACTTAGAGAACAAACGTATGGATATGGTGGGGGGGATGAACTGGGAGATTGGGATTGACATATATACACTATTCATACTATGTATAAAGTAGATAACTAATGAGAACCTACTGTATAGCACAAGGAACTCTACTCAGTGCTCTGTGGTGACCTAAACAGGAAGGAAATCCAAAAAAGAGGGGATACGTGTATATGTATAGCTGATTCACTTTGCTGTACAGTATAAACTAACACAATATTGTAAAGCAACTGTACTCCAATAAAAATAAATAAATAAAATAGGCCACTTGGATAATCACAAAGGTTTGAGAGACAATCAAGAGCTAGGGCAGATTTCAACAGTGAGCTTCATCTCCTACACAAGGCCAACCCTTCAAGGCTGGGAGAGGTGGCTATTTCATCTAACGCACAGGAACCAACATAGTCAAGCAAAACAAAGAAACAGAGGAATATGTTCCAAACAAAAGAATAAGAGAAAACCTCAGGAAAAAAAAACATAAGGAAACAAAGTTAAGTAATTTACCTGATAAAGAATTCAAAGTAATGGTCATAAAGATGCTTACAGAACTCGGGAGAAAAATGGATGAATACAGTGAGAATTCCAACAAAGATGTATCAATAGAAAATATAAGAAAGTTTCAAACATAAACCACAGAGCTGAAAAATACAATAACTCAACTGAAAAATACACTATAGAGGTTCAATAGCAGACTAGATGAAACAGAAAAAAGGATCAGTAAACTCAAAGATAGGGCAGAGGAACTCACCTAATCAGAGCAAAAAAGAAAAAGAATGAAAAAAGTGAAGATAGCTTAAGGGACTTATGGGACACCATCAAGTGGACTAACATTTGCATTATAGGAGTTCCAAAAGGAGAAGAGAGAGAGAAAGGGGCAGAAAAATTATTTGAAGAAATAATGGCTGGAAACTTCCCTAACCTGGGGAAAGAAACAGATGTCCAGATCCAGGAAGCCCAGAGTTGCAAATAAAATGAACCCAAAGAGACCCACTGAGACACATTACAATTAAAATGTCAAAAGTTAAAGACAAGGGGAGAATCTTAAAAGCAGCAAGAGAAAAACAACTTGTTATGAACCCCCATAATACTACCTGTAGATTTTTCAGCAGAAACTTTGCAGGCCAGAAGGGAGTGACAATATATTCAAAATGATGAAAGAAAAAAAATCCAAACAAGAATACTTTACTGAGGCTGAGGGGCGGGGCCGGGGCAAGAGTGGCTCCTCTGCCTCGCTGTGCCCTATCGCCGCCCGGACACCGCGCGGGCCGCCGGCATCATGAAGATCTGGACTTCGGAGCACGTCTTTGACCACCCATGGGAAACTGTTACAACAGCTGCAATGCAGAAATACCCAAACCCTATGAACCCAAGTGTGGTTGGAGTTGATGTATTGGACAGACACGTAGATCTCTCTGGAAAGTTGCACAGCCATAGACTTCTCAGCACAGAGTGGGGACTGCCTTCTATTGTGAAATCTCTTATTGGTGCAGCAAGAACCAAAACATATGTGCAAGAACATTCTGTAGTGGATCCCGTAGAGAAAACAATGGAACTTAAATCTACTAATATTTCATTTACAAATATGGTTTCAGTAGATGAGAGACTTATATACAAACCACATCCTCAAGACCCAGAAAAAACTGTTTTGACTCAAGAAGCCATAATTACCGTGAAAGGGGTCAGTCTCGGCAGTTACCTCGAAGGCCTGATGGCAAGCACGATATCGTCAAATGCCAATAAAGGCCGAGAAGCAATGGAGTGGGTAATACATAAATTAAATGCTGAAATTGAGGAATTGACGGCTTCGGCAAGAGGGAGCATAAGGACACCAATGGCAGCAGCAGCATTTGTGGAGAAATGATAATGAAAGTTGATAACACCCAGTTCCCCAGGTCTCTACAAGCTGGCAGTATATTTATTTGTTATTTAAAAAATACAACTATATTTTCGGTAGAATTGTTTTTTTAATAAGCTGAAGAAGGACTATGTGACTTGATCAAAACAAAGAGGTGCAGTGTTTCTAAATCAAAGGGATTGGCTGAAATTAGTGTTGTCTGAAATGACTGTCTGATTTTGAGGATTCCAGTATTTATGTAAAAATGTAACAATTTTTGAAAAGTACTTGAAAATTGGTATTGGCTGATCAAACCTCCTTAAGGTAGAGTTTTAAAGCTTTTCATGCATTGGAACTCTACCTGTCTTTGGACCAACCCCAGAACCAAGCAGAGCCACCTCTTACATACCCACCACTGCCCTGCAATAAACTTGGAGAACTTGCATGAGGGAACTCACTTTTAAAGGAGAAACTGTATAGTTTTAAAAAGACATTAATTGTATAAAATAACTTGCTCTGCTATAAACCACCATTAAAAATCACAGTGTTTTAATTTGGTACTCAACATTTTTGGAGTAAAAATTATCATGAAAGTAATAACTGACTCCAACAAAAATATATTTTATTGTGTTAAAGAGTACTGTATTGATTTGCCAAAGTTTTGTAACTTAGTAAATGTATTACCTTCCTTGGATCTGTACTTTATGACTTAGTATGCTGTGTTGTGGGCTGGTTATGTTAACTGAAAAAATAAAGTCATTACCAGAATTTTGCACTACTCTAAACTTAAACAGAAGAACAGCTGTTCACATCTTTTAGCATTTCACATTTGCCTAACTTATCAATTGCCATGTGTCAAAATTGTGGTTCTGTAATTGCTAAAGCATGATATGTCAGGTTATTTGAATATAATTCCTTTTTGAAGTAACTGTGACCACAAAACATCTTTTTTACGTGAAGAGCTGTACATCATTTGAAATTACTCGAATGATGTCTTGATCTGAAGCATAAATCCCAGGGACTTAATGTTTTTAAATAATACTGTGTCACTGCAGGGGATGGGGGCGGTGGAGAAGAAAAAAGAATAATAGGGTGAAAAAAAAGCATTGACCTAAACTAACCAGTATGTGAATTGCTTTGCAGCTTTTATTTATGGGAAATCCTTGCTTTGGATGCCAGTGGGCAGCTGTAATCTGGAAAACAATCCAGTAAATGTTGTGTTGTTTTGTATTTTGTAGCAGGCAATTAATTATCAACCGTTAAATAAGAATACCTTTGATACTGGGAATTGTTGCATACAGAATATTTTTGTTAAAAGGTGATGAGCTCTTGCCTTTATTTCACAGTACTTAAAGTGATAAACTTCTAGTCAGGTTTCCTATAAAAGAAACCAATTAATATATGTACCTAAACCACAAAAATAGTATACCAGGCTATTTGAAAATTGTTTTTCTATTTAAAATATTGTTTAGCTTGCGACTTCTTAGGACATTTGTAAAAGCAAGTTAAAGCCAATAAGGTTTTTGATTATTTTTTGTAACCGGAGATGGTTTTTACAATTAAAATAACATTTCAACTAAACAAACCATTGCTAAATAATGATATTTAATAATAAGTTGCCTTGTATAACTTCTGAAAATTATACTTGTTCTGAAAAGTATAAGAATACCCTAATGATAAAAAGATTTCTAAACAAAATTTTATCCTGTTTTTTTTTTACTCTGATCTAATGACAAAATTCTATAGATTTTCATCTTCCAGTGTAGTTACTTTTCGTTAAGTAGCTCGTAGGTAATGGCTTTTACCTGTTAAAATATAAATAACAGCAGGCATTCGAGAGGACTAAACTGGAGTAGAGTGTTCATGGGTTAGAATTAGACTCTCGGATTATGGAGCATATTATCCTGTTTAATGTTAAAGATGGATCTTATATGAATTAAGAAAACCTTCCTGTTAATAAAAACTTCCTTTTAACTAAAAAAAAAAAAAAAAAAAAAAAAGAATACTTTACTTGGCAAAGTTATCATTCAGAATTGAATGAGAGATAAAATGTTTTCCGGGGTGGGGGTGGATAAACTGGGAGAATAGGATTGACATATATACAGTACTACATAAAATAGATAACTAATGGGGACCTACTGTATAGCACAGGGAACTCTACTCAATACTCTGTAACGGCCTATATGGGAAAAGAATCTAAAAAGGAGTGGATATATGTATATGTATAACCGATTCACTTTTCTATACAGCAGAAACTAATACAACATTGTAAATCAATTATCATCCAATAAAAATTAATTCAAAAACAAAAGGTTTCCAGACAATCAAAAGCTAAAGTAGTTCATCACCACTAAACTGGCCTTACAAGAAATGTTAAAGGGACTCCTTTATGCTGAAAAGAAAGGGCACAAATTAGTAACAAGACAACTTATGAAAGTATAAATCTCACTGGTAAAGGTAAATATATATTAGTAAAGGTAGTGGATTCATCACTTATAAAGCTAGTAGGAAGGTGAAGGGGCAGGAAAATTTTTTAATTATTAAAAAATTTAAAAACCTAATATAAAGGTTAAAGACAAAAGTAGTAAAAATAAGTTAGGTGATACACATAATAAAAAGATGTAAAATGTGACATCAAAGACATAAAATATAGAAGGAGAGTAAAAATGTAGAGCTTTAGAATGCTTTCAAACTTAGGTTCTTATCAACTTAAAATAGACTGTCATAAGTTGTTATTGGGTTGGCCAATAAGTTCCTTTGGTTTTTAAGTAAAAATAAAAACCACATTTTTCATTTTCACCAAGAACTTTATTGAACAATGTATTCACTGTTTTGTTCCACTACATTCTGCCATTTTTCAGGCAACTTCATAATTCCATCTTCCCAAAACTTTTTATCTTTTTGAGCAAAGAACTGTTCCAGGTGCCTTTTACAGTCTTCCAGGGAATTGAAATTTTTCCATTAAGAGAATTTTGTAAAGACCGAAATAAATGGAAATCCAAAGGTGCAATATCTGGTGAATTCGGTGGATGAATCAGAACTTCCCAGCCAAGATGTAACAGTTTTTGCCTGGTCATCAAAGAAACATGTGGTCTTGATATCCTGATGGAAGATTATGCGTTTTCTGTTGACTAATTCCGGACACTTTTCGTCGAGTGCTGCTTTCAGTTCGTCTAATTGGGAGCAGTACTTGTTGGAATTAATCGTTTCGTTTTCCAGAAGGAGCTCATAATAGAGAACTCCCTTCCAATCCCACCATATACACACCATCACCTTCTTTGGATGAAGACTGGCCTTTGGTGTGGTTGGTGGTGGTTCATTTCGCTTGCCCCATGATCTCTTCCGTTCCACATTAGTGTACAGTACCCACTTTTCATCACCCGTCACAATTTGTTTTAAAAAATGGAACATTTTCATTACTTTTAAGTAGAGAATCGCATGCAGAAATACGGTCAAGAAAGTTTTTTTCACTTAACATGTGTGGAACCCAGACATCAAAGCGATTCACATAACCAAGCTGGTGCAAATGATTTTCAACGCTTGATTTGGATATTTTGAGTATGTCAGCTATCTCCCGCATGGTATAACGCTTATTTTTCTTAATTAATGTCTCAATTTGATCACTATCAACTTCAACTGGTCTACCTGACCATGGAGCATCATCCAGCGAGAAATCTCCAGCAAGAAACTTCACAAACCACTTTTTTTTTCCACAAACCACTTTTGACACGTCCAATCATTCACAGCACCTTCGCCATACACTGCACAAATCTTTCTTTGTGTTTCAGTTGCGTTTTTAGCTTTCTTGAAATAATAAAGCATAACATACTGAAAATGTTGCTTTTTTTCTTCCATCTTCCATATTAAAATGGCTACAAAAAAATCAGGGTTTTTTTACTATTTATTTATTTATTTTTGGCGGTGTCAGGTCTTAGTTGCAGCATGCAGGATCTTCGTTGCGGCTCATGGGCTTCTCTCTAGTTGTGTTGCATGGGCTCCAGAGCACGTGGGCTCTGTAGTTGCAGCATGCAGGCTCTCTAGTTGTGGCTCGCGTGCTCAGTAGTTGCAGCATGCGGGCTTAGTTGTCCTGCAGCATGTGGGATCTTAGTTCCCCAACCAGGGATTGAACCTGCGTCCCCTGCATTGGAAGGCGGATTCTAAACCACTGGACCACTAGGGAAGTCCCTCAAAATGCAATTTTGATAAGTTTTTTTTTTAAATGCACGCTGATATGACAGCTGTCCCAATACAATCTAACAAAACTGTTTCGAATGAAGTTAAAGACAGCTAAGCGCTACTAGAACCATCTTATGGAAAAAACCGAACGAACTTTTTGGCCAATCCAATATATATAGGCCTCATGGTAGCCGCAAAGCAAAAACCTACAGAGATATACAAAAGATAATGAGAAAGGAATCTAAGCATACCACTAAAGAAAGTCATCAAACCACAGAGGAAGAGACAAGAGAAGAAGAAAGGGACAGAGGAACTAAAAAACAGCCAAAACAGCCAGGAAACAAATAACAAAATGGCAATAAGGACATACCTATCAATAATTAAATGTAAATAGACTAAATTCTCCAATCAAAACACATACAGTGGCTGGAATGGATAAAAAACAAGACCCATCTATATGCCGCCTATAAGAAACTCACTTCAGACATAAGGACACACAGACTGAAAGTGAAGGGAATAAAAAAAAAGATATTCCATGCAAATGGAAACCAAAAGAAAGCTGGGGTAGCTATATTTACACAAAACAGATTTTAAAAAGAAGACTGTAATAAGCTAATAAGGGCATTACATAATGATAACGGGTACAGAGGATACGTATCTCAACATAATAAAGTCCACGTATGACAAACCCATAGCTAACATCATACTCAAAGGTGAAAAGTGAAAAGCTTTTCCTCTAAGATCAGGAACAAGCCAAGGATGCCCACACTCACCACTTTTATTTAATAGAGTATTGAAAGTCCTAGGCAGAACAATTAGGCAAGAAAAAGAATAAAAGATATTCAATTTAGAAAGGAGGAAGTAAAACTGTCACTATCTACAGATGACATGATATTATGTATAGAAAACTCTAAAGACTCCACCAAAGAACTATTAGAACTAATAAATGAACTCAGTAAAGTTTCAGGATACAAAATCAACGTATAGAAATTTGTTGCATTTCTATACACTAACAATGAACTATCAGAAAGAGAAATTAAGAAAACAATCCCATCTACAATTGATCAAAAAGAATGAAATACCTAAGAATAAATTTAACCGAGAAACTGAAAGACCTCTACACTTAAAACTGTAAGATGCTAATGAAAGATTGAAGAAAACACAAATAAATGGAAAGATATTCCATGCTCATGGATTGTAAGAATTAATATTGTAAAAATGTCTACACTACCCAAAGGAATCTACAGATTCAATGCAATCCCTATCAAAAGTCCAGTGGTGGATTTCCCTGGTGGTCCAGTGGTTAACACTCTGTGCTTCCAATGCAGGGGGCGCAGGTTTGAACCCTGGTCAGGGAACTAAGATCCCACATGCTGCACAGCATGGTCAAAAAATAATTATAAATAATAATAATAAAATAAAAGTCCAGTGGTAATTTCACAGAAATAGAACAATCCTAAAATTTGTATGGAACCACAAAAGATCCCCAATAGCCAAAGCAATCTTGAGAAACAAGAACAAAGCTGGAGGTATCAATCCCTTCATTTCAAACTATATCACAAAGCTATAGTAATCAAAACCGTATGGTATTGGCATAAAAACAAATGCATAGGGCTTCCCTGGTGGCGCAGTGGTTGAGAGTCCACCTGCTGATGCAGGGGACACAGGTTCGTGCCCCAGTCCAGGAGGATCCCACATGCTGTGGAGCAGCTAGGCCTGTGAGCCATGGCCGCTGAGCCTGCACATCTGGAGCCTGTGCTCTGCAACAGGAGAGGCCACAGGAGTGAGAGGCCTGTGTACCGAAAAAAAGAAAAACGTAACTCAATGGAACAAAACAGAAAGCCCAGAAATAAGCCCACACATATATGGTCAACTAATTTATGACAAAGGAGCCAATAATATACAATGGAGAAAGGATAGTCTTTTCATAAATGGTGTTGGGAAAACAGGACAGTCACATGCAAATGAATGAAACTGGACACAAAAATTAACTTAAAGTAGATTAAAGACCTGAATGTAAGACCCGAAACCATAAAGCTCCTAAAAGTAAATATAGGAGGTAAGCTCCTTGACATCAGTCTTGGTGATGATTTTTTTGGACTTCACACCAAAAGCAAAGGCAACAAAAGCAAAAATCAACAAGTGGGACTACATCAAACTAAAAAGTTTCTGTACAGAAAAGGAAACCATCCACAAAAATGAAAAGACAGCCTACTGAATGAGAGAAAATACTTGCATATCATATATCTGATAAGGGGTAATATCCAAAATCTATTTTTAAAAAAACTCATCCAACTCAATAGCAATAAACCCCCCAAAAAAATCCAATTAAAAATGTGTAGAGTGGGACTTCCCTGCCGGTCCAGTGGTTAAGACTTTGCCTACCAATGCAGGGGGTGAGGGTTCAATTCCTGGTCGGGGAGCTAGGATCCCACATGCCTTGCAGCCAACAAACCAAAACATAAAACAAAAGCAATATTGTAACAAATTCAACAAAGACTTTTTTAAAAAATGGTCTACATCACAAAAAAATTATAGAAAAAATTTTTTTAAATGGGCAGAGTATCTGAACAGACATTTTTCCAGAGAAGACAAAACATACAGAAGGCCAACAGGCACATGAAAAGATGTTCAATGTCATTAATCATCAGGGAAATGCAAATCAAAACCACAATGAGATATCACCTCACACATGTCAGAATGGCTATCATCAAAAAGATAACAAATAACAAGTGTTGGTGAGGGTGTGGAGAAAAGGGAACCTTTATACACTGTTGGTGGGAATGTAAATTGGTGCAGCCACTGTAGAAATCAGTATGGAGATTCCTGAAAAAAATGAAAATAGATCCACCACATGATCCAACAATTCCACTCCTGGGTATTTATCCGAAGAAAACAAAAACACTAATTCAAGATATATGAACCCCTATGTTCACTGAAGCATCATTTACAGTAGCCAAGATATGGAAGCAACCTAAGTGCTCATCAATAGATGAATGGATAAATAAGATGTGGTATATGTTTGTGTGTGTGTGTGTATATATATATATATATATATATATATATATGTATATTATATATATAATTCAGCCATAAAAAAAGCATTAAATCTTGTCATTTGGCCATTTGGGACAACATGGATGGACCTAGAGGGTATTATGCTAAGTGAAATAAGTCAGACAGAGAAAAACAAATACTGTATGATTTCACTTGTATGTGGAATCTAAAAAATGGAACAATTGAACAAATGTAACAAAATAGAAACACACATAGATACAGAGAACAAACAGGTGGTTGCCAGGGGTGGAGGGGTAGGTGGAGGAGTGAAATAGGTGAGGGAGATTAAGAGATACAAAATTCCAGTTACAAAATAAATAAGTCATGGGATTAAATGTACAGTGTGGGGAATATAGTCAATGATTATGCAAATCTTTGTATGGTGACAGATGGTAACTAGACTTATCATGGTGATCATTTTGAAATGGATAGAAATATCAAATCACTATGCTGTGTACCAGGAACTAACACCGTGCTGTAGGTCAATTATACTTCAACAAACAAACAAACAAACTCATAGAAAAAGAGATCAGATTTGTAGTTACCAGATGTGAGGGGTGGGTGAAGAGGAATTGGATGAAGGCAGTCAAAAGGTACAAACTTTCAGTTATCAGATAAATAAGTATTAGTGTTGTAATGTACAATGATAAATATAATTAACACTGCTGTACGTTATATACGAAAGTTGCTGAAAGTAAATTTCAGCAGAAGAAAAAAAATTCTTTCTATTTCTTCAATTTTGTAACTATATGAGATGATGGATAGTCACTAAATTTACTGTGATCATCATTTCATGACTATGTAAGTCAAATCATTATGCTGTACACTTTAAACTTATACAGTGCTGTATGTCAACTATATCTCAATAAAAATCTCAAAAAAACTGGAAAGGAAAAAAAATGTACACCCTCCAGAAAGATTTTAGGGCTGTTACGATAGATGTAAGCATTTTATTACAAAAAAATGGGCAGAGGATCTGAATAGACATTTCTCCAAAGAAGACATACAGAAGGCCAAGAGGTACATGAAAAGATGCTCAACATCACTAGTTATTAGAGAAATACAAATCAAAACTACAATGAGGTGTCACCTCACACTGGTCAGAATGGCTATTATCAAAAACACAAGAAATAAAAAGTGTTGGCGAGGATGTGGAGAAAAGGGGACCCTGTGCACTGTTGGTGGGAATGTAAATTGGTGCAGCCACTATAGAAAATGGTATGGAGGTTCCTCAAAAAATTAAAAATAGAACTACTGTAAGATCCAGCAATTCCAGTCTTAGGTATTTATCCAAAGAAAATGAAAACACTAACTCAAAAAGATACATGTACCCCATGTTCACTGCAGCATTATTTACAATAGCCAAGATATGAAAACAACCTAAGTGTCCACTGATGGATAAATAGATAAAGAAAATGTGGTATATGTATACAATGGAATATTATTCAGCCATAAAAAGAATGTAATCCTGCTTTTTGTGACAACATGGATGGGCTTTGAGGGCATTATGCTAAGTGAAATAAGTCAGACAGAGAAAAACAAATACTGCATGCTCTCACTTACATGTGGGATCTTAGTAAAAAATAACAAAACCAACCAAGCTCATAGATACAAAGAACAAATTGATGGTTTCCAGAGGCTGGAGGGTGGGGAGAGGATGTGGGCAAAATGGGTGAAGGGGGTCAAAAGGTACAAACTTCCAGTTATAAATAAGTCATGGGGATGTAATGTACAGCATAGTGACTATAATTAATAATACTGTACTGCATGTTTGAAAGTTGCTAAGAGAATAAACCTTAAAAGTTCTCATCTACTCCAAATATTCTGTAACTGTGTATGATGACAGATGTTAACTAGACTTACTGTGGTGATCATTTTGCAATATATACAAATATCAAATCATTATGTTGTACACCAAAAACGAATACAATGTTGTATGTCAGTTATACTTCAATCTAAACATTTTTTTAATTTAAAATAAAATAAAATAGATAGGGAAACATTATACCATAATGGTATCTCCTCTATTTCATGCTCTATGTAATTCAAGAAGAACCATGTGCTTAGTACTATGAAAGATATAAAATAGGCATACGATGTGGTCTCTGTTCTCAAGGAGATTCCAAGTTAGGTGGGGAGACATGCTAAAAAAGTCAGGAGGAGGGCTTCCTTGGTGGCACAGTGGTTAAGAATCTGCCTGCCAATGTAGGGGACACGGGTTCAAGCCCTGGTCCGGGAAGATCCCACATGCCGTGGAGCAAATAAGCCCATGTGCCACAACTACTGAGCCTACGCTCTAGAGTCCGCGAGCCACAACTACTGAAGCCCGTGCACCTAGAGCCTGTGCTCTGCAACAAGAGAAGCCACTGCAAGGAGAAGCCCGCGTGCCACAACGAAGAGTAGCCCCCGCTCGCTGCAACTAGGGAAAGCCTGTGCGCAGCAACGAAGACCCAATGCAGCCAAAAATAAATAAATAAATTTTTAAAATATATATTAAAAAAAAAGTCAGGAGGAGACACGCCTAAACTCAGTAAATGGTTCAGTTTAAGAGGTTTAGAAAATACGCTGAGTAGGCAGAACAGGAGCCCAAACACCAAGGTAAGTTTAGACCTTGATAGAGAAGTATGACAGTATTAAGGCCTTCAAATAAGAAGAGTGATATTATTACATTAGTTCCCTATTTAAACCCCCTCAACTTCCCATCATTCCTACAATAAAATCTAAATTCCCTAGTACAGTAGAGTTTTTAAGACCCTGGTAAGATCTGCTAGCTCCTTATGTCTCTAATCACTATTGCCACCTAGTGCCACCTTCCTTCTCTTGCCATCTTGAACTTCTCTGTGTTCTTTGAAGATGTCATACTCCTTCTCACTTTAGGACTTTTGAACATGCTGTCACCTCTGTTTGAAACACTTGATTATCCACCTCTTCTTCAATATCATTTCTTTCACAAAGCTCATCAAACCCATAATTCCTTCTTTGTCCCCCATCCATTAAAATATAAGATCCACAAAAGCAGGGGACCTTACCTGTCTTCTTCACCACTACGTCCCCAGCACCTAGCGCAGGGTCTAGTGCAGTGTAAAACAGAATAAGAAGCTTCTGAAGAAGAATAAATAGGGGAGTTGTAATTAATTATAAAGCATGGAAGGGCTATGTTAAGAATTCCTGCAAAATAAGCCAAGGAGATGAGAGATTAGACATGATGGTCAAAGGAAGAGAGAAATTAAGATGAGTCAGTTGGGGGGAAAGGAAGTGCTACATTCACTTTCTGGGGCATGTCGAGTTGGCAGTACCAATGCGACATGCAAATGTTCAGAATATAATTGGAGAGAGGTTATGACTAGAGATACAGATTTGGGAGCTGTCAGCACTGAGGAGATAAGTGAAGCCCTGGGACTAAATAAGCTCTAAAAGGGAGAGTGTAGAAAGAAAGGACTGAAATGCTGAAAGCTGAACCCTTGATAAAGGCTAGAGTTAGGTGACAGGAAGAGGGAGGAAAACAAAAGAATTCACAGCGTGGTACAAGAAGAAGAATGCCAATCATGCTGGGAGAATTTCACAGAATAGGTGTTGAGTAGTGTTTAGCTAAGAAGCCAAGGAGGATGAAGACCAGGGAAAGGCCTTAGATTTGGCAAGAGACCACTGAGAGCCTTGGAGAGTCACATATTAGTGACAGAAGCAATTCAAGTGGTGGAGCCAACCAAAGGGCACAGATTTTTGTCAGCGATGTGACCATTTGGGATGACATCTAACTTCTGAAAGAAGCTGTTGTAATATAAGACTCCCAGAAAAAGGCAGCCTGAGTCAAAGTGTTAGGTAATGAAAAAAAAACATAATCCATCTAACTGCACATTACACAAATAGAAAAGCCAGTAACTCACAAGGGGAGAAACCCAAAACAGAACACGCGAGGGGCAGAGACAACACGTACGCACAGCGATACGGATGAAATTCGCAAACAATCTTGAGAAAAAGAAACCAGACCCCAGTGAAGCCAGACTTAAAATAGTAGATCTCGTATGATTCCATTTACCTACAAATCAAAAACAGGCCAAATTAACCGATGCTGTTAAAAGTCAGGATAGTGGTTGCTTTTTGGGAAAGGTGAATGGAAAGAGGCCCGACAGTGGCTTTGGGCGTGCAGATCACGTACTGTTTATTAACGTGGGTGTCAGTTACAGATTGTGCTCACTGCTCTACACTTATGATGTGTGCACTTTTCTGCAGGCATATTTCAGTAAAAAGCTTAAAAACCTCAAAAACAAACATGAGGAGGCTGGTAGACTAGAATGGTGAGACACTCTCAGGCCTTCGGTTTTAAATAGAACTTTTTTAGTTCCCCAACCAGGGGTCAAACCCGGGCCCCGTGCAATGGAAGTGGAAGAGCAGGGTCCCAACAACTGGACCGCCAGGGAGGTCCCTAAATAGAACTTCTGGTGGCTGAGAGATGAGAGAAGGCCTGTCCAGTCTTCTCTTTACTGAGGAGTTGAGAGCAGCAGTATACGAAAAGCACAGAAAGAAGCCACCAACCAAGATGCCCAGTTTCTCAGATAATGTCTACATGTGTCTTAAGGCTTTGATTTCTGACAAACTTCCATTGTTAATTTTTCCATATTTGTTGAGGCTGAGAGTTAAAATCGGAGAAAAATATTTGAAATGTTCCAAACTTATCTACACAAGTGATATGACTTGAGCTAAAACCAGAACTTAAAAGTGAGGCAGGTAGAGGTGGACCGCTGCTTCCCTTGGGTTAGAAAGGGAGTACAACTCTCCATCTTCATTATTTCTCCAACTGGATCATCTTAGAAACCATGCCATTTTTTCACCTGCTTCAAGTATTAATTTAAACAAAAGTTTCCATCACAGCAGAACCCAAATAACAACCCCAAATGAGTAATCCTGAGAAGTATACATCTTGTTCCTCACCTATAATTGCTTATATTGACTTAATCTAATTTTACTCATTTAAAAGTTATTCAAGTCGGTTAATTTTCTATGCTTGGGAGCTAGTCAAAGGTGATTACACATAACCCTTACTGTGCTTTGGAACACATCCCTACTGTTTAAAAACATTCACAAGAGACAGTCTTACAGCTAAGTACATAAGGTCCCTCCAGATCCCCAGGCTTTGCAATCTTTTATCTCCAAAGCATAAAAATGAACATGATGACTTTGATCCCTCCTCCTTCCATTAATTGTTAATTGATGCTTATTATATCATGGCTATCGCCAAGTCTTTTTAGCGAATCTGAAATACACAAAGTAATTCTGTGCTTACCTGTGAAAAGGAAGAAAATCAAGACCATGATCATCGTGTACCCAAAGTACAAAATGGTGTTTGCAATGCCCGTGATTTGAAGTTTGGTAAAGAAGTAATAAACTGCATACAAAAGAAGGTAAACAGCTGTAAAACTGCTGGTAAAAAAAGCTCTCCACCACCAATGATAATCCTGCAAAAAGAGGTAGAAAAAACAAATTTTTAGATGAAATTCTAACTATCCATGGGTTAGCAATTATTGTAATAACAAGAAACATAAAATAGCCTCTGTAGGATTATGGATTAAAAGAAATAAAGGGGGAAGTTTTATAAGAAATTTAATATAATATGTACTGTCTGACTAATGTACATCCTGCTTGGGGAGCCCTAACAATGATAAACTCTTGGTTTCCAGGGGGACAATGTGTGCCCTCGGGGATTGTACTTCTAATGTGTGCATCCTTTCTCTGCAGATGCTGCCTCGGCCCTGGAAGGCTTTCAGGTCAGCTTCAATTTACTGGCCAGAGTTGTGCTGGGCCTGAATTGATGCCTCAGGCCAGGTAAAAAAAGGTGAATATAGAAATTTAAGATAGACCTTTTTTTACCATTTCAGTTTTATTGGGATTTTTATTGAGATATAACTGACATACAACACTATCTAAGTTTAAGTTATACAGCATAATGATTTGACTTACATACATCATGAAATGATTTTCACAGTAAATTTAGTGAGCACCCATCATCTCATACAGATACAAAATTAAAGAAACAGAAAAAAATGTTTTCCTTGTGATGAGAATTTAGGATTTACTGTCTCAACAACTTTCATATATAACATACAACAGTATTAATTGTATTTATCATGTTGTACATTACATCCCTAGTACTTACTTATCTGATAACTGCAAGTTTGTACCTTTTGACCACCTTCATCCAATTCTCCCTCCCCCCAACCCCTGCCTCTGGTCAACACAAACCTGATCTCTTTTTCTATAAGTCTGTTTGTTTCTCTAAGACAGACCTTTATGGTTAATAGGATTTGTTTTAACTGGCTAAATTCAGGACCCATGGAGGCATGACTGAGGTCAATAATCAGGTTAGTCTCATCCTGTCCCATGGGCCCTTCCTGATAGTAATTTTACCATAAAGGCACTGTGGTCAAGGGCCAAGGGGATAAAGTTTGCAGAAAAGTTAACATAGCAGGTCTGAGGTTGCTATCTTTGGAAGGGTCTGCTTACAAGGTTGACTCTTGGCTTATATCTGGGAATTTGGCATTTAATCATTCCCTGACTGATGAGACTGGTTTGCTCTACGTAGACTGTACAAACAATGTGATTTATGGTGAACACTTGCTTTCCTTTTCAGAGTCTGGAATTTTGGGAGTTGCTAGGCAGAGGGTGCCTATGTGACTAGCTCCCAATAAAAACCTTGGATGCTGAGCCTCTAATGGGCTTCCCTGGGCAGACATGTTGCACATATATTCCTGCATTTTTTTACTGCTGGAGAAAGGAGCATGCTTGGTGTGTCCCCTCATGAGAGAGAGAAAGCATAGGAAGACTGCACATGGATTTTTTTCCAGGTTCCACCTGTGTCTTTTTCCCTTGCTGATCCTGTTGTGTATCCTTTTTTTGTAACAAACCCTAGCCAAGAAGACATCTATACCCTGAGTCCCATGAGTCCTTCTAGTGAGTCACCAAACATGTGGGTGGTCTTGGGGGCCCCCAAAACATTTTCTAAGGAATAAAAATATACACATTATATGCCTATCAATGTATGTTTCATTAATGACTGTTGCAGATTTTCTATGACAAAATGTACCACAGAATGAATGAGTAGCTAAGTATAATATATACATAAGTATATATTTTTTACCTTTATTCTTATAGCTCAAGAAAAAAATGCTCTAAGACATCATGTATATAATAATCATTCCCTAAACTCTCTTGTCACCTTTAGAGAGTCACATTAAACTACCAAAATAAGAGGGATTTAGGGGATTTAAGAAAACATGTTCAGGGACTTCCCTGGTGGCACAGGGGTTAAGAATCCACCTGCTAATGCAGGGGACATGGGTTCGAGTCCTGGTCCAGGAAGATCCCACATGCCACGGAGCAACTAAGCCTGTGCACCACAACTACTGAGCCTGTGCTCTAGAGCCAGCAAGCCGCAACTACTGTGCCTGTGCTCTAGAAACCGTGAACTACAACTACTGAGCCCACGTGCCACAACTACTGAAGCCCGCGTACCTAGGGCCCGTGCTCTGCAACGAGAAGCCACCGCCATGAGAAGCCCGCACATCACAACAAAGAGTAGCCCCCACTCGCCGCAACTAGAGAAAGGCCGTGCACAGCAACAAAGACCCAACACAGCCAAAAATTAATTAATTAACTTAAAAAAAAAGAAAACATGTTCACCACCAGCTTAGTTATCCAAAATGACATCAGGAAAAAATTGGGGATGGCATGGGGTAAAAAGAATTATTTATGCCCATGGTAACCAAAAGGCAATGAAATGAAAGAGAAAGGGCCTTTAGCAGCAATCTCAAACCCATAAAATGAAATCCTGGCCTAAGCTGCAAGAAAATTTTAATTGTTAAAAAGAAAACATCATCGAACCAGATCTTTCATATGTCTAAACTATCAAATCAGTTCCCTATATTTTTCTATGTTAACTGAATATTACACAGCAATTATAGTAACTAGCCAGAGAGAAATTGCTTTCTGTTGAAAATTTTCCATCAAAGTAGCATTAACTTGATAGATGCATTAAAATTCAAATGTGTCATTAGAAAAACACAATATAAAAGTGATCCCAAGTTATAGAAACCATGCAGTTAACATTTATTTCAATTCCTTTCTCAACACAGACCTCTAATTCCAGTAATGCAAGTTTAGAAAGCTTCAGATACATTTGTTTCCTATGTCTTTACCTCAGTACACAAATGAAAATAACACAGCAGAACAGTAGCTTCTGAACAAATAATCAGGAGAATTATAAAGACTAAGAAAAGGAAGCCAAACATGAAGTACATCTGATGAGACCTGAAAAGAAAAACGACAGCTTTAAAATAACCTTTAACTTAACAATACACACAAAAAGATCCGTCCAACTCTACACAGTAAACTGTCACACACTTTTCTCACCTTGGGCTTTTCATTCCAAACCTTCATCTATCCATGCAGTATCATCAAATCCATGTAGTATCCATGTAGTATCGAGTATATATATATATATATATATATATATATATATATATATATATTCCTTTACCTACACAGCTTCAGAGTTTGGTCATATCCTCTCTCGTCAGAATCAGTGTTGCTACTTACCCATATTTCTCTGATCCTATAATTTAGTTTTCACTTGAGACCCATCAATTTTCTCTATACACATTTAAAAACATGCTTTCTCTTTAGAAATGGAAGGTTGTAAATGCCATAAATACCAGTGACTACATTATACAACAGAAAACCACAGAAACACACGCCATTTTGCTTTTGGAGGTCTGTTGACAGGTAGCTTCCCCAAATAGGTCTTTATAGCATGACACACATAATTCTATTAAATATACTTTCAAACATGCATCTTTAAAAACATCTATGTGTGGATTACATTTAGGTCAAACTTCGAAGGAATGAAGTAATTTCTTTCATTATTATAGAGCGAGCTGACTAAATTGGGATAAGAAATACACATTTTTAAAAGCCTTCTGAAGAGAAGAAGAAACTGGTGAACCGATCAATATCCCATTTTAAAACCTCATGTAAGATATACACCTGGGAGTGAGGATGAAGGATGGAGGTAGGAGAGAATCACCTCTAGAGTTAATAAATACATACAAAGTTGTACGCAACAAGCGCGCTGTTTCTCATTGAAACAAAAATTAATTCATCTATTAGAGAACGAACTTATGGTTACCAGGGGGAAAGGGTGGGGGGAAAGGGATAGTTAGGGAATATGGTATTGACATGTACACATTGCTGTATTTAAGGTGGATAACCAACAAGGGCCTACTGCATAGCACAGGAAACTCTGCTCAATATTCTGTAACAACCTAAATGGGAGAAGAACTTGAAAAAGAATAGATACATGTATACATATAACTGAATCACTTTGCTGTACACCGGAAACTATCACAACATGGTTAATCAACTATACTCCAATATAAAGTAAAAAGTTAAAAAAACTTTTTTAAATTAATTCATCTAAAGAATCTTTCAGTTTCGCTTTAAAGTTACTTTTCCTTCAAAAACATCTGGAAAATTTGGTTACTGTAATCTATTTCGCAGCATGTTAAATATTTCGTTGCTGACAGGTAACAGATTTTATTGCTTATCTTTTAAACAATTTTGACACAGTGCTGTTTAAAAGGTGAGCAATTAATGTACGTGATTAAGCCTAATTTCCAAGGACTTCAAAGTTTTGTCCAGAAGATTCCTTTGGGACAAAAGTGTTATAAACACACACAGTTGGCGACTGCATTTTATTTATTTTATTTTATCTTATCTTATTTCATTTTATGGTGCTTTTGCCCCCTCTCCAAAAATCCTTCCACAGTAACACCCCACTTGGCCAACTCCCGTAACCAAAATGCTGTCAAGAATCAGGAAGTGAGAAAAAAAGGGACTTGGAGCAACTGAAATAGCTGTCACAAAGCAGGGGCACTAAAGCTGTGGCACTTTAATCAGAGAGTACCTGTTCCTACTTCACATGCATCTCTAACTATCTTGGCTATTAGACTTCTTAAACTACAACAGATTAAAAGTAGCAGATAAAAAGAGGAAAGTTATAAGGAAAAGGCATCTGACATCAGAACTAACAGTTGACAGAAAGGAAGATAGAAAACCATTACTTATAGCTCAGTAAAGATGAAGACCCAAAATCAGTGGTCTCCAAATTATTTTTAGCAGAGAAACTCTAAATGAAATCTTGCATGGAAGGCCAGTATGGAAAACAGATACAAATCAGAGCTGCCCCTTCCCATCTTTACGCACCTCCCTCCAAGGGACACCCCCATCCCACCCCTTGCAAAATCTCAAAGAAGTACAGTTTGAGACCAACTTTTCTAAGTCACCTGGAAAGGCTTAAAAAGAAGTTATTAAGGGCTTCCCTGGTGGCGCAGTGATTGAGATTCCGCCTGCCAATGCAGGGGACACGGGTTCAAGCCCTGGTCCAGGAAGATCCCACATGCCGCAGAGCAACTAAGCCCGTGTGCCACAACTACTGAGCTTGCGCTCTAGAGACTGCGTGCCACAACTACTGAAGCCCGCATGCCTAGAGCCCGTGCTCTGCAACAAGAAAAGCCATCGCAGTGAGAGAAGCCTGCGCACCACAACGAAGAGTAGCCCCCGCTCGCCGCAACTAGAGAAAGCCCGCGCGCAACAACGAAGACTCAACACAGCCAAAAAATAAATAAAAGTAATTAATTAATTTAAAAAAAAGATTTTAGAATCCTAGACTGAATGAAATGGACTATTAAAAGCCTCAAGTCAGGGGCTTCCCTGGTGGCGCAGTGGTTGAGAATCTGCCCGCTAATGCAGGGGACACGGGTTCGAGCCCTGGTCTGGGAGGATCCCACATGCCGCGGAGCAACTAGGCCCGTGAGCCACAACTACTGAAGCCTGCGCGTCTGGAGCTTGTGCTCTGCAACAAGAGAGGCCACGATAGTGAGAGGCCCGCGCACCGCGATGAAGAGTGGCCCCCGCTTGCCACAATTAAAGAAAGCCCTTGCACAGAAACGAAGACCCAACACAGCAAAAATAAATTAATTAATTAAAAACAAAAGTACCAATGCCACCATGGATCTGAGGATTAAATTAGTCAGTGCTTTAAAAAAAAAAAAGCCTCAAGTCAGACAAGTATTCATTTAAAACAAAGAGTTTTACAAATATTTCCTGTAAGAAATTTCATTAAAATTATCTTACACACATCTTTATTTTTTTCACAGCCTTCCTAATAAAGATTCTGCCGTACAATTTCTATTAATAGCTCTAAGTAATGGGGGAAAATTTTTTACTATCATGCAGATATTTTCAATTTCTTTTTCTTTGCCTTCAGTACAGGAGGTAAAGAAATTTTAAAGGCTGCCTCACATGTAGTGCAGATAGGGCTTGAAGTTATTAAAAGTCCTTTTAAATTCCAGCATAGTGTAGGAGGCATTTTCAGGAATGGTGGCCAGTTTGATTTGCTTTTAAAAAATATATTTGCCGGGCTTCCCTGGTGGTGCAGTGGTTGAGAGTCTGCCTGCCGATGCAGGGGACACAGGTTCGTGCCCCGGTCTGGGAAAATCACACATGCTGCGGAGCGGCTAGGCCCGTGAGCCATGGCCACTGAGCCTGCGCGTCCGGAGCCTGTGCTCCGCAATGGGAGAGGCCACAACAGTGAGAGGCCGCGTACCACCAAAAAAAAAAAAAAATATATATATATATATATATATATATATATATATATATATATATACTTGTCAAGGGGGAGGGGTGTGGGAGAGAGTAGGAGTGGGAGTTGGAATTAACAGATGCAAACTGGTATCTATAGGATGGATAAACAACAAGGTCCTACTGTACAGCACAGGGAACTATATTCAATATCCTGTGATAAACCATAATGGAAAAGAACAACAAAAAGAGTGTATGTATGTATAACTGAGTCATTTTGCTGTACCGCAGTAATTAACACAACACTGTAATTCAACTATACTTAATAAAAGATAAATAAGAAGTATATTGAGGGCTTCCCTGGTGGCGCAGTGGTTGAGAGTCCGCCTGCCGATGCAGAGGACGCGGGTTCGTGCCCCGGTCCGGGAAGATCCCACATGCCGCGGAGCGGCTGGGCCCGTGAGCCATGGCTGCTGAGCCCGCGCGTCCGGAGCCCGCGCGTCCGGAGCCTGTGCTCCGCAACGGGAGAGGCCACAGCAGTTAGAGGCCCACGTACCGCAAAATAAATAAATAAAAATACTATGTAATATTTTACAGCCTAACTAAGTGTAATGAGATCACTATTTTAAGTCTAGGAAATAAAGCATCATATATCTAAAGATGAATAATTTCAAATGAGCTGATAAGGTTTTTGTTATTACTTGTTCATTTGAAATGTTTTATGGACTGGCTTAACTCTGTTTAAATTTTATTTTTCACTGTTGTGTTTATGGTTTATTTTGTATAACTTTTTATAATAAAATAATTTAAATTTTCCAAAAAAAATAAAACCGAGTTTTAAATTAGTCATTCAAAATCAGCAGGTCAACCCGTAAGTCTACTGGATAACCCCCAGGCAAGCCCAGCTACTGTGCTTGTGTGTGCCAGACACGTTTGATCACAGCTACAAGCCGAGTATGGCTGTGGGTGGGTATGGATGTGAGTGTTTCTGAAAGCCTAAAAGATGAGGTTGAAAAGGTGGGCAGAGGCTAGATTGTGGAAGGCTTTGAAAGTCAGGTTAAGGAATGTAGGCTTTATCCTGTCAGCATCAGGAAGCAACTGAAGGGTTTTTACACTCAAAGCTGTGAGGTACACAGCGCAGTTTTCCAGGAAGGTGAACCTACAGCATTTCGAAGGACAAATCTAAGGGAGGAGACACTAGAGGCAAGGAGGCTAAAATGTTAAGAATCTGTACAATGTGGTGATGGTTAAAATGTAAAGGATGGATATAAAAGACCTGAAGGATACAAAAGACGTGAAGAATTAAAAGACTTTGGGTTAAAGATGGCAGATTGAACTCACACATTTAGCTCTGCTCCCTCCTCAAAACCCTGATAAAATTATAGCAAAGGAATTTTTTTTTTTTTTTTTGCGGTACACGGGCCTCTCACCGCCGTGACCTCTCCCATTGAGGAGCACAGGCTCCGGACGCGCAGGCCCAGCAGCCATGGCTCACGGGCCCAGCCGCTCCGCGGCACGCGGGATCCTCCCGGACCGGGGCACGAACCCGCGTCCCCTGCATCAGCAGGCGGACTCTCAACCACTGCGCCACCAGGGAAGCCCAGCAAAGGAATTTTTAAAAGGCATAAATACAAAAGGATGGGGGAATACAGGGGAGAAGACATTAACAGCAAATTTTGGAAACCAGATAGCGGACAAATAGTAACCAACTTAGTAGAAAGTGGGAACCTGTATCCGAAGTCATCAGTAGGGAAAGCTGAGAGGCAACTCAGTTTATACCACAAGGGACTTCCCTCGTGGCCCAGTGGTTAAGAATCTATCTCCCAATGCTTAGGACGCGGGTTCGATCCCTGGTCAGGGAACTAAGATCCCACATGCTGCGGGGCAACTAAGCCCGTGTGCCTCAACAAAAAATCCCGCGTGCCGCAACGAAGACCCAACGCAGCCAAAAATAAATAAATAAAATTTTTTTAAAAGAAATTTTATACCACAGAGCTCCAAAAAGTTTCAGGAATTTGTAGTGCCAGGTACCTCTGCAAGTAGGGGTGAACGACTGGCTAACACCAGGAGGACTGGTTGAAAGTCAGCCTTAGATACTGAAGACCTGCAGAGCCAAACAACTCCCCTTGAAGACCTCCACATTAGACGGGAGGGCTAGTCCCTTAGAGAAGATCCCTGAAGCTCAGAAGAAAACTTTACCAAGAAAATATATGATCTTCAGAGAAATTAAAGAAGACTTTTCAGCCATGACACAAGAAGAGGAAATTTTAAAGGACTTTTGAGAAAATAGAAGAGGTCTTAGGAAGTAAAAATATGACAATAGGTGCTTATATGTGGAATCTAAAAAAAAATACAAAGAACTTATTTACAAAACAGAAAGAGACTCACAGACATAGAAAACAAACTTATGGTTACCAAAGGGGAAAGGGGGTGGGGATAAATCAGGAGTTTGGGATTAACACATACACACTGCTATATATAAAATAGATAACCAACAAGCACCTACTGTATAACACAGGGAACTATACTCAGTATTTTGTAATAACCTATATGGAAAAGAATCTGAAAAAGGATATATATATATATATGTATATGTATAACTGAATCACTGTACTGTACACCTGAAATTAACACAACATTGTAAATCAACTATACTTCAATTTTTAAAAAATGACAAGAGGAATTTAAACCTTAATAAAAGGGTTGGAAGATAAAGCTGATGAAATGTCTTAGAAAGCAGTGTTTAAAAAAAGAAAGAAATGAAGAACAGGTAAAAGAAAGGAAAATTAATGATCAACCCAGGTATATGAAAAACAGAAGTTACGTGGATAGACAGAGTTCTTTCTGAATGTATTTTAGGGATATTAAGTAATCTGCTGAAGATTGAACAGCTGATAAGAGGTAGAGCTGGGATTCTTAATCAGATGTGTATGACTTTTTTAAGAGCAAGATTTCTCCATTCCACTGTGCTATAATAAAGTCTCTATGGTAGGAACCAACTTGACCAATCACGTCTATCTTCTCCTACCCCAAACATTTTGTCAAAGATCAGAGCCAGGGAATGTGGTGACAGCCACTTCATGCTGAACCAGGTTAGGCTTTGAGGTCTACTGTTTAGAGAATCTCTGGTTTTGTTCTTCAGTTGTAAATTCTCTCAAGGTCCATTCTAATTTTAGGATTTTAAGACTGCCTTCATATTTACGATGTATTTTCAATTTCTTACTTAGGATCACTGCTTTGGATGCTTCCCCCTCTCTCATTATAAGTGAGTTGGTCCTTTCTAAACCTTCAGTCATTTGTTCTTTCATTTTACTACTTCTACTCCACCTTTCCCCCTTGTGTTCACGGTCTCTTCTGTCTATCAACACTTTTTTCAGTAAACATATCTATTCATACTTTGCTCCTGTTGGAGATGTAGTTTCCAGTCCTTTCAAACAACAACATATACAACAACAAAAGCTCCACCTTACGTCTCATCAGTTTTTGGCATCTCAATAAGGGAGTCTAGTTTCCCATGACTTAACCATACTTCTTAAAATGTTTTTTAATACCTTTCTGCTGTAATGAATTTGTTTAGCCACGATATTCCTCTGCCACATTTCCTAGCTTTGGAGAGACTCATTTCAGCTGTTATCTTTCTATGGCCAGAAAAATTACTTCTCACTTGACAAATCATAACCTCCCTTCTTATACATAAACTCAATTAACCCGTCTCAACAATTTCCCTTTTGAAAGTACACTCTAGAATGTTGATATGTGTTTAATGATTCTGTAACTGCCCTTCAATTTCAGGTTTTTATATTCTAAGTATGAATTCCTTTGTCAATCTCTAATTATTTCTAGACCTTTTCATGGAATCTTAAACAGCAAAACTAAAAGGAAACTTAAAAGGTAACCTGGGTCCACCTCCTACTCGAAACATTTATTCACACATTCATTAAACATTTATTGAGTACCTCTGTGTTCGGCCCTGGTGTTCCAAGATAAATAAAACAAAAATCCTTGCTCTGATAAAGCTCAGTCTAGTGGGAGACAGAGATAAACAAATAAATTACAACATAGGAAATGCTATAGCAGATGATAGACATAGAACAGTAGGAACAGAAAAGAAAAGAGTGACTAAAAATGCTTTGTAGCTCACAAAACAATTTCACAATCCATTAGTTCATTTATTCTCTAAATGACTCTGTGATATAAGCATTACAAGTAAGCAAGTGGACAATCAGAAAGGTTATAGGACTTATCCAAAGTCACTCACCTAATACTGAGTACTGGAATTCAAACTTTCTACTTCTAATTTTAAAATTTGAGTACATGCCAATCAACCTCTGCTGACTCTTTCCCTTTTCTACCTACTGCCTTAGGGGTTACATGAAGGAATAGGACATCATTTAATAATTTTAGGGACTTCCCTGGTGGCGCAGTGGTTAAGAATCCACCTGCCAGTGCAGAGGACATGGGTTCGAACCCTGCTCCAGGAAGATCCCACATGCCACAGAGCAACTAAGCCCATACGCCACAACTACTGAGCCTGTGCTCTAGAGCACACGAGCCACAACTACTGAGTCTACATGCCACAACTACTGAAGACTGCATGCCTAGAGCCCGTGCTCTGCAACAAGAGAAGCCACCGCAATGAGAAGCCCGTGCACCGCAACAAAGAGTAGTCCCCACTCGCCACAACTAGAGAGAAAGCCCACGTAGAGCAACAAAGACCAAATGCAGCCAAAAATAAATAGATAAATTTATTTTAAAAAACAATCAAATAGGGCTTCCCTGGTGGCACAGTGGTTGAGTCCGCCTGCCGATGCAGGGGACACGGGTTCGTGCCCGGTCTGGGAAGATCCCACATGCCGCGGAGCGGCTGGGCCCGTGAGCCATGGCCGCTGAGCCTGCGCGTCCGGAGCCTGTGCTCCACAACGGGAGAGGCCACAACAGTGAGAGGCCAGCGTACCGCAAAAATAAATAAATAAATAATTTTACTTTCTTCAATTTCTCTTAGGAAGCATATGTTCATTAGTTTAACTGCTTCTCCATTTAAATTCAAATCCATTTTTTAACATCTTTATTGGAGTATAATTGCTTTACAATGGTGTGTTAGTTTCTGCTTTATAACAAAATGAATCAGTTATACATATACATATGTCCCCATATCTCTTCCCTCTTGCATCTCCCTCCCTCCCATCCTCCCTATCCCACCCCTCTGGCTATCTATTTTACGTTTGGTAGTGTGTATATGTCCATGCCACTCTCTCACTTTGTCCCAGCTTACTCTTCCCCCTCCCCATGTCCTCAAGTCCATTCTCTAGTAGGTCTGCATCTTTATTCCCGTCTTGCCCCTAGGCTCTTCTGACCATTTTTTTTCTTAGATTCCATATATATGTGTTAGCATACGGTATTTCTTTTTCTCTTTCTGACTTACTTCACTCTGTATGACAGTCTCTAGGTTCATCCACCTCACTACAAATAACTCAGTTTCGTTCCTTTTTATGGCTGAGTAATATTCCATTGTATATATGTGCCACATCTTCTTTATCCATTCATCTGTTGATGGACACTTAGGTTGCTTCCATGTCGTGGCTATTGTAAGTAGAGCTGCAATGAACATTTTGGTACATGACTCTTTTTGAATTATGGTTTTCTCAGGGTATACACCCAGTAGTGGGATTGCTGGGTCACATGGTAGTTTTATTTTTAGTTTTTTAAGGAACCTCCATACTGTATCAGTTTACATTCCCACCAACAGTGCAAGAGGGTTCCCTTTTCTCCACACCCTCTTCAGCATTTATTGTTTGTAGATTTTTTGATGATGGCCATTCTGACAGGTGTGAGATGATATCTCATTGTAGTTTTGATTTGCATTTCTCTGATGATTAATGATGTTGAGCATTCTTCCATGTGTTTGTTGGCAATCTGTATATCTTCTTTGGAGAAATGTCTATTTAGGTCTTCTACCCATTTTTGGATTGGGTTCAGGAACAAGACAAGGTTGCCCACTCTCACCACTATTATTCAACATAGTTTTGGAAGTTTTAGCCACAGCAATCAGAGAAGAAAAAGAAATAAAAGGAATCCAAATTGGAAAAGAATAAGTAAAGCTGTCACTGTTTGCAGACGACATGATACTATACATAGAAAATCCTAAAGATGCTACCAGAAAACTACCAGAGCTAATCAGTGAATTTGGTAAAGTAGCAGGATACAAAATTAATGCACAGAAATCTCTGGCATTCCTATACACTAATGATGAAAAATCTGAAAGTGAAATCAAGAAAACACTCCCATTTACCATTGCAACAAAAGGAATAAAATATCTAGGAATAAACCTACCTAAGGAGACAAAAGACCTGTATGCAGAAAATTATAAGACACTGATGAAAGAAATTAAAGATGATACAAATAGATGGAGAGATATACCATGTTCTTGGATTGGAAGAATCAACATTGTGAAAATGACTCTACTACCCAAAGCAATCTACAGAGTTAGTGCAATCCCTATCAAACTACCACTGGCATTTTTCACAGAACTAGAACAAAAAATTTCACAATTTGTATGGAAACACAAAAGACCCCGAATAGCCAAAGCAATCTTGAGAAAGAAAAATGGAGTTGGAGGAATCAGGCTCCCTGACTTCAGACTATACTACAAAGCTACAGTAATCAAGGCAGTATGGTACTGGCACAAAAACAGAAATATAGATCAATGGAACAGGATAGAAAGCCCAGAGACAAACCCACACATGTGGTCACCTTATCTTTGATAAAGGAGGCAAGAATATACAGTGGAGAAAAGATAGCCTCTTCAATAAGTGGTGCTGGGAAAACTGGACAGCTACGTGTAAAAGAATGAAATTAGAACACTCCCTAACACCATACACAAAAATAAACTCAAAATGGATTAAAGACCTAAATGTAAGGGCAGACACCATCAAACTCTTAGAGGAAAATTAGGCAGAACACTCTATGACATAAATCACAGTAAGATCCTTTTTGACCCACCTCCTAGAGAAATGGAAATAAAAACAAAAATAAACAAATGGGACCTAATGAAACTTAAAAGCTTTTGCACAGCAAAGGAAACCATAAACAAGATGAAAAGACAACCCTCAGAATGGGAGAAAATATTTGCAAATGAAGCAAATGACAAAGGATTAATCTTCAAAACATACAAGCAACTCATGCAGCTCAATATCAAATCCACTTTTTTACTGTCCATGTATATGCCACGAGGCACTGAAATTCTCTGGTAACCTATCACATTCTAAGAAATAAGAATCCCAGTACCTTATGATTCTCTGTCTCATGTACCTAAGAGATCCCCTAAACCTCTTGAGGGAAACATGTTCTTTGTATCATGCCTGGTTTATTGCTTTTAAACTGCATTCAGTTCTACTAACAGAACTAGGAAACTGAATATGTCTTGCATTTTAAATTATTTATGATTCAGTCATTTACTGAGCACTTACTCTCTATAAGCACTCATACTTCATACAAGGCACTGGGCTACACACTGTGAAAGATACAGAAATGAGTAAGACATAGTACTGACCCTCATGAGTCTTTGAATGTAAAATGAGAGATAAGACATATCACAAATGACTCCAATCTAAGAAACACTGCTGTAAGTGTTGTAATAATGGTAATAGACATTGTACAATTTCAAAACATGTAAGTGGTAGTATTTGAGCTAGAAATTAAAGAATGAACAGAAATTTGTCATTGGAAAATTGGAACGAAGGGATTACAAATAGATGGAATAGCTTGAGCAAAGGCATGATAATAGAAGAAAACAGTAGCTAATAACCACAGCTACCATTTATTAAGCACTTATTATGTGCTAGGCACTGTTCCAAATGCTTTAATACATTATCCCATTTAATCTTCATAACAACCATATGAAGTAGATAATACTATTATTTCCATACTGCAGATGAAGAAGCCTAAGATTAGAAAGGTAATAATATTAGTAAATGATATTAGTAAATATTATTTAAAACTCCTTTTTTGGCTATCAAATATAAAAGACAGCTGCATAATGCAGTAATTATAAATCTGTGTTGATGAGCATACAAAGCATTAAGATGTAATTTGTATGACAATAACAGCACAAAGGAGGGAGGAGGGAAAGGAGCTATATACGAGCATATAATATTTTTAATAATATTGAAATTAAGTTGGTACTAATCTGAACTAGATTGTTATAAATTGAGACATTAATTGTAATCTATAACGTAACCACTAAAAAGAAGCTCAAAATAATAGTAAAAGAAAGGACAAGGGAATAAAAATAGTACACTAAAAATATCTATTTAACACAATAGAGGGCAGTAATGAAGGGACAAAAAAGACCTAAAATTTATAGAAAGAAAATAGCAATATATCAGATGTAAATCCTACCTTATCAATAATTTCATTAAATGTACATGGATGAAATATTCCAATTAAAAGGCACAGGTTGGCAAAAGGAACCCCCCCAAAAATGATCCAAATAAATATATGATGTCTACAAGAGACACAATTTTGATTCAGAGACACAAACAGATTGAAAGTAAAAGGATTTTACATACGGTTGACACTTGAACAAAATGGGTTTGAACTGCACGGGTCCACTCATACATGGATTTTTTTCCAATAAATACATACTACAGTGCTATACAATCTGCTATTGGTTGAATCCGTGGATGCAGAATCGTGGATAGAGAGGGCTGACTCTAAAGTTATACACAGATTTTTGACTGTGCAGGTGGTCAGGGCCCCTAGTCCCCATATTGTTCTAGGGTCAACGGTATACAGATATATCATGCAAACAGTAACCAAAAGAGAGCTAGAGTGGCTATACTTCTAACAGACAAAATATATTTGACTTTAAGACAAAAAGCATTATGAGAGGTAAAGAAGGACTTTTATAACAATAAAAGTATCAATCTATCAAGAATATATAACAATTGTAAACATATATGTACCTAACAGCAGAGCCCCAAAAATATATGAAGCAAAAACTGACAGAACTGAAGGAAGAAACAGACAATCCAACAATGATAGCTGGAGACTTGAATAAACACTTTCAATAATGGATAGAACAACTAGACAGAAGATCAACAAGAAAATGAAAGACTTTAACAACACTGTAAACCTCCTAGACATAACAGACATCTATAGAACACTCCACCCATTGACAGCAGAATACACATTCTTCTCAAGTGTACATGGAACATTCTCCAGGATAGACCATATGTTAGTCCATAACACAAGTCTCAATAAATTTAACAGTCCTGAAATCACCCAAAGTCTAATGTAATTGAAAGGAATTAAAGAAGACCAAATAAATGAAAAGACATCCTGTATTCATGAATTGGAAGACTTAATATTGTTAAGATGGCAATATCCCCCAAATTGATCTACAGATTCCATGCAGTCTTATCAAAATCCCAGTCAGCTTTTTGAAGAAATTGAAAAGCCCTTCCTAAAACTCACATGGAAATGCAAAGTTCCAGAACAGCCAAAATAATCTTAGAAAAGAACAAAGCTGGAGGACTCCCACTTCCTAATTTCAAAATGTATTAAAAGCTACAGACTAAAATCAAGACTATGGGTGGGATTCCCTGGTGGTCCAGTGGTTAAGAATCCACCTTCCAATGCAGGGGACGCGGGTTCGATTGCTGGTTGGGGGACTAAGATCCCACATGCTGTGGGATCTATGCCCATGCGCCGCAAAAACTGAGCCTGTGTGCCACAACTAGAGAGCCCACATGCCACAACTACAGAGCCCACACGCTCTGGAGCCCATGTGCCACAACTAGAGAGAAGCCCATGTGCCACAATGAAGAGCCTGCACACCACAACAAAAGACCCCGCGTGCCACAACTAAGACCCAACACAGCCAAAAATAAATAAATAAATAAATAGATTAGAGATAATCTCAGAGATTACAAATACACAAAAAGGAGCAACAAACTTATAAAAAAAGGAAAAAAGGGGCTTCCCTGGTGGCGCAGTGGTTGGGAGTCCGCCTGCCGATGCAGGGGACGTGGGTTCATGCACCAGTCCGAGAGGATCCCACGTGCCGCGGAGCGGCTGGGCCCGTGAGCCATGGCCGCTGAGCCTGCACGTCCAGAGCCTGTGCTTCGCGGCGGGAGAGGCCACGGCGGTGAGAGGCCCACGTACCGCAAAAAAAAAAAAAAAAAAGGAAAAAAGACTACGGGTACTGGTCTAAGGATAGACATATAGACTAATGGAATAGGAGTGAAAGTTCAGAAATAAACCCACAGATTTATGGACACTTCATTTTCAATAAGGGAATCAAGACAAATCAATTGGAGCAGAAGAGTCTTTTCAACAAATAATGTCAGGACAATTGGATATCCATGTACAAAAGAATGAAGTTAGATCCGTACCTCACACATATACAAAAATTAACTCAAAATGGATCAAAGACCTATATTTAAGATGTAAAACTAGAAGACTTTTATATGAAAACATAAGCATAAATTTTATTTTTCTTTTTTTGCGGTACACGAGCCTCTCACTGTTGTGGCCTCTCCCGTTGCGGAGCACAGGCTCCAGACACGCAGGCTCAGCAGCCATGGCTCATGGGCCCAGCTGCTCCACGGCATGTGGGATCTTCCCAGACCGGGGCATGAACCCGTGTCCCCTGCATCAGCAGGTGGACTCTCAACCACTGCACCACCATGTAAGCCCAAGCATAAATTTTAATGACCTTGGATTAGGCTTCTTAAATATGACACCTAAAGCACAAGCAACCAAAGAAAAAGTAAATAAAGTGAATGTCATAAAAATTTTAAAGTTTTGCACTTCAAAGAACACTATCAAGAAATTGAGATGACAATTCACAGAATGGAAGAAAATATTTACAAATCATATACCTGATAAGCAACTAGTAACCAAAATATATACAGAACTCTTACAATTCAACAATAAAAAGAAAAATAATCCAATTTAAAAATGGACAAAGGATTTGAATAGACATATTTCTAAAGAAGATATGCAAATGGCCAATAAGCACATGAAAAGATGCTCAATATCATTAGTCATCAAAAAGTGTAAATTAAAACTACAATGAAAGATCACTTCATAATAATTGGGATGGCTATAAGCAAAAACAGTAACAAGTGTTGATGAGGTGTAGAGAAATTGGAACCCTCATACATTGCTGGTGGGAATGTAAAATGGTACAACAACTTTTGAAAATAGTCTGGCGGTCTCTCAAAATAGTAAGCATAGTGACCATATGACCCAGTAATTCTACTCCCAGGTATATACCCAGTATCTACCCAGTAGAATTGGAAGCATATTTTCACTCAAAACATCACATACAAATGTTCATAGCAACACTATTCATATTATCCAAAAGGTGAAAACAGCCCAAATGACCATCAACTTATGAATGGGTAAACAAAAAGTAGTATATTGATACAATGGAATACTGTTCAATCATAAAAGGAATGAAGTAGTGATACATGCTATAACATGGATGAACTCTGAAAACATTATGCTAAGTGAAAGAAGTCAGACACAAGAGGCCACACTTTTTATGATTCCATTTATATGAAATGTCCAGAAGAGGCAAGTCCATAGAGACAGAAATTAGATTAGTAGATTGCCAGCTGAAAAATTCCAATGGCATTTTTCACAGAGATAGAAAGAGCAACTGTAAAATTTGTATGGAACTGCAAAAGACCCCGAATAGCCAAAGCAATCTTGAGAGAGAAGAATAAAACTGGAGGCATCACATTTCCTGATTTCAAACTACACTACAAAGCTATGGTAATCAAAATAGTATGGTACTGATATAAAAATAGACACATAGACTAATAGAACAGGATTAAGAGCCCAGAAATAAATCCCTGCATATACTGTCAACTAGTATTTGACAAGGGAGCCAAGAAATTGATAAGTGCTGTTGAGAAACTGAATAACCACATTCAGAAGAATAAAATTGGATCCCTATCTTATACCACTCACAAAAATTAACTCAAAATGGATTAAAAACTTAAACATAAGACCTGAAACCATAAACTCCTAGAAGAAAACATAGGGTCAAAACTCCTTGACATTGGTCTTCACAAAATTTTTTGGATATGACACCAAAAGCACAAGCAACAAAAGCAAAACTTAAGAAGCAGAACTACATCTAACTAAAAACCTTCTGTACAGCAAAAGAAACAATCAATAAAATGGAAAGACAAATTACAGAATGTGAGAAAATATTTGCAAATCATATATGTGATAAGGAGTTAACATCCAAATTATATAAAGAACTCACACAACTCAATAGCAAAAAATAAATCTGGTTGACAAATAGGCAGAGGACCTGAATGCACACTTTTCCAAAGAAGACATACAGATGGCCAACAGACACATGAAAAGACGCTCAACATCACTAATCATCAGGGAAATGCAAATCAAAACCACAGTGAGATATCACCTCACACCTGTCAGAATGGCTATCACCAAAAACAAGAGATAAGAAGTGCTGGCGAGGATGTGGAAAAAAAGGAACCCTCGTGCACTCTTGATGGGAATCTAAATTGGTACAGGCACTAAGGAAAACAGTATGGAGATTCACCAAAATTTTTTAAATAGAATTACCACATGATCCAGCCATCCCACTTCTGGGTATATATATAAAGGAAATGAAAACAGGATCTCAAAGGGATAGCTGCACTCTCATGTTCATTGCAGCATTATTCACAACCTACTCAAGGCCTCATTAATTAGAAAGGGGCAGAATTGGGAAATGGACCCCTATGTGTACAGAGCATAGGGTGTGTGTGTGTGTGTGTGTGTGTGTGTGTGTGTGTGTGTGTGTGTCTCTCTAAAGCCTATGCCGGTAGCCTCTAATGCTACCTCTCCACTTCAAAATATGGTTATGAGTTGTTGTTATTGTTGTTTATAATTAAATTATTTAAAAATAGGTAATGCATGTATATGGTACACAATGTGAAAAGTAAAAAGAAACAGAGAAACAGTGAAAAATAAGTATAAAATAGTCTCCTTCTCACTCTTGTCCCCCAGCCACCCAGGAGACAACCACTGTCAACAGTTGCTTTTCAAATTAAAAAAAAATTTTATTTTCACAAAAGTGGTTTGCCCCTGCATCATTTCATAGCCCATGTAACCCTGAGCCATGTTATTATGGATTCCTACTCTAATTTTTAAATTTTTCTGTGTAAAACATTCTTCAAAATTGATCCCACAGAAAACATGATAAAAACAGCTCATAGTGCATTGCAAATGCTAATGCTTTTCAGACATTAATTGTTCAGTTTAGCTAATCAAGCTTAGTGACACAGCATATTCTAATTCTTTTATATTTTCTATTTCAATGACGTAACTTCTTTTTACAATAAGATGGAACATCTGTCTGATGAAAAATGGGCCATTATTATTCATCTGAAGCCACGAAGGCAGTTTCAGGGGAGATTTACATTTATTTCCTCTACAGTGCCTAGCATAATGCATTAAATATAGTAAAAAACAAAAACAAGACAAAATTTTTTAAAAACACAATAAATATGTTGAATGAGTAACTAAATAATGAAGAGAATAGTACATGGTTTGTTGACTAGTTCTTGCCTGCAATATCCCTTGCATGACAATCCAGTATAATGACTTTAGCACAATGGCACTTTGTTGCCAAAGTTATTCAATTTCAGATTCATCTGAGTCTTGAACTTGAAGCAACAGATATCTGAAATATTGTCAAGGACATTGCTTTCTTACATAAATATATTAAAGCATTCACCTCAGGAAAGACCACCCATTCTAGTTCCCTTGAAAAGAGTTATAGAAAAAGCAGATGGCTATATTCAAGGTGGTAAGGGGGAGGGGAGTGCATTGTCCTTATTTTAAATAAGTCAAAAACTGCGGTACATGTATTTGATGTGTAAACTTATAATGTTCAGTCTTTTCAATGATATTACCTTTTTCCCTGGAGTTTAGGAAAAAACAAGCCACATGTAGATAAAAGATTATGAGCCTACTGAATATATCATCTATCACTGCATTGAATTGTTTATGGCATTATACTCAGTCACAGAGCATTTGTTCTCATTTTGTCACTAATTAGTATATAATATAACTGAATTTACTATGTATAAGTTTCTTTATAGGCCTTCCACTATTGTGACACACTCTAGCAACAAGGACATGGGAATTTTACAACAAAAGAAAATTAAAGTACCACATAACAGTTAAGATATAATCCACTACTTTTTCCTTAAAAAAAAAAAAACTTGTCCTTCAGAACATATCAAGGAAAGAATTTTTTTTAATGGAACTTGCTATGGACTGAATTGTGTCCCCCAAAATTCATATGCTGAAACCCTAATCCCTAATGTGACAGTATTTGGAAATGGGGCCTTTAGGGAGTGATAAGGTTTACATGAGGTCATGAGGGTGCGGTCTTCATGATGGCATCAGTGCCCTTATAAGGAGAGACACCAAAGAGTTCTCTCTCTCTCTCTCTCTTTTCCCTTGCCATGTGAGGACACAGCAAGAAGGCAGCTAGCAGCAACAAGGAAGAGAGTGCTCACCAGGACCCGACCCTGTTGATGCCCTGATCTTGGGCTTCCCAGTCTCCAGAACCGTGAGAAAATAAATGTCTGTTGTTTAAGCCACTCAGTCTATGGTATTTTGTTATGGCAGCCCAAGCTGACTAAGAAAAAACATATTAAAGAATTTGGGGATAAAACCTTAAGCAAGTCAGCACCTTATCAGTGAGGTATTATGGGAAGAGCACTGGACGGGATGTAAGGGGTGCGTTCGGTTATATACAGCCTGGGCTTCATGACTGACTTCTTGTGTGACCTTGAACATGCTGGTTCCACATCTCTATAATTAGGGGACTGGATGAGCTCCCATTATGGCCACTGTGCAGCACCACCCCGACTCCCACTCTGACCATGACTGTGCCTGGTGACTATAGTCACTAATGACACTGCAGTAACTAGGTGAGACATGAAGAAATAATCACTGAAGACAAGGACGAAGAGAATAACACAATGTAGTGTATAAATTGCCACTCTAACATGATATATAAGGCAAGATGCATAACTGAGATGAGTATTTATGAAACCTGCTTCAAAAACAAAGATCAAAATGGAATACCGCAGCACCATCGCCATCTCTTTGTACTAGGGTTTAAGATGTACAGAAAGATGAAAAGAATGCAGATACACCAAAAAAAGAATGCTGAAGCCACAGAAAAAACAGTGGTCATTCAACTCCTTTCCACTCTTCATTATCGTGTAAAATGATTTTTCCAAGATAAAGTATAAGAAAGGGGCTTCCCTGGTGGCACAGTGGTTAAGAATCTGCCTGTCAATGCAGGGGACACGGATTCGAGCCCTGGTCCAGGAAGATCCCACATGCTGTGGAGCAACTAAGTCCGTGCGCCACAAGTATGGAGCCTGTGCTCTAGAGCTCACGAGCCACAACTGCTGAAGCCCACGTGCCACAACTACTGAAGCCCACATGCATAGAGCCCACGCTCTGCAACAAGAGAAGCCACCGCAATGAGAAGCCCACGCACCGCAACAAAGAGTAGCTCCCACTCACCACAACTAGAGAAAGCCTGTGTGCAGCAACGAAGACCCAACTCAGCCAAAAATAAATAAATAAATAAAGTTATTTAAAAAAAAAGTATAAGAAAGAGTATAATTGCGTAGAGAAAAGAGAATGTGAGATACTAACCCAGGACACAGTAGTGCCGTCAGCAAAAAATTTGTCTTCCACTTAATACCTCTAAATGCTGAGGAAGTAAAGGACAGAAGAGTTACTGGAGCAACTGGATTTAGTCCACTTTACAAATACTTTATAGTAACTAACACACAACTACATTTTGCTAGGTCAGCTAAAATTCCCCATGCAATTTCTGAATTTTTAACTTTACAGCTTTTTAATTTCTACATTTAACACACCAACTTACTGGAATAATAACAGTTGCAATGCTTACTCATATACATCTTAGCAGATACGTATCCAGCAGAGGTTCCCAGAAGGACCCATAACAGAATAGCACTGGTCATTAGAGCACCTCGATTGGCAGGGGAAAGGAAACCAAGACAAGCCAGAACTAAAGGCACAAAAGAGAAATATCAAACCAGTGACAATAATGGCCTCAAAAACACATAGGACTTTATAATAAAGACAACCTTATGAAGATATTTTTATGGAACAGCATACAAGGAAATTCTCTGATGTTATTCTCTTAGCTAATTTTTTTGACAATTTTTTCTTAATGAAAAAGTCTGATTTTCCATACAAGGCAAATGATATGTTTTCAATTTAGCCTTTAATCTCACTGTTTAAATCAAAATTAAACAAAAGATCTTCCCCTTCCCTACTCCAGTAGTCACTGCATAAACAGCAAATCATTTTTCCCACAAAAATTTCCTTCTGTTTCCTTTTATTCAAGGTAAGGGGGAAAAAATCAAAGGGAGACTTGGTCTCAGGAAAATATAACCTTAAGAGCTAAATCTTGAAATTATCACTGACATCTGAAACAGCTAATAAGCCATTTATTTACAGCAGCTTTGTTTGTGAAAATCAGCACTCTGGTTATCAAAAACTGACAAACTCCATTTTTAGTTGCTAAATGAAGGCAGCCAGAGTTCCTCAGCCACTGTAAGCCTACTAACGATGCCATTGCGCTTATACATTTAAAGACCAGCACTCAGGCTTGCCACAGCATTTCAAAATGCTAGGCTTTGAATTATAACTCCCTGAGTTCATTTAAAATATGATTCTACCCACATGCTGATTTTCAAGAACACATCTACCTTGCAAAGCAAGGAACAAGTGTATTGGACATTACAATAAATTACTCAAAACTGAAGAAGCTATGAAAGTTCCTTGATATAGGAACATATTCAGACTCATATCCTTAATTTGAGGAGAAAGAAATATAAGTACTATAAAACACACATTTCCTTAAACTTTAGGGTAGAATTTTCAAAGTTCTTTTGTACACATGAATCAAAGTTTAACATATGTTAGCAGCTCACTAAGAATGTTGAAGAAGACACATATTGATCTGAGATTACTCACATAAAGTAATAAATGTCATAATCAAAACTTGTGTTCTTGACCCAGGAAAACTGACAGCAACATTCCACTCCTTGGAGGTCTGAATACATCCCCATGAACCAGCTTCCAACCAAATTCCTTCTGGGCATCTTCCTGCATATGAGAAAGTCTTTAATAAACACGGGAGTTACTAGGACAGAAAGTTACAAGAGCTCTGAAAGTTAGAGAAAAATGAATTTTCCTCTAGAGACAGACTAGCTGGAAACCAATGGCTCATTTTGGATACAGTAGGTCTCTGGCAGGTATGTGACCCTGCCATACAAATGAGCTATTCCCTTACCTTAAGTTTTGCATCGGAGGGAGTGTGTTAATTATATAAAGGACACAACTGGCTTGATTTTCATGAAGAAAGCAACACGATTTAACATACATAAAAGATTCAACCAAGGGACTTCCTGGTGGCACAGTGGTTAAGAATCCGCCTGTCAATGCAGGGGACAAGGGTTCAATGCCTGGTCCGGGAAGATCCCACATGCTGCGGAGCAACTAAGCCCGTGTGCCACAACTACTGAAGCCTGCGTGCCTAGAGCCCGTGCTTCACAACAAGAGAAGCCACCACAGTGAGAAGCCCGCGCACTGCAACAAAGACCAACGCAGCCAAAAATAAATAAATAAATTTAAAAAAAAGATTCAACCAATTATATAGAAATTAAACGTTCATCAATACACAAACGATTACAAGAGTCAAAACAGTATAAATCGATAAAACTAAATTTACCCTAAATTGTAGTATTTTGCAGTGTTTCGTATACTTATCTCATGCTGCAAATTAATGAAAATCTTAAATAATGATATTTTGAAAGGTCAGAAACATGAAAAGTAATATAACCAAAGAGTTGATAGCAAATAACTCTCTAATAAACTTACCTGTACTTTTTAAGAATCAACACAACAGTCTGTACTTTGATTCAGCATAATATGCAAAATTACTAGACATCAAAATGCATTGTATTCAAGGTGCTATACTCTAAGTAGAAATATAACATTGAGAACTGGGCAAAGCAGGCACTCAAATATTTGCTGAATCAAATATGTGCATTTTTACTTACGGGAAAACTCATCTAATTATATCTGATAATATCTTTATGGAGAGTCCTTAATATGATCATAGCCACCATTCCAGATAAGAAGACAGCAATAACAATGGAATTCATAATACTAGAAAACATAAAGAAGGAAAAAGAGAAGTTAAATCTCAAGTTTCTTATTTGAATACCAAAAAGAAAATGTGTGCACACGTAAAAGACATTCAAATTATCATTATGTTGATCAGTTTTCTAAGGTTAAATGTGGATCAAAGGCTGAATACATCAATATATTAAATGAACTTAAAGCTCTATCACAAGGGGCTTCCCTGGTGGCGCAGTGGTTAAGAATCCACCTGCCAATGCAGGAGACACGGGTTCGAGCCCTGGTCCGGGAAGATTCCCACATGCCACGGAGCAACTAAGCCCATGCACCACAACCACTGAGCCTGTGCTCTAGAGCCCGTGAGTCACAACTACTGATGCCCGTGTGCCTAGAGCCCGTGCTCCGCAACAAGAGAAGCCACCGCAATGAGAAGCCTGCGCACCGCAGCAAAGAGTAGCCCCTGCTCGCCGCAACTAGAGAAAGCCCGCGAACAGCAACGAAGACCCAACGCAGCCAAAAACAAATAAATAATTTTTTTTTTAAACAAAACTCTATCAGGGCTTCCCTGGTGGCGCAGTGGTTGAAAGTCCGCCTGCCGATGCAGGGGACGCAGGTTCGTGCCCTGATCCGGGAAGATCCCACATGCCACGGAGCGGCTGGGCCCGTGAGCCATGGCCGCTGAGCCTGCGCGTCCAGAGCCTGTGCTCCGCAGCGGGAGAGGCCACAACAATGAGAGGCCTGCGTACCGCAAAAACAAAAAAAACAAAAAAAACAAAAAAAAAAACAGCTCTATCACAAATGTGCATTACAAATATATCAGTAGAAGCAACACTATTCTTAAGGTTATTTTAGAACTTTGTAAGAGTACATTCCCAAAAAGAAACAAGGGGAAATGAATAAGATCAGGAACACAGACGTAGTTCCAGAACATGAAACTGAGAATGGAAGTTCAGGAATCAATGTTGAATTGATGACTGACTGACTGACTTCTTAGCTGATGGACTAAGGCTTTTAACTCTATCAAGTCTTTATCAAGCTTCGGGGTAAAGACCCCATGGACCACTTACCTACCATCTATTACATACTGTTTCCAAAACTGAATCTTAAAATCTATGCCCAAATCAAAATCAAGACCTTCTGCCATCCCACTGCCCAGACAAATCCAGACACATCAAAAAAGTTTCACCAGAATCTATGAAAAGGCCAGCACTGTTTTAGAAAAATGCCATTAAGATAATGTCTAAAATATCTGTTAAATGTCATGAGTAAATTAGCTTGAGACAGAAACTAAAGTACATTTATTGTTACATTATAAATATTAATACTACTAGAGATTAGTCCCACAATCTATCTGGATGCCCTTCGCTTTCACAACCCCTTTAAAGAAAGCATTTAAATAAATTTTATCCAGGGACTTCCCTGGTGGTCCAGCAGTAAAGAATCCGCCTTACAATGCAGGGGATGTGGGTTCCATCCCTGGTCAGGGAACTAAGATCCCACATGTCGTGGAGCAACTAAGCCCACGTACCACAACTACTGAGCTCGTGCGCCTCAACTAGAGAGGCTGTGTGCTGCAAACTACAGAGCCTACGCACTCTGGAGCCCATGCACCACAACTAAAGAAGAGAAAACCCGCACACCGCAACTAGACAGAAGACCACAACAAAAGATCCCGCATGCCTCAATGAAGATCCCATGTGCCACAACCAAGACACAATGCAGCCAATAATAAATAAAATAAATGATAAGTAAATCTTTAAAGAAATAATAAGTAAATAAAGTTTATCTGAAGAGAGTTCTGGGTGGTGTGACAAAATGGGACCTGGACTATTGCCCAAACAGAAGATTTTCTAGAAAAGCTACAATATGATAATAATAATGAGGAGGAGAAGGAGGTAGAGGAGAAGGAAGAATAAGGATAGAAACAGGAGGAGAAGGGGGTGCTATTCTCACTTTAAAGGCAATAGCACTATAAATCAACTATACTTCAATAAAATAAATTTTTTTAAAAATAAAGGCAATGACATATAAGGAAAATCATCACCTCAGAAGACCATACTCATAGAATCACACCTTTCCTTACTTTCATCTTTACCTTTATAGTCTTCTTCCATCCAAAACTGGTTTATTATAGGATATGAGGATAACGGGAAAAAAATACTACATACACAGGTTCACCTATTTCTCGTCAGCTTCTCTGATCAGTCTCCTAAGTTACTAACTGAAGATCCTACTCTCGTTGTCAGTGCTTTATGACAGCCCCAATCATCACGTTCTCAGTTGGTCCATCCTTCAATTTCATGTTGAAACTACTCCTTACACAGTCATGAAGGACTCCTAACTCTGTGGTCTGTCCTGTTGAAGATTCCTGAGGAATCAAGTCCCTTCACTCTGAATCCACTAGAATATAAGCTTCCTGCGAGCAGAAGCCTGTTGGCCTTATGCACCGCCATGTCTGAGAGCCTCTCCTAGTGCTTGGCACCCTGATAGGGATGAAAAAGAATATGTGGAGAATGAATCCACCTTCACTCACAGACATTATCTCAACACGGTCCTCTCGTTTATATGACCTGCCTTGACCACTTGCAATGTTTTGGTTTCTCAATCTTTTCATCTTTCTCTCCTCTCTTCCCAGTCTTTCATGACATCCTGACTTTCCTCCACCCCAGCTGGTTACTGCTTTCTCTTACACTCTAGTTTGCTCAGACTTTGACCCCACAAATGAAAGCGTCTCTCCTGTTTTCATTCCATCTTTTGCACAGTGTCCACTGCCACAGCCCTATCCTGCCTACTTCCCAGCATGGACTACTCTTTACGTGCAGACATCTTATCTCTAGGACATCTCAGCCTTCTCCTTCCCCTCAGCATAAACATTAGTATATTTAAAACAGATTTTCCTTTTTTCTTTCTCTTTGCATATGTGGAGAGGTGGGGGAGAGGAAGGAGAAGGGAAATTAGCCACAGAGAAGAAAAAATGTCACTCAAGATCATCTTGGATGGGGGTGGGGGGAGGGGAAACTGGATGAAGGTGGTCAAAAGGTACAAACTTGCAGTTATAAGATGAAGTACTAGGGATATAATGTACAACATGGTTAATATAATTAACACTGCTGTACGTTATGTATGAAAGTTGTTAAACAGTAAATCCTAAGAGTTTTCATCACGAGGAAAAAATCTTTTTCTATTTCTTTAATTTTGTATCTATAGGAGATGATAGATGTTCACTAAACTTACTGTGGTCATCAATGTAAGTCAAATCATACAGTACTTTAAACTCATACAGTACCGTATGTCAATTATATCTCAATAAAACTAAAAGGAAAAAAAGATCATCTCTGGTGACAAAATAATTTTTAAAATACATATATGTATGTATGTGTGTGTCCGTTTGTATACATTTCCTACCGGGAAGCTACTTATTCTTTATTTCATAACGTGCTTACCTAAACCACTGAATGCTGGTATGAGACATGGACTCCAAAATATAATCCCATCTAGAACCCCACTTGATATGTTTGTTTTCCTAAAAACAAAAACACAAAATCACATGACCAAACTTTAACTGACTTTTTACTGGTTATAATCCTAAAACAGACAGAAAGTTATTGTGCCTGTACTTTCTCTATTTCTTTACTGCTAACTTCATGGAATCATGCAATCTAGCCTGATATTTTTATCATTTTTTTATTTACTGATATTCTACCTCATTTCAGAAAGGGACTAGGAAAAAAATAATTTTAGCTTACTGCTGTTCACCAGAAATAGCACCTTTTCGCTACTATTTTTCTGTAACCCTAAATCCACCCCATACTTCATTTCCTTTTGTCCAGACCACATTTTCATCTTAATTGCAACTTCATACCATGCTTACAAAGGTATACGTAATGTCACTGTACTTTTGTTTGTAAATTTAAAAACGTAGAAACAACCAAAAATTCCCATCAGAATGGGAATAAATAAACTGTGGTAATCCATGCTAAGGAATACTACGTAACCATTAAAAGGTATGATGTGCATCTATAGGTGACAATATGTCTATGAAATAGCATTAAGCGAAAAAAGAAAGGTGAAAAGTATATGGTAAGACTAGTTATGTACAGCAAGATTCCATTCCCCCCACAAAATTATATTCATATTTTGTAGATGCAGACATTTTTCTGGAAGAAAAAATAATGGTTATACTTTTGGAGCAAGAGACTAGAAATTGGGGGGAGGGTACTAAAGGAAGGGAGAATTTTACTTATACATTTTCTATATGGTTTGCAGTCTTCACCACATACAAGTATTATCAATATTATTATTTAAATTGAACTCAACATTTGAACTAAAAGACAACTTGCATCACTGCAACACACAAAATCCACCTCCTGCAAATAGGTTTATTATTAGGGTATTTTGTTTAATTAGAAAACAGTATTCAATTTCAGTCATTATTTCTTATAGAATATTTTAATATTTTACATTTTTGTATGTTAAGCATTTTGAAATATTTTAGCAATGAATTTATAAAAGTTGTTTTAATACTGTAGTGCTCAGTACAGAACAAAACACAAGAAAATATAATCACCAGCTGTTTCTGCTGGTGTGCAGTCAAACTCAACCTTTCAATAGCTTTCTTATAAAATATCCCCAATAAATGATCTTAAATGATAATCCCCAGTAAACATTTAAACCATTAATGCAGTATTATTACCCCTTAAATTAATGGCATGTTCTTAGAAAAAGGAAAACACTGGTACAAGTTTACCAAGTTATGTTTGAAATGACTTATTATTTAAAATTAGGTATCTTTAAGTGTTTTTTCTGAAGTTTGGGGGTGGGTATGAAGCAAGCCAATATACACTGCTTTAAAAAAAACTGAAATGATGGGTTTTAATTGAACAATGGATTTTAGTTGACATCTGATGACCTGGTGATCATGGTTAACATTATCCATGAAAGGTCAGGTTGACATTATGTGTCTACTGATGTGAGCTATCATTTTTGTGGTCTTCCTGTCGAGAATCCATGGCCTGAGCCTGGTCATGAAGAACCATCAGACAGACCCAGGTTGATGGTCATCCTACAGACTGTAAGGTCTGTACTCTTCAAAAATTTTAAGAGGGACTTCCCTGGTGGCGCAGTGGTTAAGAATCTGCCTGCCAATGCAGGGGACACGAGTTTGAGCCCTGGTCCGGGAAGATCCCACATGCCGTGGAGCAACTAAGCCCGTGCACCACACTACTGAGCCTACGCTCTAGAGCCCGTGAGCCACAACTACTGAGTCCACGTGCCACAGCTACTGAAGCCTGTGCTCTAGAGCCCTTGAGCCACAACTACTGAGCCTTCGTGCCACAACTACTGAAGCCTGTGCGCCTAGAGCCTGTGCTCCGCAACAAGAGAAGCCACCACAATGAGAAGTCCGCACACCGCAACGATGAGTAGCCTCCTTTCGCCACAACTAGAGAAAGCCCACACACAGCAATGAAGATCCAACACAGCCAAAAATAAATAAATAAAAAATAAATAATTTTTTTAAAAAATTTCAAGAATATGAAACACAAGAAAAGACTAAAGAACTGGCCCAGTTTGGAGGAGATCAAAAACTAAACATAACATGTAATCCTGGATAGGATAGTGAACCAGAAAGGAGAAAAGTGACATTGTTGGCCAGCTGGTGAAATCTGAATGGATGAATGTGAATCAGATGGTAATGTAATGCCAATCAATATTGATTCCTGGTTTGCACGGTTGTATGCTAGTTATATAGGAGGGTGACCTTGTTTTAGGGAAAGATACTCTGGAGGGTATAGGGGTAATGAGACAACATCTAGCTCTCAAAAGATTCACAGAAAGACTAATGATAATGGACACACACAAAGAAGAGTGAACAATGGAGCAAATGAAGTAAAATGTTAACAATTGGGATGTCTGGTTAACAGAACTACGGGAGTTCTTTGTGTTATTCTAGCAATTTTTCTGTAGTATGAAATTGTTTTGAAATAAACTATTTTTTTAAAACCTATAAGAAACTCTGAATTTATAGAACTGACAAATCCAGGGATAAATACTCATTGTATGAAAGGATTCATCTTAGCCATTTTATTAAAATATTGTTCCTATACTAAAATGTGACTTAATTTTTCAAAATTTGAATTGCATGCATCTCTTCACCAGACTGTCCATCACCGTAAGCAAGTAAACTCATATTAAGCCTTTTAAAAAGGAGTGAAGGGGCTTCCCTGGTGGCACAGTAGTTAATAATCCGCCTGCCAATTCAGGGGACACGGTTCAAGCCCTGGTCCGGGAAGATCCCACATGCTGCGAAGCAGCTAAGCCCGTGCACCACAACTACTGAGCCTGCATTCTAGAGCCCAGAAGCCACAACTACTGAGCCCATGCGCCACAACTAATGAAGCTCGCGCGCCTAGAGCCTGTGCTCCACAACAAGAGAAGCCACCGCAATGAGAAGCCTGCACACCACAACGAAGAGTAGCCCCCACTCACCGCCAACCAGAGAAAGCCCACACGGAGCAACGAAGACCCAACACAGCCAAATAAATAAATAAATAAAATTTTAAAAATATACATGTGTTTAATAAAAATTAAAAGAAAAAGAATCCACCTGCCAATGCAGGGGACATGGGTTCGAGCCCTGGTCCGGGAAGATCCCACAGGCCGTGGAGAAGCTGAGCCCATGTACCGCAACTACTGAGCCCACGTGCCACAACTACTGAAGCCCACGCACCTAGAGCCCATGCTCCGCAACAAGAGAAGCCACCGCAATGAGAAGCCCGAGCACCACAATAAAGAGTAGCCCCCGCTCGCCGCAACTAGAGAAAGCCCACACACAGCAACGAAGACCCAACGCAGCCAAAAAATAAAATAAATAAAAAGGAGTGAAATAAGTGAGGGAAATTAAGAGGCACAAACTTCCAGTTGCAAAATAAATGAATCACGAGTATGAAATGTACAGGGTGAGTAACATAGTCAATGATTATGTAATACCTTTGTATGGTGACAGATGGTAACTAGACTTATCATGGTGATCATTTTAAAATGGATAGAAATATTGGATCACTATGTTGTGTAACAGGAACTAACATAGTGTTGTAGATCAATTTTACTTCAAAAACAAACAAATAAACCCATAGAAAAAGAGATCAGATTTGTGGTTACCAGAGGCGGAGAATGGGGAGAGGGAGAATTACGTGAAGGCAGTCAAAAGGTACAAACTTGCAGTTATAAGATAAATAAGTACTAGGGATGTAATGTCCAACATGATCAATAGAATCGACACTGCTGTATGTTATGTATGAAAGCTTTTAAAGAGAGTAAATCCCAAGAGTTCTCATCACAAGGAAAAAGCATTGTTTTTTTATTTCTTTAATTTTGCGTCTATATGAGATGATGGATGTTCACTAAACTTACTGTGGTCATCATTTCATGACATAAGTCAAATCATTACGCTGTACACCTTAAACTCATACAGTGCTGTGTATCTATTATACCTCAATAAAACTGGAAGAAAAATAAAATGTAAAAAAAAGGAGAGAAACTTTCAAATATGCACTATGAAGTTTGGCTTTTAAATACAAAGAGAGCCTAGAAAATCCGCAGTTGTTAAATCAAGTAGTTTTTGCACCAAACATTGCCACCTGCTGGAAATAACAGTCCACAACACATACTACTCCTCCATAAGAAAATCAATCGTTTCAAAATCCTAAGGTACATTTGAGACAAAATGACAAATGCAAAAAGATAACTAAATGGTGGAGCCCATTTTTTTAATACATTTAAAATTAATGAATTATTCTACATCCCAGAGTTTCAAAATCTTTTATAAGACATAGCAATTGTCATAAATGCATACAAGGTAAGCAGGTCTTTAATGCTATTTATAATGAAGTCACAAGAAGTAAATGTAGAAATATAGACGAGAATTCTTGATTCAGGACACAGCACATGATGGGTTTCACTCGGTAAAAATACAGGCAGGGAATCAAAGAATCAAGCTGGCGGGTAACTACAGCTTCTTTTAGTCTAGCTGTTTTCAACAGGGGAAGCAGCACCCTCTAGGGGGCATAATGAAAAGGTGTGGGGATGCTACTGGTATTTAGCAGCATAGTATTGAATAGAAGGCCAGACGTCCTGCTTGGCACCAGGAGACCCACACAAAGAATTGAGAAGAACTTCTAAAAGCCCCATCCAACATTCATATGAGTGAAAAACTGCTTATGATTATCTGCGCCTAGATTCTAACTTCATTTTACAGATAAAGTATTTTTACATAGTTTTAATATACATTGATTTTTCCCCCAGCAATGCAACTACCATGTAAATTGAGGGAAAATGGTACTATGTTTGGCTTGAAACTTCACCAAAATTGATCAACATTTGAGAAAATCATGGCATCCTTTAGAAAGATGTGATATTTGAGCCATCAATGTACAATATTCTCATAGCCATATGCATTCGTAGATGTCATGTTTACAATGATTATACACATAGATGCATGCATCTGACAATGACTGAAATATATACTGAAACATACATTATTTTATTAAAAACTAATTTATCTTTATTTCTCCTTTATATTATAGTTAGGGTGCTATATTGATGCCTATTGAAACTATGTGTAAGTCAGGTTTAATTATCTAGTATCTATTAATATAATTTTACAATAGTAAAGGGAGAATGATAAAACATTTGTTATTAAAAGAGGACATCGGTCTGATAGGGTTGAGAACTACTGATCCAGCTCCATTCCCTCACTTCACTATGCAGAAACTGAAGTCCAGAAAGGAAAATGAACTTGCTCAAGGTCACAGTATGAGTTTGAAGCAAACCAGCACCAAAATTCTCTGATTCTCAATTCAGTTATTGGTCTATGGTGCCTGAAAATCAGGAATGCATTTTGCAAAAAAAAAAAAACCACAACTATGTATGTGGCTAGGGTCCCAAGCTAGCCCACAACTAAAGCTTATATAACTCACATACGTAGATACATAGCTAAAATTAATGTGATTAGAGTGAAACCAAAAAATCTTTGGTTGGTGGTATAAAAACAGTTAAGTTTCTAAAGTAAAACATGGTGAATAGAAATACTTCAGCCATTCAAAATCTGGCCCAAACCTATCTTTCTAACCTTTCTACCAATACTATATAAACAATTAAAGTCTGGGGTACTAGACTGAATCTTTTTGGCCTTTATATACCCCAGGGCTTAATACCTGGCACGTGGAGTGCATTTACTGCCTGTTGCTGAATGAACAAACAAATGAAAAAAGTTTTGTTTCAATCAGACAAGTCTATTCACTGTTCCCCACATACACCATGTACATTCTTACCTGAAAAGCCCTTCCTCTAGCTCCTCTCCAGATTCCTAAATGCCAGGTCTTTTAACTCAGTTTATAGGCCTTCCCAGAATGCCTTGCACACTTCTACCCCTTCTATCCAAATTATCCTCAGCATCCTTCAAGGACTAGCTAAAGGCCTCTCTCTTATAAAGTCTTCTTGGTCAATTCACCCACCATAACTCCTTCCCATTCTAAACTCACACGATGTATTAAAGAGACTGTTAGAAGCCTGGATTCTGTAGTCAAGCTAATCTAGACTTATAATCCTTTACATTTGTGACCTTGGGCAAGTAACTTTATCTCTATGAGTCTCAGTTCTATAGTCTATAAAATGGAGATTTAAAATAGTACCTGCCTTCAGAGGACTATTGTGAATAATAGTTAAACTAGGTACGTTATAAAAATTCCCATGCTAGGCACATAATAGGCCCTCAATAAATATTTGTTATATAAATGGATGAATAAAAGGTCTTCACTCAAATGCTAATCTTTATGGTCCCATCCTTCAATAACCTCTGAACAAAATTGTTATATAAACACCAAACTTTGTACCCACTTGGGAACATGTATTATTTTCTGAAAACATAAAGTACATAAGATGTTCAATTAAAAAGCAAAAAGACAAAACTTTTATAACTAAAAATTGCTATATTTGCCTCTGAACCTTTCTGTGGCCAGTAGCTGCCTGACCAGGGGCTCAGGCCAACAACTCGGCCGATGACCACAAGCTCTGCATCCTAACAGCAGTTTGCAGGTGGCTGCACTAAGGTGGGAGAGGCGGCGCAGGAGGATGGAGATCGCAACCCAGGTGGCTCAGGCGCCATTGCTGCTGTATGGCACTGACATCTGTAAGTCGTTTGACGTGTTCAGCTTCTCCAGCCAGGCCCCCCAGCTCCGCCCCATCCCTGTGTCAGGATCACACCTACCCCTCCCCTAGCCCGAGACTGTCTTTGTGGAAGGCTTCTGCAGTCTGCAGGAGGGTGAGAGACTGTAGTTCACCCAGCCAGGTGCCTGGGATCAATCCATGTCACAGGACCTGGTGGGATTTTCTGTATTGAGAGTTAGAAGCAACAAAAGGTGAAAAACAAGTAGAAGCACAGACCAAAGGGGACAGTCCTTGAAAATGTGGAGGTCTAGATCTTTGCCAAGATGGCAGCAGCTAGTCACACATGGCTATTCAGCACTTGAAACGTGGTCGGTCCTAAATGAGATCAGCTCTAAGTGTAAAACACACACCAGATTTCAAAGACTTAGTTCAAGAAAGAAGAATGTAAGATATTTCTTTATCAAAAAAATGCTATATAGACACTATATACGGGCTTCCCTGGTGGCACAGTGGTTAAGAATCCGCTTGCCAGTGCAGGGGATATGGGTTCGAACTCTGCTCGGGGAAGATCCCACATGCAGTGGAGCAACTAAGCCCGTGTGCCACAACTACTGAGCCTGCGCTCTAGAGCCCGTGAGCCACAACGACTGAGCCCACGTGCCACAACTACTGAAGCCCGTGCACCTAGAGCCTGTGCTCCGCAACAAGAGAAGCCACCGCAGTGAGAAGCCCGCACACTGCAAAGAAGAGTAGCCCCCGCTTGCCGCAACTAGAGGAAAAAAACCCGCACCCAGCTGTCTGATTTCGAATTATCACTCTTAATTACATACACAAAAATTTTCATGGTAGTTCTCAGCACGTGGTAGTATTCTAAATGACTTTTATTCACATTTTGTGATTTTTCTATATTTTCTACAATGAACATGAATAACTACTATAATTTTTTTTTTTACTTAAAACAACAGAAGTTTATTCTCTCACAGTTCTAGAAGCTAGAAGTCCAAAATCCAGGAGTTGGCAAGGGATGGTTCCTTCTGAAGGTTCTTTTTTTTTTTTTCTTTTTAATAGATAACTGACAAGGACCTACTGTATAGCACAGGGAACTATACTCACCATCATGCAGTAAGGGAAAAGAATCTATAAGGGAAAAGAATCTAAAAAAGAATATATATATATGTATAACTGAATCACTGTGCTGTACACCTGAAACTTACACGATATTGTAAATCAACTATACTTCAATAAAAATTTTTCTAATTTAAAAAAATTAAAAATAAAAATTTCTAGTTCAATAGGATCTTGTAAGCTAATATAAGACACAACAACCATGTACACCTAGGGTACACAATGTGGAATCTGCAGCGGGATATAAATGTTACTCCAGAATGGTACTCCATAGTCAAAGACGATTATAAAATGCTGAGCTAGACTCAGTCAAAGGTTTCTTTATTAGGAGACTTTTAAACATTAATGTGCTTTGTGAAGCTAAGAAAGGAGACAGTAGAAAGTAGCATTTTCCAAACTTATTTGACTAGTATTCTTGGGAATGCACTTTGAGAAATGTTGATGTGTACGATTATCACTGGGTAAAAAAAAAAAAAAAAAAAATTCAACCTAAACTCAAGACAGAAAATAAAGAAACAGCACCATCAGAGATATCCATCACCACTCTTCCTGGAGCCCTCCCCACAACTATAACAGCAACTTTCTGGTGTTCAGGTAAAGAATATTGTGGTTAAAAGAAATTAAAGTGAAAAAAAAAAGAATATCGTGGCTTGGTGCGTTCTCACTGTGTAAGTGCACTCTGCATACATGAGCTACTCTTGTATAAAACATTAGTAAATCAGGTGCTCCTGTATCTGAGAGAAGGGATAGGAAACATTTTGTGTCTAATACGGGCTAGCTAAATATTTTATATGTTAGCTCACTTATCTCTGACAGCAGTCACGTGAGGTAACTATTTTAGCCCAATTTTACAGATCAGGAAATATAGGCTCAGTGTAACCTGCCGACGTTCACACAGCTAGGAAATGCCAAAACCAGGATTCAAACCTTGGGTGTGTCTGGTTCTTTCCACTGTACCACGTCTGGAAGCCAAGAGCCTTCTAAGCACCCTAAATGAGTTTCAATGGGAAAGGAAAAACTCCTCTTCTGGAATACCTCCCAGGATTAAGGAAACTTAAAGAACAAGGAGTTGACACCTAACCTCAAATAAGGCAATTCCCCAAAACCCCCATTTGGTATAGCTGCATCTGAACTTGCACTTCAGCTCTTTTGACTGCCACAGTTACTTCCTGACAGGCAGGTAGACCACTAACACCATACCATGCAGGCTCCTGGCATGAATCTAAACTTCAATTTAGATGTGCCTTCCCTTGGCTTTTACTGTAAACATAAGCGTTCCTACACTTAAATTTTTTTATTTTGTTATTTTTTTCTTCCAGTTTAATTGAGATATAATTGACATACATCACTGTCTAAGTTTAAGGTGTACAGCACAATGATTTGACTTACATACATCATGAAATGACGACCACAATAGGTTTAGTGAACATCCATCATCTCATATACTATAGATACAAAATTAAAGAAAAAAAATATATGTTTTCCTTGTGATCAGAACTCTTAGGATCTACTCCCAACAACTTTCATATATAACGTACAGTGTTAATTATATTTATCATGGTGTACATTACATCCCTAGTACCTTTTGACCATCATCATGTGATTCCCCCCTCCCCCAATCCCCGGCCTCTGGTCACCACAAATCTGATCTCTTTTTCTATGAGTTTGTTTGTTTGTTTGTTTTTGAAGTATAATTGACCTACAACTCTATGTTAGTTCTTGTTACAAAACATATTGATTCAATATTTCTATACATTTCAAAATGATCACCACCGTAAGTCTAGTTACCATCCTATACTTAAAATTTTAATAGCCAACTGATAAGTGATAAAAATGTATAAGGGTTTCAGCTCTTCAATCAACTTCTGATAATAGGTTAGACTTAGAATACTCTTCTCAATCACTGGGGAAAGGTTATTTTAATTTCTTCAGGGTGTATTTCATTCCTTTCCCCAGATTACACTTCTGTGTTTCATCCAGAGATTAGAAGACTGGACTATACTTATTGGACTAGTAAATTGCCTGTTTTCACCAATTGTACTTTGGGTAAACTGCAGGATGTAGGATCAAGTAAGCCTGACCTCTAGCTGGATGATTCAAAGTACACACACACACATTTCTAACATAAACGTTTCTCATTTTCTTTACAGTAACTCTGTAGGCAGAAAATATAATAGACCTTTAATATAGAAAGCCAGAATGGAATAGTGGAAAAACTATGAGTTTGGGGCCAAACAGACCTGAGTTTGAATATCACTTCCACCTCCTGCTAGCTACGATCCAGAGAAAATTACTTCAGCTCACTGGGCTTCAGGATCCTCATTTATAAAATGGAGATAACATTTTATAGGTGATACATAGGGACAAAAGCAAGGCATCCTCAAACTGGAATTGCTTTCAGAATGAGATTAGGAAGAATCGTGTTATAATGGCTGTCAGGCCATCTATAGAAATGACACGAACCAAGCACAATTTGTAAGTGTTCAAAGAGATTTGAGACCTAATCCCAAATAAGGTGATTAGGGTTTTGTCTCAGGAAATCAAATCTAAAGCCATAAGAAATAAGCCTTATATAAAATCAAGTATAATGAAAGCTGAATCAAAAATATGATGCATAACCTTTAAAAACTATGAAGAGAAATACATATATCTACATAGTCATAAAAAGGTTTCCCTATGAAAGGAAAGCTCCAAAGTTCATCTTCTGGAGAAGCACCTCTAATACTGTCCAAGGCTAAGAGTACCTGACCCATGAATATGAACCAGGTATCTGGTCCATGGGCAAGCATAGCACTAGTGCACCTGAATATCATCTTCTAATACTCTCTTACTTTTGCTCTGGGGTCCTATACTCACCAAGAAACTTTCTATTTATTCTATTCTATTTATATTTGGTTTCTCATATATCTTTATTATAAGCAGATGGGCTAACCAGCTGACATGAATGGTGTGGTCCACTAGACATTTATATTCCTTCACATAAATTACAAAATTGGTGTTCTGGTTTATATATTGGATCCTTAGGAGTGTGCCTAGTATGAATCTACCTCCCTTTGTTATACTGACAGAATTAAAATTCTGAAGCAAGATTTTTAAAACTGACAAAAACCTAGTATTGCTGAGTGTGTGAGGAAACAGCAGATCTTCAGGCCTAGCAACTTTTCTGCAAAAGAATTTGGTAAGGTATTATCAAAATGTGCACACCCTGTTACCTAAATAATCCTACTTCTAGGAATTTTAGTCTAGGAGATAGTCAGACAAATAAAAAAGTAAGGATGGGCTTCCCTAGTGGCGCAGTGGTTGAGAGTCCGCCTGCCGATGCAGGCGACACGGGTTCGTGCCCCGGTCCGGGAGGATCCCACGTGCCGCGGAGTGGCTGGGCCCGTGAGCCATGGCCGCTGGGCCTGCGCGTCCGGAGCCTGTGCTCCACAGCGGGAGAGGCCGCAGCGGTGAGAGGCCCGCGTACCGCAAAACAAAAACAAAAACAAAACAAAACAAAAAAAAGTAAGGATGCTCATTAAAGCATTGTTTATAATAATTAAAAATTAGACATTTGGGTTGTTTTTATCAATATGGCACTAAATAAGTCAATTACAGCCTGTATATGTTAAATATACTATGTAGTCAATAAAAAGAAGGCTGTGACTCTGTATTTATTGACCTGGAAAGATGTCCATGACATACACATTAAGTGGAAATAGCACATGTAATATCCCATTTGTACAAAGATGTACACATTTTAGCACCACATGCAGTGTTTTCCTTATATATTCTACAGAAAATTATATCCCCATGAGTTCTTGCCATGGCCTATGAAATGCTGCATATTACAATCATCTTTTGAAACTTCACAATGCTTTTTAACATACTGGATACTTATAAAGCCATTGTTTTAACATTGTTTAACCTAGCATTATCCAAAGTAACCTCATCATAGATCCCTTTTGCACATAACACCTTTTAAAATACCAAGCTAAAATAAATAAAATATGAAAGAACTAGTTTACAGAAAACTCTTTGGAAAACGCTTCGAAGAGCTGATACATTGTTCACCAGAATGTTAACAGTCAATCTATCTACCTATCTATCTATTTACCAAAAATACATACCATCTTTATAAAAATAGCTATTTAAAAAAGGAAAAATTCCAGATGTACAAATAATAATGAATGTTATATGTTGAGGACCTACTCTGTGTCATGCTAAGGGCTTTATATATTCTGAAAATGAGGATGAAATGACATGAGGAGAACTCAAGCCTCAGAGATCACATGACTTGCCTATGCTCATGCAGCTTAGTAAGTGGCCAAGCCCCAATTTGAACTGTAGGTCAGTCCAAATGTCCAATATGCCGTCCCTTTTCACTACAATAGATTGTGTCTCTTCCACAAGATATTCTTCCTTGAAGGTCTCACTGCACCCCTCTGGTTACCCATGTACCTCATTCAAACCTCAGTATGAAGTATGAGAAAGTAAAGTACTGGGCAAGGTACCTGAAATGTAGTAGATTGAATACAGCAATTCCTGTAATTATTGTCTTTTGAATAGTTTTAACATAAAGAACTTACCTACTTTCTTGGGCTCCTAAGCTGTGTTACACAACTTTAAATTGACGCAAATTAAGGTTTTAATACTAATGAAATATATGATATTTATATACTTGATTTGGGAAAAAAATAAGATGATGGCATGGAATACTTACTTCAAATTTCACAGAGTAAGTGTAGGTTACATTCAACTTATCTGTATATTCTCCAGGAATTTCCATAGGGGGGTCCATCACAAGTTAGGTGGTTTTCATCTGAATGTTTATAGCTAATAAAAGAGAGGGGGAAAAGGAAGGGAAAGGAATTTTTATACCAAACTGACATCGTAAATTTCTGATTCATGGCTCTTCAGGCACGTTAACAATAGAAGGCTGAAAAAAGAATAGGCCTTTCATTATATTCTGCATTTAAAACTCTTTACGATTTAAAATATTTTTGTTTCTAAATGTCCCTAACACACAAATAAGACTCAGTATACTGCCCAAAACACAATACTTAAGAACCTTCTCTTTGCCTGTGGATAGATTTTTTTAAAATCCTTCTATTAGCAAATGGCTTTATTTTTCATCTTTTATTGCATCCCCCTTTCTATATACTAAAACAGAAAACTATCTTGTAACCTTAGCTATCGAGTTAGAAAATCAAATCGATGATGCAGAAATCATATTTATAAGCACCCAGAGATTTGAGGGCCTACTGTGTGTAAAATGTCATGCTTAATGAGGAAAGGTACTGAGTATATAATCTGTGTGAATCTTTTGTGTTTGAAAAAGAGAATGATTACTAAAACCAGAAGATGGAAAACAAAAACTAGAGAAGTTTGAAACTAGACAGGACTGGTGAAGCTAGCAAATGCCTGGTCAGAAATAGAGACTCTTCTGTCACTTGAAAAGTAAAAGAGGAATAAAGGGTCATAGAAAATCACAAGGAGAAACCATGATGCTTCCATTTTGAATTATTTACTCAACATACAGTTTACCCTTTGGCTTCTGTCTAAAGAATAATATGTAACCCTTATAGGATTGTTATCTGTACGTGTATATGCACAATAAAACCACTCGCTCACGATTGCAAAGGTTATTGGTGTGTGCCTCTTTTTATTCATCCCTGTAACCCTACGGTCTGGTACATAATGTGCCCTTATATTATACGTGTTTGTAGGATGAATGCATTCTACTTAAAGCGAAAATACAATTTAAAACAGCTATGAATTAGAGAAATAATCATTGTTAATGCTACAGATCAAAACTTAACATTAAAGAGAAAAATTAAATTACTGCATGATAATGCGTATCAAGGTTCACTGTTTAAGTATGGGTCCTGAACCCAGTACAGGAAAGCTCTGCATTTCATATGAGAGATTATGCAGCAAAAATTGTGCTAAGATCTCTAATCAAGGTAGAAGCCCTATTTTTAACCACTGGCCTTACATATCGGTTGTATAAGGCCTTACAAGCCATTTTCAGAACTTTGACTTTTACTCTAAGACGGGAAGTCACTGGAAGGCTCTGAGCAGAGGATTCACACGAGTTGAAATTTAAAAAGGAACGCTCTGAATGCTGTACTGGGAACAGACTGTGAGAAGACAAGTCTGGCAGCAAGGAGACCAACTAGGTTTTTGCAACAATCCATGTGAGATATAACCATGTCTTGGACCAGCTGATAGTGGTGAAGGTGATGAGAAGTGGTGGATTCTGAAAATATTTTAAAAATAGAGCCACATGGGGAATTCACTGGCTGTCCAGTGGTTAAGACACAGGGCTTTCACTGCTGTGGACTCGCGTTCGATCCCTGGTCAGGGAACTAGGATCCTGCAAGCCGCGTGATGCAGCCAAAAAAAAAATTCAAGCCCATGATCTGCCAAAGGGTTGGACTAGACATAGGGTATAAGTGAAGAATGATAAAGAGGAATCAAGGGCGATGCCTGAGCAACTAGAAGGATGTAGTTGCCATTTACTAAGATGCAGAAGACAACAGGAGAAGCAGATTTGAAGGGAAGACTAGAAGTTCTTTTGGGAACATGTTAAGTTGGAAATGCCTACTAGACATCCAAGTGGACGGGTCAAGTAAACAGCCAGATATACAAGTCTAGAGACCTAAGCGTCATTGAGGGATCTGATGTGATGAGACAGGGTAAGATCGCCAAGGTGTGAGTATAAACAAAGAAGAGGCAAAGCTCAAAGACTGAGTCCTGGGGCCCTCCGACATTAAGAGGTTGGAGAAATGAGGGAATTCCCTGGCTGTCCAGCGGTTAGGACTCCATGCCCTCACTGCCAAGGGCCCAGGTTCAGTCGGGGAACTAAAATCCCACAAGCTGCGTGGTGAGGCCAAAAATGAAAAAAAAAATAGGTTGGAGAAATGAAAAGACTGATGAGCAACCAGTAAAACAGGAGAAAACCATGAAAGTGGTAACCCAAAAGCCAAATGCGGCAGGTGTTTTAAGGAAAAAGAGATGATCAGTTATAGCAACCATCAGGGAAATCAACAAAGTACAGAACCTGAAAGAAAACACAAGACTCTAGACCCAGAAAACCATTAGGCCTAACTCACGTCTATGACCACGTCTATTGCCTAATTCTGAAAAAGATGAATTTTAACACAGTCATTCTCAGGGGGCTCAAATAAATGAGCTTTACTGTGATTAGATAAAAGTTTTATTGCATGCATACATAAGCTATTACTATGGGCAGTATAGAATAAATGCAGCTCTAGAAAGTGATTTTCTTGGCTTTTTTACTCTATCCGAGCCTGAGAATATGAGATGTGATTATAAGCATTAAATGTGATTTTCATATAGCTGATGAGATTAGTTTCCTGTATCATACTTTGTATGTTTACTACCTTCCTACCCAAATGACTTTCAACATGAGTAGCCATCCTGAGTCAGACCTCACAGCCCATCAACCTAAAATTCTGTTCCCAGATATCAGAAGTGACAGACACAAAGAAACATGGGCGGTTGCTCTTGGTTAGTATTCCCTGGCCTCTCTTAGTAGCTCTATTTACCCCGTTATTCATAAATATGTCCTGATCCTTTTAATCCTTCTTTTATTTCCTGTCTGCAACACCTTATGAAATAAATCTTCAAAAATTTTTAACGTAGCCACTAATTTAAAAAGAATATCTTTTTACTAAGATAAATCAGAGTTGGAAAGTACCAGTGTTCTTCATCTTTTGGGGTCTGTTTATCTAATGAAATGTACGGACGTCTTTGCCCAAAAACATACACATCAGTAACAACTGGGAACAGATACAGATAGTTTATAAACATGTAAAACAATGCTAAATATCACTCATAATAAACAAATAAAAATTAAAAAAATAAAATAAAATAAAAATTGGGTTTGATGCATCCGTATCTATATTAAAAACTCCTGATTCAGCCTCTCCTATTGCAGATGAGGAAATTTAAACCTATGAGAGATCAAGTTAACCTACCCATGGTCAAAAGCTTGGCACAGTACATTCTCTAACTATTCTTTCCCTTTGGCCATCAGCTGTGACAGATGGAACAACCTTGGCTAAAGTAAAATAGGCCAGTAGCCTTAAAAACAATGAAGTCTGATTCATCTCGATGAACTTAGGGTTGACTTCCAAAATGGAACCAGCAGAGATGAGACAAAAAACCAAATTTCCAAATTCCTTGTTCTGTGTTCAGAAAACCATACCACACTTACCTCCTTTAATATACTTCACATAAGTTTCAAAGGATCACTTTTCCCATCCTAATATTTCAGGTTTTATAATATTTTGCCCATATGGATCATGATTTGATACACTGTATGATATATTCCCCCTCTATCTCTTTTAATTGAAGAGTACTATTCTTATCCTACAGTTTCAAAGAATCTTAAAGTTGGAACATTAAAGGTCACCTGTCCAGTCTCTTACCCAATACAGAATTGCCCTTTACAATTCATTAAGCACTCACTTACTAGGGACCAGACACTCATTTACTAGGGACCAGACATTAAGCACTCACTTACTAGGGACCAGACACTATGCTGGGTGCCTAATTATGAAATCTCAAAGAGCTGGGTCATCTAGGCTCTTCCTACAAACGTGTAGGGATTAACTACTCACTAATTCTTGAGGTTGCTTATTCAAATGTTAGAGAGCTCTAATTGCTAGCAGATTCTTCCTTATACCCAGCTGATACCTGCCTAATAGACTCCACTGGCACTAGAATTGTCCTCTGAAGAAACACAAATCTTAATCTAATCTCTTTGTCATATGGCAGCAACTAAAGGAGAGAGTTAAGATACCCTCAATAAGTCAATTCTCTTCCAGATCTGTCAGTTCTTCCTCACATTACATGTTATTCAGATGCTTACTATAGGTTAAATGGAATAAAATTGCCTATTTGATTTTTCTTTTTTTAATTTTTGGCTGCGTTGGGTCTCCATTGCTGCGTGCAGGCTTTCTTTAGTTGTGGCGAGCGGGGGCTACTCTTGTTGCAGAGCATGGGCTTCTCACTGCAGTGGTTTCTCTCGTTGTGGAGCACAGGCTCTAGGTGCACGGGCTTCAGTAGTTGCAGCATACGGGCTCAGTAGTTGTGGCACGCGGGCCCTAGAGCGCGCAGGCTTCAGTAGTTGTGGCACATGGGCTCAGTAGTTGTGGCTCGTGGGCTCTAGAGCACAGGCTCAGTAGTTGTGGCGCACGGGCTTAATTGCTCCGCAGCATGTGGGATCTTCCCGGAGCAGGGATGGAACCTGTGTCCCCTGCATTGGTAGGTGGATTCTTAACCACTGCACCACTAGGGAAGTCCCTGCCTATTTGATTTTTCAAACTTTATGTCTAAGGTTATATCACACATGTATCCTAAAAATAAAAATTCTGGTGAGATCTTCTACATTTTGAATTAATTTTTAAATTAATGGAACTAATTAGAAAGAGATTCTATAATTACCTTTTGGGATCAAGTCTAGCAATAACCAATCTTACAATACCCCAATTTGTTTCACTTTCCCCGTGATATGTAATGGTAATATCGACATGGCTGAAGAGGTAGAAAGTATTACTTTTGTTGAATTCAGACTGCAGAAAGATAAGGAAATTTGAAAGAAGTTTGAACTTTTCCTACAAACTAAAAAATATAAAATCTAATCACGGAATGAAAATGGGATATGTTACTTCTTAAAAATCAAGCTATAAATTAAGCATACTGAAGTGTAAATGTGTTTTTATAAGATAAAAACTGCAGCCCTGAGCATCTGGCCTAAAATTAAGATGTTAGTTAATTCTACAGTTTTAAATAGTTGTTACAAAGGAATAATAGTGCAAATGTAAAATTCACAAATGCATGCATCGCTGGATTTTTAACCACACAAAACTATGAAGTAATACAAATAAACTAATAAAGTGTTATCAGTACTTAAAGTTTAAGCCTATCAAGAGTTTGGGCTTGGGCTTCCCTGGTGGCGCAGTGGTTGAGGGTCTGCCTGCCGATGCAGGGGACACGGGTTCGTGCCCTGGTCCGGGAGGATTCCACATGCCGCGGAGCGGCTGGGCCCGTGAGCCATGGCCGCTGGGCCTGCGCGTCCGGAGCCTGTGCTCCGCAACGGGAGAGGCCACAACAGTGAGAGGCCCGCGTACTGCAGAATGAGTTTGGGCTTTATTTATGGTAAAAGTAATGAAGCAAGAAAAAAGAGAAGGAAGATGTGTTTCAGAACGTTAACTGTGGAGCCTCTGAGTAGTGAGATTATAGGCAATAATTTTTCCTCTACTTCTTTAGATTTTTCTGTACTTAGAAATTTTGTATAATGAGGATATATCTACATTTATAATCAGAAGCATCAAACAGATAAAAACGGAGTGAAACTCTCTCTACCAGCCAAGTATTCATTAGTTCACTCCCTAGTAGCCACAACTATATCTGAAGATAATTATCTTAGTCAATTCTTCCTAAACTTGAAAGTTTATACAAATTGCCCAGGGATCTTGTTAAAATGCAGATTCTGACTTGCTGGGCCTAGGGTGAAGCCTGAGATTCTGTATGTCTAACAAGCTGATGCTCCTGGTCCTGGAACACACTTTGAGAACCAGTGGTTAAGGGAGAGTGAGGGACTATTTTTCCATAAGGATTTGGGGGGCAGTTTTTGTATAAGAGTTGTGATGGGTTGGACTGTGTCCCCCCCCACAAAAGACAGGCTTAAGTCCTAACCCACTGTACCTGTGAATGTGACCTTATTTGGAATAGGGTCTCTGTAAGACAAAAATCAATTTAAGATGAATGAGGCCATTCGGGTGGGCTCTAATCCAATATAACCAGAGTCTTCATAAAAAGAGGAAAAGGCCATGTAGAGAGAGAAACACACAGGCAGAAGGCCATGTAAAGACAGAGGAGGAGAATGGAGGGATGCAGCCACAAGCCGAGGACTGCTGGCCATCACTAGAATCTAGGAGACAGGCATGGAACAGATTCTCCCTCAGAGCCCTCAGAAGGAACAAGCACTTCTGCTGCCACGTTCATCTTGGACTTCTAGTCTCCAAAACTCTGAGACAATAAATTTTTGTTGTTTTAAGACACCCATTTTGTGGTACTTTGTTACAGCAGCCCTAGCAAACTAAGATAAGGGTTAACAATATGAACTTTGCAATCAGACAGCCATTTACTAGCTATATGATCACAGACAAGTCATTTAACCTCTTTGAGTCTCAGTTTCCCCTTTTTAAAATTGGGGACAATAATAGGATTGTCCATAAGATTTTTGAGAGGATTAAACAGAATAATGTATGTAAAGTACTTGGTGCAGTGCTTGGCATAGAAAGCCTAAATACTAGCTATTATGTCACCCAGGCCTTCAATCTTCAGAGAATGAGTACAAATGAGCCTTGTCAATTACCATGTTGAGTAATCTACAACATGCAGGACTCCTAGATTACGACGAATCTCAGAATTGAGAGTGATAGACCTGAAGGAAATTTAGAGATCATTTAGTACAGTGATGATAAAGAAGACGGTACGAGTGATCCTGAGGCGGTGTATCAGAATCAGCTTGGGACGGAAAGTAAGTACTGCTCACCACAATACTGTCCATAATTGCAAAAACATAGAAACAACCAAAAATGTCTATCAGTACAGTTAAATGAAAGATCATATAAACATACAGAGAAATAAAATGCAGCTAGTAGAGCATGTACTGGTACAGAGGTATGTGCGTGAAACATACTAATAGAAGCAGCACAGCATAGGGGTTAAAGACTCCACAGTCAAACTGGCTAGGTTGAAAGCTCAGGAATGACATGTGCTGGCCTGTGTGACCTTGGCCGAGTTGCTTAACCTCTCAGTGTCTTGGTTTCCGAACCTATACTGTAGAAATCATAACAGAGTGCTGTAAGGGTTAAATCTGCCCATGGAAAGCATTTCAACCACCGTCACGCACACTCAATCTGACAGATAAAGTGGTAACAAGGCCCTTCAGGATCTGAATCCCGCTTGTCTCTCCAGACTCATCTGCTGCCATAGCCTCTACTTATAATCTGAAAAATTACTAAAGAGAATTCTTTATTCTGTGCTCTCATAGCACTCAGCTCATATCTCTGCCACTTACCACATCAAATTGCACTCAGTGTATTTACATGTTTGCATCCCCTAGTAAACTGTGTTCCCCAGTAGATCACAAGCCTATGAACTTTGTCTGGATCATTCATTCATTCAACAAATATTTTTGAACATCCACTATGTGTCAGGCACTTCTCAAATATATCCTCAGAGCTAATATCCAGTAGATGCTCAAAAAATATGAGGCAGTTTGGTATGGTACAAAGAGATCAAAATTTGGATCAAGAAACATTGGGATAGAATTCAGATTTTGCCACATACTATCTTTTGTACGTGAGTCTTTCTGGGCCTTAGTTTTCTTAGCTGTAAAATGGGGCTATCATCACTTAATTCATAAAATTGTTGAGGATTAAGTGAGAAATTATACAGAAAGACCTAGCACAGCACCTGGCACAGAGTAAGGAAGTCATTAAATGTTAGTTTCCTTCCTACTAGATATTAAAATTATGCTTTAAAACTTTAACTAGATTTCCAATTCCCATCTTATTTGGGCCAAATCTCCTGCTAAAAACTACAAATGATAAATATAACAAATATCTCCTGAAAAGAAACATGAGCATGGAATGTACAACACCAATAGTTAACCCTAATGTAAAGTATGGACTTTGGATGATTATGATGTGATGGACCAATGTAGGTTCATCAGTTTTAACAAATGTCCAATTTTGGTGGAGGATGCTGAGAATGGGGGAGACTATGCATGGGTGGGGCAAGGGGTAGATGGGAAATCTCTGTACCTTCCTCTCAATTTTGCTGTGAACCTAAACCTGCTCTAAAAAGGTAATGTCTTTAAAATTTAAAAAAGAAAAAAAGCAACATGAGGTGACAAGAAAGTAAGGAACTACCATGCCAAATTCTAAGGGAAAGTAGGAAGCCAGAGAGGTCAGCTGGGTAAGGGAGCACTGATGCTACTATTGCCCTGAGGTCACCTGCTGAGCTGGGCAAACTTGAACTTGGGTTTGGGTAGCTTCATGGGATGAGGAGGCGGGAACTCAGGGAAGGCCCTCCCAGGTGAAAAGGCTAATATGAGACCCTCTGCACATTAAGCTGAGACCACCCACCCCCTCCAAAAGTAACATCCTCAGGGTAAAGGTGAGCCAGAAGTGAACCTGCTCCTATAGTCCCAATGGACTATTGGGAAGATGGCCTTGAAGCTAAACAGAACAAGGCAGAGGTGGGGGGAGAGAAATAAAACTGTCCTTAAAAAGTTGTGCCACAGACCAGCCCTGATATAGATTTGCAGGCTGGATTCACATCATCATGGTGGCCCCAGAAAGTTCAAGTTATGGATTATTTTAAGGTGGTCCCAGACTGCTATTTCCCAAAGACTCCTTGTGGAAGTAAAGGAAAATCCTCTCTGGAGGAAAGTACTTCGACCCTAGGACTCAAAGAAACTCCACAAACAATCTTCGAGAACAATAAATATGTAGTCCAAAAATTGGAGCATACAAGGAAAAAAGGAATTATGAGCAAGAATCAGCAGAAACCAACTTGTAAAGAGTTCAGTTCCAGAAATGATCACAAGCAGATTTAAAATTAACCAAATTTAATATATTTTAAAGACATCAAATACAAGTGTGAAAGCATGTGCATGAAACAGAAAAGTACAAAATAATGACCTAGCAGATCTGAAGAACAAAACTTGTAGAAATGAGAAGATGATTACTGAAATTCTCTTCTCTTAAGAAAAAGAACAAGTGAAAAGAGAATTTATAGACTAGAAGATAGACCAGAAGAACACAGCACAGGAAAAAAGTGGAAAATACAGAAGGGAAGTTAACAGACATGGAGGAGGGGCTTTCCTGGTGGCACAGTGGTTAGGAATCTGCCTGCCAATGCAGGGGACATGGGTTCGAGCCTTGGTCCAGGAAGACCCCACATGCCACGTAGCAACTAAGCCCGTGTGCCACAATTACTGAGGCTGCGCTCTAGAGCCCACAAGCCACAACTACTGAAGCCTGCGGGCCTAGAGCCTGTGCTCCGCAACAAGAGAAGCCACTGCAGTGAGAAGCCCACACACCGCAAGGAAGAGCAGCCCCCTCTCAACGCAACTAGAGAAAGCCCGCGCACAGCAACGAAGACCCAACACAGCCAAAAATAATAAATAAAATAAATTTATTTTTAAAAAAAGCAAAAGAGAGACATGGAGGAGAAAATAACATTTAACATAGCTTTAATTGGAGTCTGAAAAGGAAAGAAAATATCTCACCATGGCTGAGAATTACAGAACTGATAAAAGGCACCAATCTAGGAAACTTAAGGAATTACAAACAGGATTAAAAACAAAGCAAAACAGGGACTTCCCTGGTGGCGCAGTGGTTAAGAATCCACCTGCCAATGCAGGGGACGCAGGTTTGAGCCCTGGTCCAGGAAGATCCCACATGCCACAGAGCAACTAAGCCCGTGTGCCACAACTACTGAGACTGCACTCTAGAGCCCACAAGCCACAACTACTGAGCCCACGTGCCACAACTACTGAAGCCCATGCACCTAGAGTCCGTGCTCCACAACAAGAGAAGCCACTACAATGAGAAGCCCGCGCACCGCAACGAAGAGTAGCCCCCGCTCACCACAACTAGAGAAAAGCCCGCACGCAGCAATGAAGACCCAATGCAGCCAAAAAATAATTATTAATTTTTTTTTAAAAAAAAGCAAAACAAAAATCCATGACCAGACACAGAATCATGAAACTGCATAACACCCTCTAAAGAAAGAAGTGACTGGGAGTTCCCTGGTGGCCTACTGGTTAGGATTCTGGGCTTTCACTGCCTTGGCCAGAGTTCAACCCCTGGTCGGGGAACTGAGATCCCACAAGCTGTGTGGCACAGCCAAAAAAAAAAAAAAAAAAAACTGTGACTAATAAGTAGGTATAAATGAAAGGACTATAACAGAAATACAAACCTTAAATATTAGAAGAATTACAACAATAAAAATGTAGACCACATAAAGACTTTTCAAATAAATATTATATTTCATGGAATCTAAAATGCCATCACTTACAAAACATCGTTACAGACTTCCCTGGTGGCACAGTGGTTAGGAATCTGCCTGCCAGTGCAGGGGACACGGGTTCCAGCCCTGGTCCGGGAAAATCCCACATGCCGCGGAGCAACTAAGTCCGCGAGCCACAACTACTGAGCCCACGTGCCACAACTACCAAAGCCCGCACGCCTAGAGCCCGTGCTCCGCAACAAGAGAAGCCACCGCAAGGAGAAGCCCATGCACTGCAACGAAGAGTAGCCCCCGCTCACCACAACTAGAGAAAGCCTGCACACAGCAAGGAAGACCCAATGTAGCCAAAAATAAATTAAGTAAATAATTTTTAAAAAATTTTTTTAAAAATCATTATTTTATGTACTGCTAAAAAGAAACACTGTCAATTAACCTTTAACATGCCATCAACTGGAAGACACATCTTGATTTCATAAATGTTAAAATATGGGGAAACATGAGTCTTAGAATCAATAAAATGTGAAATATCAAAATAGTAAAGAAAATGTAATAAAACAGAACTGAAAGCAAATGTCATATCAATAGATGTAAATGGGCTTAACTCACCTATTAAGAGGAAAAGATTTTTCAGAAGATACCACAAAGCAAAACTCAACATGTTGTATAAAAGAGACACATCTAAAAGAGATTCTGAAAAGTTAAAAATGAAAGGATAGGCAAAGTTACACGAAGCAAACGTATGCAAAAAGAAAGCAAGAGAGCTGGACTTCCTCCTCCAGACATGATTGAATAACACGAGACTAGATTTACTCTTTCACCTTAAACAACTTTTTCAAATGAGTAAAATATACGAAACAACAGTTTTCAGACCTTGGACAACAAAGAACATTAAAAGAGTGATCACCCAGAGAAGGGGAAGCCTCACGCTTCCTTCCCAGAGAGGATTTCCAGGTTGTGGTGCAGGGAAAGGGTACTCAAGCAGAGCCCTGCAATCTCTCCCAGTTGAGAAGACGAAGTTCAAAGTCCAGAGAGGCCAAGGGGGCTAGATTTTGTGGGGCAGATTACCAGAGAGAGGAGAGCTGCACAGAGATTTCTGGAGATAGGCAAGGGGTCTCTTTCATCAGAGTATTGTAGTACAGGCATGTAAGGCATGCCAGTTATTGATTTATTGCCTCTCATCCCCAAATTCATGCTCTTTGACCTCTGTGAAAATTATCTGGGCCCTTTCAATATTTTAAATAGTTCTCCTTCGCAACCTGACACTGAATGAAGCTTTATCAGTAGAGGGCGCTGGATAGACACTGCAAGAGAAAAGGGTTTTGTTTCCTGGTTGATGAATGCTCACTCCGCAGCTCCTGTTTCTTCAGCCTCAGCAACCTCTAAGGAATTAATGGATCCACTTATCATAGTAAAAGAGAGAAACAAAAGACATCAGGTGGAGGGGGGTGAATAGGCAGAGTACAGAAGATTTTTAGGGCAGTGAAACTACTCTGTATGATATTATAACAATGAATACATGTCATTATACATTTGTCCAAACCCATAAAACGTACAATACCGAGAGTGAACTCTAATGTAAACTATGGACTTTGGGTGATAATGGTGTATCAATGAAGATTCATCAATTGTAACGAATGTGCCACATTCTGGTGATATCACGCGTCTCCTGATGAAAGAACACATCACTACTTTATCTTGCCAAAGAGATCAAACCTGAATCTAATCAAGCCGCTGGATCCATCTACCAATTTGAAGGAATCAGGGACAGAGGAAAATGCACCATTGTTTGGATGAATAATAAAGGAATGGACAAACAGATAGAAAGGTGACAAATCAAACACAGAAAATGTTAATTATAGAATCTAGGTGCTGGGTTTATAAGTGTCCACTGTATAATTCATTCAACTGTTTGTGCATTTGAAAATGCTCACAAAAAACACTGAAAAAAGATACATAAGATGATCAAGTCTAAACTATAGCATCTAGGGATGTAGACTTGGGTGACAAAACCATAAAAGAAACTCAAGGAAGTGATTAGGGTAAAACTTAGGATAGTGGTTATTTTAGGGGAAGGAAGAGTGTTGTAACTGGGTAGGGACACATGGATACCTTCTGGGGTGGCTGGCCAAATTCTATTTCTTTTTTTTTTTTGGCGGTACGTGGGCCTCTCACTCTTGTGACCTCTCCCGTTGCGGAGCACAGGCTCCGGACGCGCAGGCTCAGCGGCCATGGCTCACGGGCCCAGCCGCTCAGCAGCATGTGGGATCTTCCCGGACTGGGGCACGAACCCGTGTCCCCTGCATCGGCAGGCGGACTCTCAACCACTGCGCCACCAGGGAAGCCCCAAATTCTATTTCTTGATCTGGCTGGGGTTTACAAAGGTGTTCCCCTTATAACAATTCATTACACTTTATAGTTGTTCTGTATGGTTTTCTGTATCTGTATTTTACAACGAAAAGTTTTTTTTAAAGTCCATATCCTTTGACCCAGCAATTACACTTATATGAATTTATCCTAAGGTCATAATTAGAAAAGAGTACACAGAGGTTCGCACAATAATAACTATCATTTACTGAGTGCCTACTATGTGTCAGACACTGCTCCAAGAACTTTACAAGTCTTATCCTATTTATCCTCACAACAATCCTATGTGATATATACTATCCTTATTCCCATTTTACAGATGAGACTCAGAGAGGTAAAAGAATGTTCACTGCAGCATCATTAATAACAAAAATTGAAAACAGCTAATCATGATGGAATGGATAAAAAATTACGATCCATCCATACAATGGAATATTATGAAACTATTAAAAAGTATAATCATTTTCTCGTTCTTGTATTGCCTCTCTCCGTATATATGTGTGTGTATATATACATAATATACAAAATGAACATGGAAAGAAGTCCATTATAAACTTCTAAGTAAAGACAAAGAAGCAGATTACAAAAATATATATATTACAATCTCACTTAGATTAAGAAATTACATATACATAAAAAGAATCTATTAAAATTGAGGAGGATTATATGAAGACTGCACTTCATACTCTTTATACCTCTGTGTTGTATGAGGGTTTTACAAACATGTATTACTTTTTTCCCCCTTTTTTTTGGCCACAATGCACGGCATGCAGGGATCCTAGTTCCCCAACCAGGGATGGAACCTGGGCCCCCTGCAGTGGAAGCTCAGAGCCCCAACCAGTGGACCACCAGGGAAGTCCCCAAACAGGTATTACTTTTGTAATCATCGTGGTGGTGTTCGTACAATGCTAGTGTACTTAATGAATTTAAAACTTTTTATTGATAAGACAACCATATTTGCCACTTTGATTCTAAATACCTAATTCAGCAGTTCTCAAACCTTTTTAGTCTCAGGACTCCTCTTAAAAATTATGAAAAACCCTAAAGAGTTTTTGTTTATGAGGGTTATATCTACCCATAGTGATCAAATTAGAAATTAAAATGTGAAAATTTTAAAACACAAGTGTACAGAAGCACACATTCCATTAGCCTTTAGAGTGATGACATCATCACACGTCACATAGCTTCTGGAAAATTCCACTGTACACTCATGAATGAGTGAGAGTAAAGAAGGCAAAAAACATCTTAATATTATTATGGAAATAGTTTTCACCTGGCAGACTCCCTGAAAAGTTCTCAGAGAGTCCCAGACCTCACTTTGAGAATAGCTGATATAATTAGTCCTGCAAAAAAGATGAATTACACTATAACACTATAAACAACTTTTCTGAAACTTCCCTACAGCTTTAAGTTTGCAATGGAAGGAAGTCTGCCTGTAAAGGGGGGAAGGAGAAGGACATCAACATCTATCCAAAATAAATATCCTTAGGGACTTCCCTGGCGGTCCAGTGGTTAGGACTCCATGCTTCCACCGCAGTGGGCATGGGTTCAATCCCTGGTTGGGGAACTGACATCCCACATGTGGTGCAGTGTGGCCAAAAAAAAAAAAATCCTTAAAATAAAAATGAATGAGAAAATTCTCAAGAAAGCGTTCCTCTATATATAAAAGGGATGACAAAAGACAACTGCTGGTTTCACTTAACCTTGGTAATCTTAGGGTGGCAACCCACAAATGTTGATAAAAGTTACTGCTACTCTGGCCAACTGGGGCTCTTTCATCCTATTGGTCCATTTATTCTTCCCAGACCTTCAAAGATATGGTCTTTAAATGGTTCCAAAGAACCATTCCAGGGAATTCCTTGGCAGTCCAGTGGTTAGGACTCTGTTCTTTCACTGCCGAGGGCCCGGGTTCAATCCCTGGTCAGGGAACTAAGATCCCGCAAGCAGGGAAGTGCAGCCAAAAAAAAAAACATTTCCATATAGACTTCCATATAGAGTATCAAACACAGACTATATTAATGCAAATTTGTCCTACTCATTAACTCCTGCCTTCTGCCACTTTTCCCTTACTTTAAAAGAATTATCAATTAAGCAGTTGTTTGCTGCTTTTCCTCCCACATTCCCTATGTGAATGTTTCCCATTGTGAGAAATACATATCACTGGGGATATAAGAGATAATTTTAGGTAGTAGGTGAAATAACAATCTGTACTCTACTTTTTAATCTAGTTACTTGAAAACAGATGAATAAAATATGTAAATAGTACACTAAGCCTGTAATTTCTGTAATTTCCTGCTAAATAAATTTAAGTTAAATTATGAATAAATAGGGAGTTCCCTGGTGGCCTAGTGGTTATGATTCTGGGCTTTCCCTGCCAGGGCCCAGTTTCAATCCCTGGTCAGGGAACTGAGATCCCACAAGCCGTGCGGCGCAGCCAAAAAAAAAAACGATGGATAAATAATAATACAGGTGCCTCAGATGTAGCAAAAATCAACAAGGTGGTGCATGAATGACTGAAATTCAAGAAGCACTGCCCTTTTCTCTGGAAAGAAACAATTAAGGGCACCACCAATTAGACACCAAAACAGAAACCTGGCAGGCATCCTCTGCTCCTCTCTCTCCCTTCCCCTTCATCCCCACTGCTGATCCACATCGAGTCTCCCCCTTCATCCCCATTGCTGAACCACGTCAAGTCTCCACATGTAACACAGATTATAAGCAATGCTGCCCTGGTTGAGCCCTTCCATGCCGATTCAGCCTCCATGGCAGCCCCAAGACACTTCTATTACCCTAGGGCCCAGTAGAAAACAGTTTGAAAACCACAAGACAGATTTCAAAAACAGTGTGATTGAGACTTCCAAGATAAAAAGATCTGAGTTACCATTGCAACAAAAAGAATAAAATACCTAGGAAAAAACCTACCTAAGGAGACAAAAGACCTGTATGCAGAAAACTATGAGATACTAATGAAAGAAATCAAAGACAACACAAACAGATGGGGAGATATACCTTTCCTGGATTGGAAGAATCAATATTGTGAAAATGACTATAATACCCAAAGCAATCTACAGATTCAATGCAATCCCTATCAAACTACCAATGGCAATTTTCAGAGAATTAGAACAAAAACTGTAAGATACTAATGAAAGAAATCAAAGAGAACACAAACAGATGGGGAGATATACCATTCTTGGATTGGAAGAATCAATATTGTGAAAATGACTCTACTACCCAAAGCAATCTACAGATTCAATGCAATCCCTATCAAACTACCAATGGCAATTTTCACAGAATTAGAACAAAAAATTTTATAATTTGTATGGAAACACAAAAGACCCCAAACAGCCAAAGTAATCTTGAGAAAGAAAAATGGAGCTGGAAGAATCAGGCTCCTGGACTTCAGACTATACTACAAAGCTACAGTAATCAAGACAGTATGGTACTGGCACAAAAACAGAAAGATAGATCAATGGAACAGGATAGAAAGCCCAGAGATAAACCCACACACCTATGGTCACCTAATCTATGACAAAGAAGGCAAGAATATACAATGGAGAAAAGATAGTCTCTTCAATAAGTAGCACTGGGAAAACTGGACAGCTACATGTAAACGAATAACATTAGAACACTCCCTAACACCATACACAAAAACAAACTCAAAATGGATTAAAAGCCTAAATGTAGGGACTCCCCTGGTGGTCCAGTGGTAAAGAATCTGCCTCACAATGCAGGGGACATGGGTTCGATCCCTGGTCGGGGAACTAAGATCCCACATGCCGCAGGGAAACTAAGCCCTCGGGCCACAACTACTGAGTTCATGCACCTCAACTAGAGAGCCCGCGTGCCACAAACTACAGAGCCCATGTGCCCTGGAGCCCATGCACCACAGCTAGAGAAGAGAAAACCCACATGCCACAACTAGAGAGAAGCCTGCACACCACAATGAAAGATCCCACATGCCCACAATGAAGAGCCCGCATGCCACAACTAACACACGGCACAGCCAAAAAATAAAATTAATTAATTAATTAAATGTTAAAAAAAAAAGACCTAAATGTAAGACCAGACACTATAAAACTCTTAGAGGAAAACATAGGAAGAACACTCTGACATAAATCACAGCAAGATCTTTTCTGACCCACCTCCTATAGTAATGAGAATAAAAACAGAAATAAACAAATAGGACCTTAAAAGCTTTTGCATAGCAAAGGAAACCATAAACAACACGAAAAGACAACCCTCAGAATGGGAGAAAATATTTGCAAATGAAGCAACTGACGAAGGGTTAATCTCCAAAATATATAAACAGCTCATGCAGCTCAATATCAAAAAAACAAACAACTCAATCCACAAATGGGCAGAAGACCTAAATAGACATTTCTCCAAAGAAGACATACAGATGGCCAAGATGCACATTAAAAGATGCTCAGCATCACTAATTATCAGAGAGATGCAAATCAAAACTACAATGAGGTATCACCTCACACTGGTGAGAATGGCCACCATCAAAAAAATCTATAAATGCTGGAGAGGGTGTGGAGAAAAGGGAACCCTCTTGCACAGTTGGTAGGAATGTAAATTGATACAGCCACTATACTATGGAAAACAGTATAGAGGTTCCTTAAAGAACTAAAAATAGAACTACCATATGACCCAGCAATCCCACTACTGGGTGTATTCAAAAAGACACAATGCACCCCAATGTTCACTGCAGCACTATTTACAATAGACAGGACATGGAAGCAACCTAAATGTCCACTGACAGATGAATGGATAAAGAAAATGTGGTACATACATACAATGGAATATTACTCGGCCATAAAAAAGAAATGAAATTGAGTTATTTCTAGCAAGGTGGATGGACCTAGAGAGTGTCATACAGAGTGAAGTAAGTCAGAAAGAGAAAAACAAATATCGTATATTAACGCATATATGTGGAATCGAGAAAAATGGTACAGATGAACCTATTTGTACAGCAGAAATAAAGACACAGACATAGAGAACAAACAAACGTATGGATACCAAGGGGGAAAGGGGGCAGTGGAATGAATTGGGAGACGGGGATTGACATATATACACTATTGATACTGTGTATAAAATAGATAACTTATACGTGGAATCTAGAAAAATGATACAGATGAACTTATTTGCAAAGCAGAAATAGAGACACAGATGCAGAGAACAAACTTAAGGATACGAAGAGGGGAAGGTGGGTGGGATGAATAGGGGGATTGGGATTGACATATATATATAGTACTACATATAAAATAGATAACTAATGAGAACCTACTGTATAGCATAAGGAACTCTACTCAGTGCTCTGTGGTAACCTAAATGGGAAGGAAATCCAAAAAAAGAGATACATGTATACATATAGCTGATTCACTTCGCTGTACAGCAGAAACTAACACAACATTGTAAAGCAACTATACCCCAATAAAAATAAATAAATAAAATAAAAAAGGTCTGAGTTGGAGTCCTATGTCTGCCACTTACTAGCGGTATGCCCCTAGTCATGTCCCTTACCGTCTCTGAGATTGAATTTCATCATCTGTAAAACAGCAGTAGTAGATTCTAGCAACAGGGCTATTCTAAGGGTTAAATTAGTCACTGTATATAGAGTGATATAACATTGCTCCTGGCTCATAACAGGCATTCAATGCTATTTTCCTTACCATTGCATACAGGACCTCCTGCCATGATCTGGCTTCTGCCTACCCGCCCCCCACTTTTTTTCTGGCCCTGCGGCTCAACATGCAGGATCGTAGTTCCCCAACCAGGAATTGAACCCGGGCCCCCTGCAGTGGAACCATGGAGTACTAATCACTGGAACGCCAGGGAATTCCCCCAACCCCCTTCTGCGCTTCACCTCTACCTGCACCCCCCAAACCACAAATCTTATGTCACAAACACACTCGATTATTCACAGTCCCCCAATCACAGTATGCTGTTTCAGACTTCCAAGCTTTGGACCACACTGATTTCCCTACTAGAAATGCTCACCCACCCATTCATCTGACAAATACTTTTTCATTCCCTCCATTATATCCTCACTGCCCCTTAGTCTCCTAGCACATAACATTTTATCACAGCGATTTGCTTACAAGTCTATCTCCCTACATAGGACTGTGAACTTCTAGAGGGCAGGGACCACTTGTCTTTGTATCCCCAACACCTAGCCCAAAACCGAGAAGATGGTAGGTGTCCCATTCATGTTTGTTAAGTGACTATAATAGAAAGCAAATTGTAAATGAAGCAACATTCTTATATTTCTGTAGTAAGTTCTCAATACTTACATGGATAATGCAAGCATCTTTCGATATGCCATGTTGGGTAATAAAACATCCTATTGGAAATCCTGGTGTGCAGTACTTTTTTCCATCTTCCATATCACGACACCATATCACTGGCATATTATCAATAATCCTAAATATAAATATTTTTTAAGGAAAAGATTTAAAAAGCATTTCAAATCAAGCAATACTAACATCATCTTACATACATTTAAGTTCAGATATTTAATCAAACTCAAGTCACAAAAAATAGTATACAATTTCAGTAGATATTAAAGTTATTAAAACTACTTCTGAAAGGAAGTGAAAAATTAAGTCATGTGATTTCAGATGCCAAACACAACACTGATGTTGATAATTCAGTTATATTCCTCTCTTAAAGAAATCGAGTTTTTGGGCTTCCCTGGCGGTGCAGTGGTTAACAACCCACCTGCCAATGCAGGGGACACAGGTTCAAGCCCTGGTCTGGGAAGATCCCACATGCTGCGGAGCAACTAAGCCCTTGAGCCACACCTACTAAGCCTGCGCTCTACAGCCCTCAAGCCACAACTACTTTAGCCCGCACGCCTAGAGGCTATGCTCCACAACAAGAGAAGCCACAGCAATGAAAAGCCTGCACGCTGCAACGAACAGTAGCCCCTCGCCGCAACTAGAGAAAGCCCGCGCACAGCAACAAAGACCCAACGCAGTCAAAAATAAATAAATAAATTTATTTTAAAAAAAAAGAAATCAACCTTTTTCTTTTGTTTTTTTTTTAAACACGTTTATTGGAGTATAATTGCTTTAAAATGGTGAGTTAGTTTCTGCTTTATAACAAAATGAATCAGCTATACATATACATATATCCCCGTATCTCTTCCCTCTTGCGTCTCCCTCCCTCCCACCCTCCCTGTCCCACCCCTCCAGGTGGTCACTAAGCACCGGCCTTATCTCCCTGTGCTATGCGGCTGCTTCCCACTAGCTATCGGTTATACATTTGGTAAGGTATATATGTCCATGCCACTCTCTCTTTGTCAAGCTTACCCTTCCCCCTCCCCGTGACCTCAAGTCCATTCTCTAGTAGGTCTGCATCTTTATTCCCATCCTGCTACTAGGTTTCTCATGATCATTTTTTTTTTAGATTCCATATATACATATTAACATATGGTATTTGTGTTTCTTTTTCTAAATTACTTCACTCTGTATGACAGACTCTGGGTCCATCCACCTCACTATAAATGACTCAGTTTCATGTCTTTTTATGGCTGAGTAATATTCCATTATATATATGGGCCACATCTTCTTTATCCATTCATCTGTCAATGGATACTTAGGTTACTTCCATGTCCTGGCTATTGTAAATAGAGCTGCAATGAACATGAGTCCATGACTCTTTTCTTTTCTTTTCTTTTCTTTTCTTTTTTGTGGTACGCGGGCCTCTCACTGTTGTGGCCTCTCCCGTTGCAGGGCACAGGCTCCGGATGCACAGGTTCAGCAGCCATGGCTCACGGCCCCAGCCACTCCACGGCATGTGGGATCTTCCCGGGGCACGAACCCACGTCCCCTGCATCAGCAGGCGGACTCTCAACCACTGCACCACCAGGGAAGCCCCATGACTCTTTTTGAATTATGGTTTTCTCAGGGTATATGTGCAGGAGTGAGACTGCTGGGTCGTATGGTACTTCTATTTTTAGTTTTTTAAGGAACCTTCATACTGTTCTCCATAGTGGCTGTATAAATTTACATTCCCACCAACAGAGCAGGAGGGTTCCCTTTTCTCCACACCCTCTCCAGCATTTATTGTTTATAGATTTTTAGATGATGGACATTCTGACTGGTGTGAGGTGATACCTCATTGTACTTTTGATTTGCATTTCTCTAATGATTAGTGATGTTGAGCATCCTTTCCTGTGTTTGTTGGCTATCTGTATATCTTCTTTGGAGAAATGTCTATATAGGTCTTCTGCCCATTTTTGGATTGGGTTGTTTGGTTTTTTGATATTGAGCTGCATGAGCTGCTTGTAAATTTTGGAGATTAAGCCTTTGTCAGTTGCTTCATTTGCAAATATTTTCTCCCATTTCAAGAGTTGTGTTTTCATCTTCTTTATGGTTTCCTTTGCTGTGCGAAAGCTTTTAAGTGTCATTAGGTCTCATTTGTTTATTTTTGTTTTTATTTCCGTTTCTCTAAGAAGTGGGTTAAAAAGGATCTTGCTGTGATTTATGTCATAGAGTGTTCTGCCTATGTTTTCCTCTAAGAGTTTGAGAGTGTCTGGCCTTACATTTAGGTCTTTAATCCATTTGGAGTTTATTTTTGTGCATGGTGTTAGGGAGTGTTCTAATTTCATTCTTTTACATGTAGCTGTCCAATTTTCCCAGCACCACTTATTGAAGAGGCTGTCTTTTCTCCATTGTACATTCTTGCCTCCTTTATCAAAGATAAAGTGACCATATGTGCATGTGTTTATCTCTGGGCTTTCTATCCTGTTCCATTGATCTATATTTCTGGTCCTGTGCCAGTACCATACTGTCTTGATTACTGTAGCTTTGTAGTATAGTCTGAAGTCAGGGAGCCTGAATCCTCCAGCTCCGTTTTTCTTTCTCAAGATTGCTTTGGCTATTCAAGGTCTTTTGTGTTTCCATACAAATTGTGCAATTTTTTGTTCTAGTTCTGTGAAAAATGCCAGTGGTAGTTTGATAAGGATTTCATTGAATCTGTAGACTGCTTTGGGTAATAGAGTCATTTTCACAATGTTGATTCTTCCAATCCAAGAACGGTATATCTCTCCATCTATTTGTATCATCTGTGTCTGTGTGTCAGGCATTCACTTTTCGATGATTAAAGTGAATCATCCTCCCAGCTCCACTCAAAAACCAGCTACAGTGCTGGACACCCTATGCCAAACAACTAGCAAGACAGGAACACAACCCCACCCATTAGCAGAGAGGCTGCCTAAAATCATAATTAGGTCACAGACACCCCAAAACACACCACCGGACGCGGTCCTGCCCACCAGAAAGACAATATCCAGCCTCATCCTCCAGAACACAGGCACTAGTCCCCTCCACCAGGAAGCCTACACTACCCACCTAACCAACCTTAGCCACTGGGGACAGACACCAAAAACAACAGGAACTACGAATCTGCAGCCTGCGAAAAGGAGACCCCAATCACAGTAAGTTAAGAAAAATGAGAAGACCGAGAAACACACAGCAGATGAACAAGTAAGGTAAAAACCCACGAGACCAAACAAATGAAGAGGAAATAGGCAGACAACCTGAAAAAGAATTCAGAGTAATGATAGTAAAGATGATCCAAAATCTTGGAAATAGAATGGAGAAAATGCAGGAAACGTTTAACAAGGACCTAGAAGAACTAAAGAGCAAACAAACAATGATGAACAACACAATAAATGAAATTAAAAATTCTCTAGAAGGAATCAATAGCAGAAGAACTGAGGCAGAAGAATGGATAAGTGACCTGGAAGATAAAATAGTGTAAATAACTACTGCAGAGCAGAATAAAGAAAAAAGAATGAAAAAAATTGAGGACAGTCTCAGAGACCTCTGGGACAACATTAAATGTACCAACATTCGAATTATATGGGTCCCAGACAAAGAAGAGATAAAGAAAGGGACTGAGAAAATATTTGAAGAGATTATAGTTGAAAACTTCCCTAATATGGGAAAGGAAATAGTTAATCAAGTCCAGGAAGCACAGAGAGTCCCATACAGGATAAATCCAAGGAGAAACAGGCCAAGACACATATTAATCAAACTGTCAAAAATTAAATACAAAGAAAAAATATTAAAAGCAGCAAGGGAAAAACAACAAATAATATACACAGGAATCCCCTTAAGGTTAACAGCTGATCTTTCAGCAGAAACTCTGTAAGCCAGAAGGGAGTGGCAGGACATATTTAAAGTGATGAAAGGGAAGAACCTACAACCAAGATTACTCTACCTAGCAAAGATCTCATTCAGATTCGACGGAGAAATTAAAACCTTTATAGACAAGCAAAAGCTAAGAGAATTCAGCACCACAAAACCAGCTTTACAACAAATGCTAAAGGAACTTCTCTAGGCAGGAAACACAAGAGAAGGAAAAGACTTACAATAACAAACCCAAAACAATTAAGAAGATGGTAATAGGAACATACACATCGATAATTACCTTAAATGTAAATGGATTAAATGCTCCAACCAAAAGACATAGACTGGCTGAATGGATACAAAAACAAGACCCGTATATATGCTGGCTACAAGAGACCCACTTCAGACCTAGGAACACATACAGACTGAAAGTGAGGGGATGGAAAAAGTCATTCCATGCAAAGGGAAATCAAAAGAAAGCTGGAGTAGCGATTCTCATATCAGACAAAATAGACTTTAGGGCTTCCCTGGTGGCACAGTTGTTGAGAGTCCGCCTGCCGATGCAGGGGACACGGGTTCATGCCCCGGTCCAGGAAGATCCCACATGCCGCAGAGTGGCTAGGCCCGTGAGCCATGGCCACTGAGCCTGCGCGTCCGGAGCCTGTGCTCCACAACGGGAGAGGCCACGACAGTGAGAGGCCACGACAGTGAGAGGCCCACGTACCGCAGAAAAAAAGAGAAAAAAAGACTTTAAAATAAAGACTATTACAAGAGACAAAGATGGACAGCTTTTTCTTTTGATTTTCATTTGCTGTATCATAAGATTTTACACAAACTTTTACACGTTTCTGTCTTGTTAAAACTATTAAGAAAGAAAATTAAAAATATTAAGAGATTTGACTAAATTGTATATATCAACTGTCACAAAACAAGCACTTTATCTTACAAATAAAACTTTTCTTCAGAGACTTCAGTATGCCATCATTCTCAGCACTATCTCCTCTACATTTCAGTTCATACCTAAAATGATTACAGTAGACACACACACACACACAGACACACACACACACACTGCTTTCACCACTAAACAGAAGAATTTGCCTTCTTCAGTGTTATAAAAGGTGGGGTATAAAGTCCATTGTAGCAGGAATTCCCTGGCAGTCCAGTGGTTAGTACTTCATGCTTCCACTGCAGGGGGTGCAGGTTCCATCCCTGGTTGGGGAACTAAGATCCCGCAAGCCTCACAGTGCAGCCAATAAATAAATAAATAAAATCCACTGTAGCTTTCTAAAAACTACCCTGATCTACAACCCTTCACTTAAAACTGATAATAAAATTGGTTATAGTGCTGGTTACACAACTCCATGAGTATACTAAAAAGCATTGAATTGGACACTTATGAGTGGGTGAATTATTTGGTATGTGAATGATCTCCAATAAAGCTGTTACCAAAAAAAGTGATAATAAAATATCTGATACTTTTAATATGAAACCTCTTGTTTACATAGTCTAGCTACAGGAGATTATCAAGATGAAGTGCCAATGTGGTTCATCAGAAAACAATAAGCAAGAATAAACAATGAAAATTTAACACTTCATATCCTGAAATCATACAAATATTAACCCTAAAATTCCTTATTGGCAACTGAACTAAACTGTCATGTTTCTTCCGTCCAAAGGATAGCATTTCTTGAAAAGGCGCACTTTTCTCTTAGGATAATGGTACTCCACAGGGGAATTGTGTGCAACTTTAATCATCGAAAAGTGAATGCCTAGCACACAGACCAATGGAACACATCAATAGAGAACCCAGAAACAGACCTACACAACTAGGCCCAAGTGATTTTTTCACAAAGATTTAAAAGCAAGTAAGTGGAGGAAGAACTGAAATTGCTGAAAAGGTCTTTCCAGCAAATGGTACTGAAGCAATTGCACATCTACAGGCAAAAAAAAAGAGAATTTCAACCCAGACCTCACACCTTATACAAAAAATAAATCGAAATGGATCAGACTTAAATATATAAAGTCAAATTATAAAACTTTTAGAAGAAAGTCTTCAGGACCTAAGGCTATGCCAAGTCTTCTTAGACTTGACACCAGAAGCATGATGCATAAAAGGAAAACTTGATTACTGGACCACATAAAATTTAAAACATTTGCTTTGTGAAAGACCCTATAGAGAAGACGAAAACACAAGCCACAGACTGGGAGAAACTATTTGCAAACTACTGTTGCAATAAAGGAATCATAACTATTGATAGAATATACAAAGAATTTTGAAAACTAAATAGAAAAAGAACAGAAAATGGGCAGCATGAGGGAGCCTTGTGCTGATGGAACTATGCTGTGTATTGACTGTGCTGGTGTGTACACAAATCTGCATCTCTCACACACATACATACACACACACACACACACACACACACACACACACACACACAAGAGTGCATGTAAAACTAGTGAAATCTGAGAAAGGTCTATGCATTGTCCAACGTCAATTCCCTGGTTTTGCTATTGTACTATAGTCATGCAAGATGTTACCATTGGGCAAACCTGGGTAAAGGGTACACAAGACCTACCTGTTCATTTTTTTGTAGCTTCCTGTGAATCTGTAATTATTTCAAAATAAAAAGTTGTAAAACAAGCTAACGTCTGATGGTTTCACATATATTAAAATTGATCAAATTATACACTTTCAATATGTGTAGTTTATTGCACTTCAGTTATACTTCAATGAAGTTGAGAAAAAAGAAGAAAAAAGTTAGTGCCTTCATAACCATGACTGCTCTTGAAAACATCCTTACTCTATCCCCATATCTATTAAGATATCAAGGGCAATATCAATAGACACTGAGAGTCCAATTACATCTACTCATATCACCCTACCCAAAATATGCAAGAACAAAAAATTAAACTTTTTTTATGAAGCAAAAATAAAACTTGAAAGGTAAAACCTTTGTGTGGAACCACCAACTACTGCAGATAGCTTAAAGAGCATATAGTGTCATCCCTCAGTATTAGTGGAGGATTGGTTCTAGAACTCCCAAGGATATCAAAATCCACAGATACCAAAATCCACCATTGCTCAAGTCCCTCATATAAAATGGTGGAGTATATTATGCATATAACCTACACACATCCTCCCCTATACAGTTGACCCTTGAACAATGCAGAGGTTAGGGGGCCAACCCTCCCTGATGTTGAAAATCTACCTGTAACTTATAGTTGGCCCTCTACATAGATGGTTCCTCTGAATCAGGTTCCACATGCAGGGATTCAGCCAACCACAGGTCATATACTGAAAAAAATCGGGGTATAAGTGGACCCACGCAGTTCAAACCTGTGTTGTTCAAGGGTCAGCTGTACTTCATACCATCTCTACATTACTTATAATACTTAATACACAATGTAAATGCTATGTAAATTCTAGTTTTGCTTTTGGGAACTTTCTGGAATTTATTTCCCCGAATATTTTCGATTCCAGGTTGGTTGAATCTTCAGATGCGGAACCCTTGGATTTGGAGGGCCAACTGTATTAATGTATTCTTCTGGCAATGCCGGATTCTACCTCCTTTCCTCTTCCTTTACCTCCTTTTAAAGCAAAGACTCTGGTGCAATTATGGTTGACCCTTGGACAACACAAGTTTGAACTACCCGGGTTCAGATACATGCACATTTTTTCAATAAATATACAGTGGGCACTCTGATTCCATGGGTTCCACACCCACAGATTCAACCAACCGTGGATGGCAAATGTAAAATTTAATACACGATCCGTGGTTGGTTGAATCTGCAGATGTGGAACCTGCCTATGTGGAGGGCTGACTATGGGCTTGAGCATATGTGGATTTTGGTATCTGCAGTGAGTCCTGGAACCAATCCCCCATGGATACTGAGGGATGGCTGTATATGTAGTTGGTTTTGAGAAGATTCATTTTAAAATAAGATTTAAAATAAGATCAACTGAATAACCTCATAAGGAGATGATGTTATTCGTTCTCCAAATAGTACTTGTCCAAGATTTTCAGAAGGGCTTTTCTTTCCGGAGTCTTGACAGAAGTCAAAAAAAAAAAAAAAAGAGGTTCAAGTAAGGTAAAAAAAAAATCAGCAAAGAAATCAGTCCTTATAATTTATCTAGCCTCTCCACTTTTTTTTTTTTTTTTTGCGGTACGCAAGCATGTGGGATCTTCCTGGACCGGGGCACGAACCCGTGTCCCTGCATCGGCAGGCGGACTCTCAATCACTACGCCACCAGGGAAGCCCTAGCCTCTCCACTTTTAATGGTAGATTCTTCTAAAAATATGACCCAGAATCTTTCTATTTATGATTTATAGACCTCATTATATGTTCCTCTTTAAACTGTTTAACCTCTGATAATTATGAATTCATTATTTTAAATGCTCATGGTACTGCTCTTGACTTTCATAATGCAGGTAATCACAATCAAAAAGAAAACAACACTTTGTAGGATTAAACTTCAAATTGCATATAAGCACAAATAAGGAAACAATGGCTTAAAGTCTGTACTGATTCTAACCTGGGACATTTAGAAACTGTAATTATCAATTCTGATCAAAGGGGAATTAAAAACCAAACACCCCCAAACACATTCCCACATACTCACAAATCAACTAGTTACTAGGTGAAAAGAACTACAATTACCTTTAAGTAAATTTGAATGTAAAATGGCTTAGGTCGAAGACAAAATAAATGGTAGGCCTCTGTAATGTTTTAAATTCTCATACTAACACCCTATATTTACACCTGGTATTTTAATAAAAATCAGACCTGATTTTATTTCTGCTTAATTAGTAGAAATAAAGTAATACCAAAGGGAACTACAATCATTTTTTCTAAGAAGTACATCATTTGTTGTTATTCTCAAATGAATGATCATACTGAATCTTATAATAACTACTCACTACTAAACTAAGCACCTTCATCCATTAAAAACCTTAGTATAAACCTACCTTAGTATTTGATATTTTAGAAATAAGATACAACTCTGCAAAGATATTTTTTCAAGTTCAAAGTGTAGTAAATTTATAATTTTCCCTTCTTAGAAAGAAAAATCAAGTATGGCAACTTCCTAGTTTTTTAAGCACTTGTCTCACCTTGAAAGCTCTCTATTCTAATCATTTTTTCTGTTACGTTTATTATAAAATTACCACTACATTTCTTAATATATTCAGGTTTTTCGTTCACTAACTTTAAAAACTTAAGGCGGGCTTCCCTGGTGGCGCAGTGGTTGAGAGTCCGCCTGCCGATGCAGGGGACACGGGTTCGTGCCCCGGTCCCGGAAGATCCCACATGCCGCGGAGCGGCTGCACCCGTGAGCCATGGCCGCTGAGCCTGCGCGTCCAGAACCTGTGCTCCGCAACGGGAGAGGCCACAACAGTGAGAGGCCCGCGTACAACAGAAAAAACAAAAAAACTTAAGGCACATTTTAACACAATTATATCATAATTATGATATAAATTAATCACAATTATATCAATTATATTGGATATAATTATAATACTTACAACTTACGTATTATACTCATAAGGTAGCACAGATTCCACTGAGTCCACTCTATTTACAAATAGTGCTACTGATGACTACAAGAAGGGAAAAAAAATCATTACTAATACAAAGTAATATAAGGTAGCACTTGCAAAATACATAATGAAGTAAGTGAAAGGTAATTGGGTCTACTGCTCCCATCAATTTATAACTGTATAGTTGTAAATTTATAACTTAGCACAATGTTATAAATTTATAACACACTACAGTTATAAATTTTTAAAACAGTATAGCTATAAATTCATAACATTTCATTTATCTGGCATCATCGGGGTCTTTGAATACATAAATTTTTCAGATACCTCAGCCAGGTTAAGGTTACCTCTTAACCTTTTTTAATTATAGAATCCTTTGAGAATAGGATGAAAGCTATGTATGGCTCCTCACCCCAGAAAAGCACACATATTCACCAAATTCCCTGTTCAGCTTTAAGAGGCTTCATAGGGCCCCTAGAGTCCATGGAACTCAAGTTAAGAACTTGAAATAATTAAAGCTACCTGCATAAGTGCTTTTTTTTTGCATTATTGTAACCATTTTTATAAGATTATTCTAAAATACACTTCACTCTCCTATCTTAAACAAAACATTACGATCACAATTTAACCTTCCTTGATGATTCAGGGTCATTTTGAGCATCAATCATTGCACCTGCTTTGACTCTGTGACATCTCCAGTATCAAATGAGATGAGAACAGCTATTTGCCCCAAAACTGAATGGCAAGAGATAACTATTTACACCCCTGCTACCCACACCCCTCCACCCCTACCAAAGAACATAAACTTGTTTGTAAAGAGTTTCTCTTTCATTTTGGCTGTCAGCTGTCATTATGCCTTTTCTCCCTTCTTTTTTTCCCCCTAATCTGCTATAGGGTAAGCCCTCAATGTGTGTAATAAATGATCAGATTTGTTAAAACTATGTGAAAAAGGACATAAAAAAGAATGAAATTTTGCCATTTGCAACACCATGGATGGACCTGAAGGGTATTACGCTTCGTAAAATAAGTTAGACAGAAAAAGACAAATACTGTATGATATCACTTATATGTAGAATCTAAAAAATAAGATGGGGCTTCCCTGGTGGCGCAGTGGTTGAGAGTCCGCCTGCCGATGCAGGGGATGTGGGTTCGTGCCCCAGTCCGGGAAGATCCCACATGCCGCGGAGCGGCTGCACCCGTGAGCCATGGCCGCTGAGCCTGCGCGTCCGGAGCCTGTGCTCCGCAATGGGAGAGGCCACAACAGTGAGAGGCCCGCGTACCACTAAGAAAAAAAATAAATTAATTAAAAAATAAAAAATAAGATGAATGAATATAAGAAAACAGAAACAGACTCACAGATATAGAGAACAAACTAGTGGTTACCACTGGGGAGAGGAATGTGGGGAAGGGCAAGATAGGGGTAGGGAATTAACAGATACAAACTACTGTGTATAAAAGAAATAAGCTGCAAGGATATATCATACAGCACAGGGAATATAACCAATATTTTATAACTTTAAAAAATTTATTTATGTTTTATTTTTGGCTGCGTTGGGTCTTCGTTGCTGCGCGTGGGCTTTCTCTAGTTGCGGCGAGCGGGGGCTACTCTTCATTGCGGTGCGCAGGCTTCTCATTGCAGTGACTTCTCTTGCTGCAAAGCACGGGTTCTAGGCGTGCGGGCTTCAGTAGTTGTGGCACGTTGGCTCAGAAGTTGTGGCTCGTGGGCTCTAGAGCACAGGCTCAGTAGTTGTGGCGCACGGGCTTAGTTGCTCCACGGCCTGTGGGATCTTCCCGGACCAGGGGTCGAACCCATATCCCCTGCATTGGCAGGAGAATTCTTAACCACTGCGACACCAGGGAAGTCCTATAATAACTTTAAATGGAGGCAATTCCCTGGCGGTCCAGTGGTTAGGACTCAGTGCTCTCACTGCTGGAGCCCTCGGTTTCATCCCTGGTCAGAGAACTAAGGTCCCATATGCCGCACAGCAAGGCCAAAAAAAAAAGCCTATGTCAAAAAGACTGTCTGAGAGCATGAAGTTAGTTCGTGAACATTATAACATCTCTTCTGGCTCTTCACAGGACGCTTTTGCTTACTTCCCTGGATCTCAGCTGTGCTCTTGATAATTTACCAGACAGGAATTTTTAAATCACTAAAACAGCAGAACTTGGGTAATTCTTTTTCAAAATTTCCTATGCTGCTTTTTAAAAGATTGAACATCTGCTATCATCTATACCATGTGGTTAGATTTTTCTTTTTTAAAGACAAGGACATGGAAAGTTATCACACTTGGGAACACGTAAATAACCTTACTATAACTCTGTAAACAAGAGAATTGTATCTACACTTAGCGAAATCTAATCAGAAATTTAGCAATAGCAACATATATGAGTTATAGTTTTATAAAGGTGAATAGGCAAAGGTTTCTAAAGGACAGCAGATAATTAAAGATAATAGTTCTCATCTAGAGTCCCCAAACTGACAAAGTACATAAGATTTCAATCATATTTTAAAATGCAGGACTTCCCTGGTGGCACAGTGGTTAAGAATCCACCTGCCACTGCAGGAGACATGGGTTCAAGCCCTGGTCCGGGAAGATCCCACGTGCCATGGAGCAACTAAGCCCGTGCGCCACAACTACTGAGCCTGCGCTCTAAAGCCCGCGAGCCACAACTACTGAAGCCCGCGTGCCTAGAGCCCATGCTCTGCAACAAGAGAAGCCACTGCAATGAGAAGTCCGTGCACCACAACAAAGAGTAGCCCCTGCTCGCCACAACTAGAGAAAGCCCACGCACAGCAACAAAGACCCAATGCAGCCAAAAATAAATATAAATAAATAAATAAAAATTTAAAAATAAATAAATAAAATACATATTTGGAGCTTACTATATTTATAAGAACCTTCATAGTTTCTCAACTCAAGTGGAAAAAAGATTAATCAATAAATGGTGTTAAGACAACTGGTCACCAATCTGAAAAAAAAATTAAGAGGGCTCCTCTCATTATATTACAGCAAAAAATGTTAATCTTATTTAAATGTTAAAACTAAAACCATAGAAGTAATATAAGAAACCATAGGAGGGCTTCCCTGGTGGTACAGTAGTTGAGAGTCCGCCTGCCGATGCAGGGGACATGGGTTCGTGCCCCGGTCTGGGAAGATCCCACATGCCGCGGAGCGGCTGGGCCCGTGAGCCATGGCCGCTGAGCCTGCGCGTCTGGAGCCTGTGCTCCGCAACGGGAGAGGCCGCAACAGTGAGAGGCCCACGTACCGCAAAAAAAAAAAAAAAAAAAAAAAAAAAAAACATAGGAGAATTATTTTATAACCTTGGCTGGTATGGTAAAGATCTCTCAAATAGGGCACAAAACTCAAAAGTCATAAAAATTTGACAAATAGAATAAAAGCCAATTTTTCTAAACGACAAAAGAAAAAAAAACAATAAGCAAAGACAACTGACAAACTTGGAAAAAGGATGCCACAAACAAGGAACTAGTTTCCTTATTTAAGAGTTTCCACAAATCAATTTTTTAAATGTTCAACTTGGGACTTCCCTGGTGGCACAGTGGTTAAGAATCCGCCTGCCAATGCAGGGGACACAGGTTCGAGCCCCGGCCGGGGAAGATCCCACATGCTGTGGAGGAACTAAGCCCGTGTGCCACAACTACTGAGCCTATGCTCTAGAGCCCACGAGCCACAACTGCTGAGCCCATGTGCCACAACTACTGAGCCCATGCACCTAGAGCCCATGCTCCGCAACAAAGAGAAGCCACCACAATGAGAAGCTCGCACACTGCAAGGAAGAGTAGACCCCGCTCACTGCAACTAGAGAAAGTTAGCGTGCAGCAACAAAGACCCAACAAAGGAAGGAAGAAAGAAAGAAAAGAAAGAAATTCATTAAAGATTATATTTCTTTGCTAGGAAGCCTGCTGAAATAAAGAGCCAGCACTAGGTATTACCAGTCAGAGAAAAGGCAGGTGTAAAGTAATTTTTAAATGCCATTTCTTAGTTACACGTGTTTCACAAGATCATGGCTCAAAACACCACCATCAATACTTCTCACAGGAAAAGGCAAGCTCCAGGATTAAGAGCAAGTTTGCTGCACCTAGAACTGGCCTCTAAAAACCCCAACTTTCAACTTGGCTAAGTCTATAGTCAAACCACACCTCGCACTGTTCTCAACTCTGTAATGCCTGTGTGGTTCCTTCTAAGAGAACATTACCCCACACACTCGACTGGGCAAACTGAGGTCAGAAAATAAGTCTTACTATTCATTAATACTATTTGAATTGATTACTTGCCAAAAAAAATTTTTAGAGTGAGTTTACAGTTACAAAACCAAGACTGCCAAGGAAGGGAGTCAAAAAATTATTGGGGTTTGGTGGACATGCGGAAGAGGAATTGTGCCGGAAATCTCTGGCTAGAGAAAACTCATAATGATAATGGTTACCATTTATTTAAGGCTTACCAGGTGCCAGGTGTTTTTGTCAGTGCTTTTCATACGTTGTCTCATTTTATTCTCCCAAGTCTGAGAGGTAAACAATATTATCTTGCTGTTTGCGGAGAGGGCCCAGGAGAAACCAACGTGAATTAACAAGAATTAAGGAGGTAAAAGTGTGACCACAGGAGTGAGGGGTGACAGAAACATGGTGGGACTATATCTAAGGAAGACCTAGTGAGTGCGTGAATCCTGAAAGGCAGATTATATTCAGTATAAGGGGGACAGTAGGGAGGGGAAGTGGGAGAGAGGGAGAAGACACAGAGTAGGAGAGGAAAGAACCTTCAAGCGGGAGGGGGAGGGGAGGAGTTATGATGGAGGAGGAGTTGAGAGGTGGAGGAGCAGCCAATTGGAAGGGGGAGAGGTAGGAACCAAGGGGAGGGGGAGTGGCTGAGAGGGAGTAGGCGGGACAGAGCAGGAGCAGGAACTAACTAGAGGAACCAACATAAGGGAAGAGGCCGGGGCCGAGAGGGAGGGCGGAGCCTAGAGGGAAGAGGGGAACGGAGGGGGTGGAGTCGAGAGGGAGTGGAAAGGAAGAAGCCCGAGACCGCGGACTAGGAGCGGAGAGAACAGCGTAAAAGGAGGAGCTGTGAGGTGGGCGGAGGAGAAGCTGAGAGGGAGTTAGAGGAAAAGAGACGAAGGGGGAGGAGCCAAGAGGGAGGGAAAGAGGATCAGGGAAAAAGAGAGGTCCGGATCCGCCAAGTGCGAGGCTCAGCGATTGAGACCCTGAAACACACCCACAGAGGGGGCTTTGGCATTCTGGGTCAGAGTCTGAGAGCTCCCAGCACTGGTCGACCCCGGTGTGCCTCATACTGCAACCCGAAGCCTCCCCTCACATCTCACTTCCCCCCTCTAGTCCTCACCTTGCAGGTAGCAGTCTCTCAGTCTGCCTCGAAGAAGTTGACCTGAGCCAACGCGGGAAGATAAAAAGCCGCGCAGCGGGCGGCCTTAAGCCCCGGGAGCAGCCCCAGCCCCAGCAGCCACCTGAGCCCGGGGAGGGTGGGCCACAGGCGACAGAGGTTGGTTCCCAGGCAGAAACCACGAGTACACATTCTAGGAGCCGGTTCAGCGCTTGAGGACACACACCATGCACGAGATCGGAACCAGTGGAGGGGAGAAGCGGGAATGATAAGGAAGAACCGTGGACGGACAGGGAGGAGCCGAGACCGGCTGGTGGGACTAGAACTCCAGGGAAGGCCACTTGTTCGGGCGAGACATTGGCTCGGAGCCCGGTTGCTAGACGGCCTGGCTGGCTTTGTGAGCGCGCGGAGCACGCATGCGTGCGGGTCCCCGCCGCGCCTTCCACCGCCCCTCACCCCTCCTCCCTTCTCCCCACCTCCCTCTCCGTCCTCCCAGCATCCCCAGCCCAGCACTTTCCCGCGGTTCTGGCGGTTCCTCGCGCGCGCAGCCTTCAGAGCTGCCTCGCGGTGTCCGGGGGGCGGGGGAGGAGGGAAGCAGCCTGAGAGGTTTCAACTTCCCAGCATCACAGAGTCTCGCGTCCTCCTGATTTTGCCTCTCTTAGTACCAATAGCAGGGTTACCGCCCCGCCATCTTCAGTTCTTGCTGCCAGGGTGGGCGGAGGGGAATTCCTGGGCCTTGCTGCCCAGTGTGGTGGTTATTCGGCGCTTGAAATGCAGCAAGTACGAAACTGATGTCTGTACGTGTACATTGTACACTAGGTTTCAAAGAATTTGCACGGTAAAAAGAATGCAAAACCTCTCCAACTTCATATTGATTACATGTTGAAATGATATTTGGAGTCTCTTGCATTAAATAAAACATTAAAATTAATTCCACCTGTTTCTTTTTTGTGGCTTAAGTTTTTTATTGAAGTATAGTTGATTTACAATGTTGTGTTAGTTTCAGGTGTACAAGACAGTGATTCAGTTATACATATGTGTATATAGCTATTCTTTGTCAGATTCTTTTCCATTATAGGTTATTATAAGATATTGGATATAGTTCCCTGTGCTATACAGTAGGTCCTTGTTATCTATTTTATAATAAGTGTGCATCTTTTAATCCCAAATTCTTAATTTATCCCTCCCTCTATTTTTTGTGTGTGGCTACTAGAACATTTAAAATTACGTATGTGGCTCTAGTTATATTTCTGTTGGACGGAGCAGGTCTGGGGAAGGGGGAAGAAAGGGAAAAAAACTGAAGAAGAGAGGGGAAGAAAGGGGGTTGCTCTTAAGATTCTTAAAGTTTTCTTTCTCTAAGCGGCAGGGATCTTATTTTGCGACCTCTGTAAGAATCCTTGTCGCCCTTACCTTCTGCTCCTTGTGCTGTCTTATAATGCAAAGTGCCTGTACTTGGACCTAGAAAGTATTGTAGGTATCATAGGACAAAGATAGTAGAAGAGCGTATTATTTTTCCTCCTTGTGTCTCAAGAGCTTTGGAGAACAAGAGGTCATTTGTTTATGCTGAGACGTGTGCGCCTCCCCAAGGGCCTTTCTGTGCAAGTTCCCTGGCTCCAAAAGGTCTGCATCTTCTGCTGATTGGCAGGGGGCAATTCAAGACAGAACAAAGGCAGCTAACTGGCCAATAGCAGAGGCAGGTCGAAATTTAGCGAGTTAACTCCTGGATTAGAGGGGTAGAAAAAGTTGTAGGACAAAGGAATGGAGAAAATGTACCAACGATCAGAATTAGGGGAGTTGTTAGTAAAAACATTGAATGTGGAGGCTTCCCTGGTGGCGCAGTGGTTAAGAATCCGCCTGCTGATGCAAGGGACACCGGTTCAAGCCCTGGTCCTGGAAGATCCCACATGCCGCAGAGCAACGAAGCCCGTGAGCCACAACTACTGAGCCTGCATGCCACAGCTACTGAAGCCCGCGCACCTAGGGCCAGTGTTCACAACAAGAGAAGCCACTGGAATAAGAAGCGCACGGCAAGGAAGAGTAGCCCCGCTTGTGGCAACTAGAGAAAGCCCGCGTGCAGCAACGGAGACCCAACGCAGCCAAAAATAAATAAATAAATTTATTTTAAAAAAAGATTGAACTTGACCAAAAGAGCTGGAGACATCCTTGTAAAGATTTGGAAAACAGGATAACACGATCAGAAGGGGCACCATTTTTGAGAAGAGGACCAGAAGAAGGGAGCTAGTAAGAGAGAGAATGGTCATGGTTGGAAGTAACCAGAGCTTGAGTAAAAGTTTTGTGTTTCACCACTGCGTGACCACCTCTCTCCGGCCTGCCTTTGGATGAAAAAGAGTATAAATGAAAATAAACTGGATGCTCCTCCAGTCTCTCAGGCCTGGGCCCGAACATCTAAAAGACGTGCTAGGACCCAGCAGGCGTAAACTGCTTCGGGACTGGGCAGACTGCCAAGCGCCTGCAGGATCCTGCTAAGCGAGGGGGCAGGTTCTGGGCACTCCCTGGAGGAGGAGTGCCACCCACATCACCAGCAGGACGCCTGGCCCCGCCCCTCCCCACACTCTCCAGAGATTTTGAGAAGCAGGAAAGAGCAGTGGTCAGTGTATCACCATCCTCATCCTCTACAACTCCAGTAGTGCCATTGAAGTCTTCCATTAAAACTCTCTGCAGGGCTGTTTTCTGTTAACCTCAAGAAGTAAAGCATCACCGAAGGCTACGTCCCCATTGTCAGCAACAAGATACAGCCCTCCTGATGTCATCAGTGTGTGATTATCACCCGCTCTGGCCCACTGCTGGTCCCAGAGATACAGCATATTCTCTGTGCTACAGGGGCTCTGTGCTACAGAGTTTGCTTCTGCTTCCCCACAACCCTAGAAGATGCAGAAGCCCCAGAGCAGCCTTGTGGGAGTAATCCTCTAGGCAGGCCTGGTTTTCCCCAACGCCAAAGCCCCCCTCCCACCATAAGCCAATTTGACCACGTCTTACAGAAGAGTAAGGCCTGCCTGCCATCTCCAGCCAGCCCTGTACACCTTCTCATCTTGTATGCAAACAGGGACCTTTCAATTTCTATTGGCCAGGATTTCCAATACAATGTTGAATAGAAGTGATGAGAATGGACATCCTTGCCTTGCTCTCCATCTTAGGGGGAAAGCATTCAGTCTTTCACCATTAAGCATGATATTAACTATAGGCTTTTTGTAGCTGCCCTTTATCAGGTTAACAAAGTTCCCTTCTCTCCCAGTGTGCTGAAAATTTTTATCATGACTGGTTATTGAATTTTATCCAATTTTTTGGCATCAATTGATGCAATTTTGTGTTTCTTCTTAAGATTATTGACATGATGCATTATATTGATTTTAAAATATTGAGTCAGGCTTGTATTTACCGAATAAACCCCACTTGGCTGGTTGCTGTGTAAAAAAAGCAATAACAAAATAAACAGGACTACACTGTGGTGTAGAATGCAAATTTGTAAGGCTTTTAAAATAGAAAATTCAAAGAAATTAATTTTTTATAATTTTTTTATTGAAATATAGTTGATTTACAATGTTGTATTAGTTTTTGGTGTTCAGCAAAGTGATTCAGATATATATATATCTATAGATAGGTCGACAGATATATAGATATTCTTTTTCATATTTTTTTCAAGTGTGGTTTACTACAGGATATTGAATATAGCTCCCCGTGCTACACAGTAGGACCTTGTTGTTTATAAAGTCATTCTATATGTAATAGTTTGCATCTGCTAATCCCAAACTTCCAATACATCCCTCTCCCACCCCCCTCCCCCTTCACAACCACAACTGTGTTCTGTATGTCTGTGAGTCTGTTTCCGTTTCATAAATAATTTCATTTGTGTCATATTTTAGATTCCACATATAAGTGATATCATACGGTATTTGTCTTTCTCTTTCTGACTCACTTCACTTAGTATGATAATCTCTAGGCCCATCCATGTTGTTGCAAATGGAATTATTTTGTTCTTTTTTATTGCTGAGTAGTATTCCATTGTGTGTGTGTATATATATGTATATATATACATATATATGTGTGTGTGTGTATATATATATATGCCACATCTTCTTTATCCATTCATCTGTTGATGGACATTTAGGTTGCTTCCATGTCTTGGCTATTATAAATAGTGCATTGGGGTGCATGTATCTTTTCAAATTAGAGTTGCTATATGATCCAGCAACCCCACTCCTGGGCATATATCTGGACAGAACTCTAATTCTAATTTTAGTTTTTTGAGGAACCTCCGTATTGTCCTCCATAGTGGCTGTACCAACTTACATTCCCACCAACAGTGTAGGAGGGTTCCCTTTTCTCCACACCCTCTCCAGCACTTGTTATTTGTCAACTTTTTAATGATGGTCATTCTGACCAGTGTGAGGTGTACTCTCATTGTAGTTTTGATTTGAATTGCTCTAATAATTAGTGATGTGGAGCATCTTTTCATATGCCTGTTGGCCATCTGTATGTCTTCTTTGGAGAAATGTCTAATTAGGTCTTCTGCCCATTTTTTGTTTGGATTGTTTGGTTTTTTTGTTACTGAGTTCTATGAGCTGTTTATATATTTTGGAAATTAAGCCCTTGTTGGTTGCATCATTTGCAAATATCTCCTCCCAGTCTGTAGGTTGCCTTTTGGTTTTGTTTATGGTTTTCTTTGCTGTGCAAAAGCTTAAAGTTTGATTAGGTCCTATTTGTTTATTTTTGCTTTTATGTCTATTGCCTTTGGAAACTGACCTAAGAAAGCATTGGTACAATGTATATCAGAGAATGTTTGCCATGGGAGATGGACCTAAGAAAACATTAGTACAACCTATGTCAAAGAATGTTTTACCTATGTTCTCTTCTAGGAGTTTTATGGTGTCATGTCTTATATTTAAGTCTTTAAGCCATTTTGAGTTTATTTTTATGTGTGGTGTGAGGGTGTATTCTAACTCCATTGATTTACGTGTGGCTGTCCAGCTTTCCCAACATTGCTGAAGAGACTGTCTTTTCTCCATTGTATATTCTTGCCTCCTTTGTCAAAGATTAATTGACCATAGGTGTGTGGATTTATTTCTGCACTCTCTATTCTGTTCCATTGATCCATATGTCTGTTTTTGTGCTAATACCACACTGTTTTGATTATTGTAGCTTTGTAGTATTGTCTGAAGTCTGGGAGGGTTATGCCTCCTGCTTTGTTCTTTTTCCTCAGGATTGCTTTGGCAATTCTGGGCCTTTTATGGTTCCATATGATTTTTAGGATTATTTGTTCTAGTCCTGTGAAAAATGCCATGGGTAATTTGATAATTAAATCTGTAGATTGCTTTGGGTAGTACAGCCATTTTAACAGTATTAATTCTTCCAATACAAGAGCATGGTTATCTTTCTATTTCAAATAAATTAATTTCTTAATGTAGGCTATGCCCCAAACTCCAGGGAGACACGGGTTCTCTCTCCTGTGCCATTACGAGTATTTGGTGGAAAAGTAAAGAACGAACACTTTATTAATTTTATTTGCCTACTTGTATCTCTCTCTCTACTGAAAGTAAGCTTTAGAGCATAGGATCCATTTCCTGCTGATCTTCAAATCCATAGTGCAGATCTGGGCACTTAGAACATAATACATAAATTCAAAATAAATGAAAAAATGAATTAATGAATGAATTCACTTACACTGTCATAGACATTTTATATGTTTTACCTCATTTGGAAATCAAAAGAGGATGCAATCAAGAGATGTGAGTAAATGTAGATAACGAGGATAATAGCCCCTTTATTTATGTAGCAGTAGAGTTTGCAAAGTTTGTGTCCATCCATTATTTTACCTGACTATATGAGGTTGGCAGGGTAGTTATTTAATGTGAAGTAACTGAGAACAGGAGAAGTTAATTTGCTCGTCCAAGGTCACACAGCTAATAGATGACCAAGTCAAGGCTAGAAAGCAGGTCTCCTGATATCTAATATAGTTCTTAAAAATAATGGTATTAAAAGAAAGTGAAAGACTTCCCTGGTGGTGCAATGGTTAAGAATCCGCCTGCCAATGCAAGGAACACAGGTTCGAGCCCTGGTCCAGGAAGATCCCACATGCCGCGGAGCAACTAAGCCTGTACGCCACAACTACTGAGCCTGCGCTCTAGAGCCCGCGAGCCACTACTGAGCCCACGTGCCACAACTACTGAGGCCTGCATGCCTAGAGCCCATGCTCCGCAACGAGAGAAGCCACTGCAGTGAGAAGCCCACGCACAGCAACGAAGAGTAGCCCCCCACTCGCCACAACTAGAGGAAGCCCATGCACAGCAATGAAGACCCAACCCAGCCAAAAGTAAATAAATAAATTTTTTTTTAAAAAAAGAAAGAAAGAGAGGGACTTTCCTGGCGGTCTAGTGGTTAGGACTCTGTGCTTCCACTGCAGGGGGCCCAGGTTCGATCCCTGGTTAGGGAATTAAGATTCCACAAGCCACATGGTGTGGGCCAAAAAAAAAAATTAAAAAAAAGGAAGTGAAAAATGTCTGGTAATAAAAAAGAAATAAACTCATTTTATAACGTAGCTGTTACGCTTCCAGCTACATCAACTAAGAATGTTCCAGAAACAAGCAAGTAAAGGATTGAGCAAAGCATATAAATCTCAAGTTCGGAGCTATCTTTGACAATGGCACATAGAGAGATTTAACCATGCAATTCGTGACATGCAGTGTCACTCAGACAATTTTGTAAAGGGAAACACAAGGAATGGCACTTCACAAAAGCAGATGCTTCAGGCCACATTAAAGAAAATGCAACTACTAAGTGTTTAATAGTTATTTTTTTCCCCATGTTTCTAACCATTTGGAGTTAAAAATATCCAAGCTGCAGTTCCCATCCTCTTTCCAGTTCACTTCAATGTGTCCATACCAAAATTGAGTAGTAGAACAAAGGAATACTGTGATCCAGTGGAATCATGCTCTAGTTAAACCATGTTTCTAAATCAGCATATCGGAACATCAGAAAGGAAACTAAATGTGCCATGGTAGGCCAGTGTGTCAGCTCCAGAGGCTACATCATAACTTTCATAGGGTGCCAACAGGGCCAGACTAGCTTATTCCCTGGGCTTCCTAACTTGACTCACTTTTTCCTTCCCCATTGCCCAAAATCTAAATATGTTTCTCTCAAACTGACATTGCAAATGTGATCACATCACACTCCTCTTTAAAATCCTTTGCTGGACAGCTCAATGCAATGTGGGTTCTGGATTGGACAAAAAAAGGACCTTAGTGGAAAAACTGGTGGAAACCCAATGAAGTCTGTAGTGTAGCTAATAGTATTGTACCAACCTTGATTTCTTAGTTTGATCATTCTACCGTGGTTATGTAAGATGTTTATGTTAAGGGAAGTTCAGTGAATGAGACCTTGCTGTACTACTTTTGCAACACTTCAGTAAACCTAAAATTATCTTGAAATAAAAAGTGGAAAACATCTTGTCCTGGTTCTTCATTGCCCTAAGGATTAAGTACAAACTCTGCCTTTGCTCGGGAAGACCTGCATGACCTAACCCTTCGCCCTCACATACATACACCGCTCCAGCATCAAAATTTTGTGCAGGGGAGGAGGGTGGAGGATGGAGATGCCACTCCCATAGTCAATCTACTCTCTGATCCTGCTCCAAAGAACTACTTTCAGTTACACGAAGAGGCCGTTCTCTCTAGTCTCTGAACAAATTGATCCTTGCTGTTCCTTGGTATAGTAGCCTCTGCAGACCCTGCCACCCTCCTCTCCCACCTTTTGCTTGGCTGAAATCTTGCTTGTATATTTCAGTTAATGTGGAAAGTTACCTTTCCTAGCATATCTTCCCTGACAGCCCCCCACTCCGCATATATACCACACCACACACACATACCACAGAGTTGGATTAAGTGCCCCTTGTATGTGTTCCCACTACACCCTGTGTATACTTGTGATTTGTCACTTTCACACTGTATTAAAGTTCTGTCTGCCTCCCCCATTTAGTCAATTGTTAACTCTGGATCTTCTCCTTTTATCCACACCTACCACTTTCGTACAACAAGGCAGCCATTGAAATAGCTTGATTTCACAGGCTTAACACTTTGAAGATTAAGTTTTCCATCTGAGTAATTATTTTATAATTTATATGCTCTGTGATATGGTGAGAATGGAGAGTTTTAGTTTTTTCCCTGATACTATAGAGTTTCTGACTGAATTGTATTTCTGCACCAATATCAACTTGTTATCAAAAGGGTACCTATATTCCTTTATTACAGGGATCATTGAGAAATGATCACCACAGACTTCCCTGGTGGTCCAGTGGGTAAGACTCTGCGCTGACAATGCAGCGGGCTCGGTGTTCGATCCCTGGTCTGGGAACTAAGATCCCACATGCCACCCGGTGTGGCCAAAAAAAAGAGAGAGAGAGAGAGAAAAGGGAAGTGTCATGGCAGATTCATCGGTCTCTGGCTTGCACAACTGGATGGATGGTGGAACCATTCACTAAGGCATGGCATATTGAAAGAGGACTAGATTTAAGGGGATAGAGAGAGATTAAGAGGGGTTTTGGGGGGACCTATTGTACTTGAGGAGACTTGAGAGTTACAAATTGAGATATCAAACATGCAGCTGAACATATAGCCATGGAATGGGAGATGCAAATTTGGAAGTTGATGGCTTATGGATGATAAAAGAAATCACTTATTGGGAGAGTACAGAATGAGAAGAGAAGAGGATCCAGGGCAAGTCTTTGAAAAAAATTCAACAAATTTGTAGTCTAGTAGAGAAGGATAGGCAAGCTGCAGAGTTGTTAGAGAGAGATCAGGCAGAGATGTAGGTGGAAAGCCAGAAGAATGTGTTGTTAAATACAAAAGAGCTTGGAAGCCCAAGGGAAGAGAGTGTTTCAAGGAGAAAGTGGCCAAGAACAAAAAAAGGCCAAGTAAAATAGCAGAAAACATCTTATCTTTTAGATGTGGTGACACAGATGTCATTTCCGACATGAAAGAGCTATTCTGGGGAAATGATCTGGATAAAAGCCAGATTGGAGTGGGTTAAGAATTGAGTGACAGGTGATAAAATGGAGTAGCTGGTATAGATAACTCTTTCCTTTTTGACAACTCTTTCTTTTATTTGATTTTTAATTATATAAGTAATACATAAATATATTTTCCTTTAAAAAATGAAAACGTTACAGACAGGACTAAAATCCTCTTTGACCGCTGCTACCAATCCTGGTCGTCTTCCTCACCTTTCAGAGGTAACCATAGTTATTCGTTTGGTATGTCCTTCCTGGCCTTTTTCTGGGTATTAACATATTAATGTTATAGATAATAACATAATTTAATGTACACACATATATATACATGTGCATATGTTTTACATAAACATATATTAAATAGTATAACATGATGTATAGAATGAGCCACTTCATTATTTTAATAAACGCACTACCGATATTACATACTGTATCATAATTTATTTGGCATTCCTATACCGATAGTCATTTAAGTTGTTTCTATTTTTTCCCCAGTCGCTCACAATTCTGCAGAAAACTGCCTTATATACACTCACCCTGTCAAAGAAGGCAACAAGAAGGGAATGCTCATTTAAATTTTAATAGACACTGCTTGCACTTTTTATATTTTAATAGTTACTGTACTACCAAACTGCCCTCCCAAATGGCTGTAACAATTTTCCCTCCCACCAGCAGTGGGAGTCTCATAAGACTACTGACTACCCATTATCCCACATCAGCAACAACTCTTTCAAGATGTTCGGCTGTGGAGGGGAGGAAAACTATCCTGTGGTAGCCAGAAGGGGATGAAAGATTGAAAGAGACAGTTTTGTATGTGAGAAAGGCTTGAGCATGTTTTATTTTTTTGTTTTGTTTCGTTTTTTTAAATTAATTTTTATTGGAGTATAGTTGATTTACAATGTTGTGTTAAAGCATGTTTTAGTGTGCATGAGAAAGCTCCAGTTGAGAAGGAGAGGTTGAATATACGTGAGGAAAAAGAGATAATGACATAAAATTCCCAGGAAAGCAGGGGAGGACATCATCCAAGCACAAGTAAAGGAATGGCCTTCAATGAGAAGAGGCATCATTCTTCTCTTGCATTGGTTTGTGCATCAGAATTCCCTGGAGAGCTTGTTAAAACAGGTTGCTGCCCCTTCCTCCACCAGAGTTTGTGATTCTATAGATTTGGAAGTGGGGTCTGCAAATCTGCATTTCCAGCAAGTTCCCAGGCACTGCTGACTCTCCTGTTCTGTTCTGGGGAATTAATTACACTTTGGGAACCACTATCCTATGTAGCAGGGGAAAAGGAAGGTAGGGTGGGTGTAGAGATGGGTAAGATACGTGTGTTTGGTCGCCAGAAGATGACGGGAGTTCCTATCTAACGGCTTCTATTTTCTCTATGAAATAAGAGTTGTGGTCAAATATTGAACGTGTAGGAGCAGGTGGGAGGTGGTGCTGGGGTAGGAGGTTAGAGGAGAGTGGAGAAAGTTGTAAAAAATGGTTGCAGAAGGAAGGTGAGTGAATTGACCAAAAATATGTAGTAAAATTCCTGGGCCATATTGAAGTCTCATTTGAGGTCTATGATCATGGATTTTACAATAGGCTCAATCTGCCCAATTGTGTGACTTTTTCCAGTAGACGTGGAGAAAGTAAAACATCAGTTTTACCCAAGACTGAAGTTTTGCTACTCTAGTGTCTCAAGAAGACATCCAGCAGCTCATGCTAGAAATCTGGCATCACCATTGATTCCTCCCTCACTCTGCATAACCAATGCATCATTAATATTAATAGCTAACACTTAATATCAATGCTTATTATGCTCTAAGAAATGTTATGTATATTAACTCATTTCATCCTGATACTTCCTATAACTCCTATTATTATAGTCATTTTATAAATGAGGACACTGAAATTATGGATTTGCCCGAATCCATGCAGCTAGGAAGTGGCAGAGCCAGGCTTCAAACCAGACATTCTATAGCACCAGGGTCTAGTTCTTAGGTAGACTCTTCTGCACTGTTTCAACTTCCCAACTACCTTTTTTTTTTTTTTTGGCCATGCCATGCGGCATGGGGAAATCTTAGCTCCCTGACCAGGGAAGTGCTGAGTCCTAACCACTGGATCGCCAGGGAACTCCCCCAACTATCTTTCTGATCTATCCACTTTTCACCCCGTCCACAACCCCTATCCTAGTCCAAGCCACGCCATAGCTCACACAGCCTTGAAGTCCTTTTTCCAGCTTCCATGCTTGCCCCTTTATGACTCATTCTCCACGGAGCTGCCAGAGTCAGCTTTCAAAAATACCAATCAGCTCAAGTGCTTCTCCTGGATTAAAGCTTTTCGGTGGCTCCCACTGTTCTTAGCATAAACCCCGCAAATCCTCCCTATGACTTAAAGCATCCTGGATAATCTGACACTTTCCTAACCTTCTGGCTAGATTAACTGTCATTGTTTTCCCTAAATCACCATATTCCAGCCTTAGTGGCTTCCTTTAAGTTCTTCACATACTTCTCATTCTTTTCCTCAGCAGGGCCTTTGCACATGCTGTTGCTACTATCTAGACTGTTCTTCCCATGAGCGATTGCTTTTTATCCTTGAACTCTCAGCTTCCATGACAGTACCTCCAGGGAGATCTTCCCTGGCTATTGTAAGTAGGCCTCCTACACTTGCACACACATTTTTAAAAGCATTCTCTATTACTGCAGCTTACTTTATTCAAAAAATAGTGGTTTTCAGACAAATATCTTATATTAATGCATATGTGGAACCTGGAAAATGGTACAGATGAACCAGTTTGCAGGGCAGAAATAGAGACACAGATGTAGAGAACAAACGAATGGACACCAAGAGGGGAAAGTGGTGGTGGGGAGTGGTGGTAGGATGAACTGGGAGATTGGGATTGACATATATACACTAAGATGTACAAAATAGGTAACTAATAGGAACCTGCTGTTTAAAAAATAAAATAAAATAAAATTCAAAAAAAGTAGTGGATTTCACTATTTTTTGTTTGTTTTCTTGCTTATTTTCTCACACCCCCACCACTAAATGTAAACTTCATGAGGGCAGGGACCAAGTGCATTTTATTCAGCATTGTACACCAGTCCCTACCATAGTGACCGACACAGAGTAGGTACCCAGTGGATACTTGGCAAGGGAATGAATTAATGAATTGGGGGCAGCCGAGTAGTGACGTCAGACAGGAAGCTGGATATGCAGGTTGAGGAGCCCAAGGGAGGGATCTGGCACAGATATATAAACGCTGGGGCTGGGAATTCCCTGGCGATCCAGTGGATAGGACTCCACGCTTCCACTTCAGGGGGTCCAGATTCAATCCCCTGTTAGGAAGCTAAGATTCTGCAAGCCGCAGGTGGAGCAAAAAACAAAACAAAACAAAACAAAACAAAAAATCCCCAGCCTGAGGCTATAGAGGTAGTATTGTAGAGGACCCCCTGGGAATGGGTGAGATTACCTAAAGGATGAGGAAAGAATGAATAAACAAGAGGCTCTAGCAATGAGACTGAAAAAACTCTAATATTTAAAGATGGACTAGACAAGTCCCTCCCATCAGGAAATTTGCACAAGCCTCTTAGATAGCCTAATCCACCAGAGGGCAAACAGCAGAAGCAAGAAGAACTACAATCCTGCAGCCTGTGGAACAAAAACCACATTCACAGAAAGGTAGACAAGATGAAAAGGCACAGGGCTATGTACCAGATGAAGGAACAAGATAAAACCGCAGAAAAACAACTAAATGAAGTGGAGATAGGCAACTTTCCAGAAAAAGAATTCAGAATAATGATGATCAAGATGATCCAGGACCTCGGAAAAACAATGGAGGCAAAGATTGAGAAGATGCAAGAAATGTTTAACAAAGACTTAGAAGAATTAAAGAACAAACACCTAGAAGAATTAAAGAACAAACAGAGATGAACAATACAATAACTGAAATGAAAAATACACTAAAAGGAATCAATAGCAGAATAACTGAGGCAGAAGAATGGATAAGTGACCTGGAAGACAGAATGGTGGAATTCACTGCTGCGGAACACAATAAAGAAAAAGAAATTAAAAGAAATGAAGACAGCCTAAGAGACCTCTGGGACAACATTAAATGCAACAACATTCACATTATAGGGGTCCCAGAAGGAGAAGAGAGAGAGAAAGGACCCGAGAAAATATTTGAAGAGACTATAGTCGAAAACTTCCCTAACATGGGAAAGGAAATAGCCACCCAAGTCCAGGAAGCACAGAGAGTCCCATACAGGATAAACCCAGGGAGAAACACGCCAAGACACATAGCAATCAAATTGGCAAAAATTGAAGACAAAGAAAAATTATTGAAAGCAGCAAGGGAAAAATGACAAATAACATACACGGGAACTCCCATAAGGTTAACAGCTGATTTCTCAGCAGAAACACTACAAGCCAGAAGTGAGTGGCATGACATATTTAAAGTGATGAAAGGGAAGAACCTAAAACCAAGATTACTCTACCCAGCAAGGATCTCATTCAGATTCGATGGAGAAATCAAAAGCTTTACAGACAAGCAAAAGCTAAGAGAATTCAGCACCACCAAATCAGCTCTACAACAAATGCTAAAGGAACTTCTTTAAGTAGGAAACACAAGAAAAGGACCTACAAAAACAAAACCATAACAATTAAGAAAATGGTAAAAGGAACATACATATCGATAATTACCTTACATGTGAATGGATTAAATGCTCCAACCAAAAGACACAGGCTTGCTGAATGGATATAAAAACAAGACCCATATATATGCTGTCCACAAGAGACCCACTTCAGACCTAAGGACACATACAGACTGAAAGTGAGGGGATGAAAAAAGATATTCCATGCAAATAGAAATCAAAAGAAAGCTGGAGTAGCAATACTCATATCAGATAAAATAGACTTTAAAATAGAGAATGTTACAGGAGACAAGGAAGGACAGACACTACATAATGATCAAGGGATTGATCCAAGAAGAAGAAATAACATAACAATTATAAATATATATGCCCCCAACATAAGAGCACCTCAATACATAAGGCAACTGCTAACAGCTATAAAAGAGGAAATCGACAGTAACACAGTAATAGTGGGAGACTTTAACACCTCACTTACACCACTGGACAGATCATCCAAACAGAAAATTAATAAGGAAACACAAGCTTTAAATGACACAATAGACCAGATAGATTTAATTGATATATATAGGACATTCCATCCAAAAACAGCAGATTACACTTTCTTCTCAAGTGCGCACATAACATTCCCCAGGATACATCACATACTGGGTCACAGATCTAGCCTCAGTAAATTTAAGAAAATTGAAATCATATCAAGCATCTTTTCTGACCACAGCGCTATGAGATTAGAAATCAATTACAGGGAAAAAAATGTAAAAAACACAAACACGTGGAAGCTAAACAATACGTTACTAAATAACCAAGAGATCACTGAATAAATCAAAGAGGAAATCAAAAAATACCTAGAGACAAATGACAATGAAAACACGACGATCCAAAACCTATCAGATGCAGCAAAAGCAGTTCTAAGAGGGAAGTTTTTATTTATACAAGCCTACCACAAGAAACAAGAAAAATCTCAAATCAACAATCTAACGTTACACCTAAAGGAACTAGAGAAAGAAGAACAAACAAAACCCAAAATTAGCAGAAGGAAAGAAATCATAAAGATCAGAGCAGAAATAAATGAAATAGAAACAAAGAAAACAATAGCAAAGATCAATAAAACTAAAAGCTGGTTCTTTGAGAAGATAAACAAAATTGATAAACCATTAACCGAACTCATCAAGAAAAAGAGGAAGAGGACTCAAATCAATAAAATTAGAAATGAAAAAGGAGGATACAACAGACACTGCAGAAATACAAAGCCTCCTAAGAGACTACTACAAACAACTCTATGCCAATAAAATGGACCACCTGGAAGAAATGGACAAATTCTTAGAAAGGTATAACCTTCCAAGACTGAACCAGGAAGAAACAGAAAATATGAACAGACCAATCACAAGAAATGAAATTGAAGCTGTGGTTACAAATCATCCAACAAACAAAAGCCCAGGACCAGATGACTTCACAGATGAATCCTATCAAACATTTAGAGAAGAGCTAACACCCATCCTTCTCAAACTCTTCCAAAAAATTGCAGAGGAGAGAACACTCCCAAATCATTCTATGAGGCCACCATCACCCTGATACCAAGACCAGACAAAGATACTACAATAAAAGAAAATTATAGACCAATATCACTCATGAATATAGATGCAAAAATCCTCAACAAAATACTAGCAAACAGAATCCAACAGCACATTAAAAGGATCATACAGCATGATCAAGTGGGATTTATCCCACAGATGCAAGGATTCTTCAATATACACAAATCAATCAATGTGATACACCATATTAACAAACTGAAGAACAAAAACCATATGATCATCTCAATAGATGCAGAAAAAGCTTTTGACAAAATTCAACACCCATTTATGATAAAAACTCTCCAGAAAGTGGGCATAGAGGGAACCTACCTCAACATAATAAGGGTCATATATGACAAACCCACAGCAAACATCATTCTCAATGGTGAAAAACTGAAAGCATTTCCTCTAAGATTAGGAACAAGACAAGGATGTCCACTCTCACCACTATTATTCAAAATAGTTTTGGAAGTCCTAGCCATGGCAATCAGAGAAGAAAAAGAAATAAAAGCAATACAATTGGAAAAGAACAAGTAAAACTGTCACTGTTTGCAGATGACATGCTACTATATATAGAGTATCCTAAACATGCCACCAGAAAACTACTAGAGCTAATCAATGAATTTGGTAAAGTTGCAGGATACAGAATTAATGCACAGAAATCTCTTGCATTCCTATACACTAATGATGAAAAATCTGAAAGAGAAATTAAGGAAACACTCCCATTTACCACTGCAACAAAAAGAATAAAATACCTAGGAATAAACCTACCTATGGAGACAAAGGACCTGTATGCAGAAAACTATAAGACACTGATGAAAGAAATTAAAGATGATACCAACAGATGGAGAGATATACCATGTTCTTGGATTGGAAGAATCAACATTGTGAAAATGACTATATTACCCAAAGCAATCTACAGATTCAATGTAATCCCTATCAAATTACCAATGGCATTTTTCACAGAACTAGAACAAAAAATCTTAAAATTTGTATGGAGACACAAAAGACCCCAAATAGCCAAAGCAGTCTTGAGGGAAAAAAACGGAGCTGGAGGAATCAGATTCCCTGACTTCAGACTATACTACAAAGCTACAGTCATCAAGACAATATGGACTGGCACAAAAACAGAAATATAGATCAGTGGAACAAGATAGAACGCCCAGAGGTAAACTCATGCACCTATGGTCAACTAATCTATGACAAAGGAGGCAAGGATATACAATGGGGAAAAGACAGCCTCTTCAATAAGTGGTGCTGGGAAAACTGGACAGCTACAGGTAAAAGAATGAAATTAGAACACTCCCTAACACCATACACAAAAATAAACTCAAAATGGATTAAAGACCTAAATGTAAGACCGTACACTATAAAACTCTTAGAGGAAAACATAGGAAAAACACTCCTTGACATAAATCACAGCAAGATCGTTTTTGATCCACCTTCTAGAGTAATGCAAATAAAATCAAAAATAAACAAATGGGAAATAAAAACAAAAATAAACAAATGGGACATACATACACAAATATGTATTCAAAGCTTTTGCACAGCAAAGGAAACCATAAACAAGACGAAAAGGCAACCCTCAGAATGGGAGAAAATATTTGCAAATGAAGCAACTGACAAAGGATTCATCTCCAAAATTTACAAGCAGCTCATGCAGCTCAACAACAAAAAAACAAACAACCCAATCCAAAAATGGACAGAAGACCTAAACAGGCCTCTGGGCCTGTTTCCTCTCCTGTAAAGTGGAGGTGATCATGGCTCCCTCACGAGGCTGCCGTGGAGCCCTCTGAACGGCCCTGGCCCCCGAGGAGCCTTGGGCAGAACCCTGACTTCTCTTCAGCCCGGTTCTGTCTGACCCCGAGCCTTGGAGGCCAGCCACGTCTAGGGGCCTCCTCCCTCTCCTCTCACAGCAGCCTCTGAGCAGGACGGGCTTCTTCCTCGGAGAATGGAATCTTGGGCCGATGGCCTTCGTTAAGGTCCTGCCAAGGTCTGGCTCCCCGCCTGCCAGCTACAGAAGCTAAGGTGAGGAGGGCCAGGACTCCTGGCGACGCAGCCTCCAACTGTCCCAGGCCACCCCTGCTCGCCTTGCCTGGGGACCGCAGCCCTGGCCCCGCAGGACTCTTACCTGCAGGACTCTTACCTCATCGGCCATCTGGGTGAGGTCCCGCTTCATCGTGTATGCGTCTTCTCCATCTGTATAGTATTTGGGCTCCACTTTGCTGATCCTGGGGGCAGCAGGTGGAGAGAAGGAGGGCAACCCAAATCGGGGGCAATTCTCCTCAGCCTTCTGGCATCATCTGCTAGTGGGGCAGGGTGTCACTGCCCCCCCCAAGGACCCTTTGGGAGACATTTCCAACATGGTCTTCCCTCTGCTTTCTCCAACAGTAAGTAGCACCCAGCTCCTTTATTGCCCCCCACCCCTGGCATCCTGCCACTGCCCCTCGTCCCTAACCTGGCCACCAAGGATCTGTGTCTGTGGTTTCCTGTGAACTGAAGCCCTGAATTTGGCAGTCCCCTCCCCTCCCCTCCCCGCCCTGCTCCCTGTCACTTCCTGGGCATGCATGGCTGGCTCGTATACCTAACAACTGGAACCGGGGAGGGGTGCTGCTGCCTGGGCCTCTGTTCTTGGTGGTCGTTACCAGGCAGCGTGGCCCCTAGCCCGAGCAGCTCAGGGGCCAAGCCTGCGCTGGGAGGTGTGTATGCAGACCTGGGCACCCTGCCACTGAAAAGGGAGCCAGTCTGGATGGCCCAGAACGGCCCTGCCAGCCTTAAGACCCTAGAACTGTCAACCACCAGAGGCATTTGCATCCAGGCCAAAGATCCTGCCTCAAATACCCAGCCCGGAGGCCACTTCCCTTCCCAACAGTCCCTCCTCGTCCCCCACCAAGCTGAAGCTGACACTGTCTCAGTGGGCCCTCCATGGACAGCCCACCTCAGCCTCACTTTCCAGCAGCTTTCACCACAATGTACTGGGCAGAGCAGTTCCCTGCTAGGCTCTCTCTGTCCTGCGCTGGGCACACAGAGACTGCCACATCCCTGAGTGGACCCAGCCTCATCCACTAGGACACCCAGGGCTCTAGATCCCTCCGCTGCTCTTGCCACTGGCCCTTCATGCGCGGACGTGCTCAGATCTATCCTTTCTTCTGGTCCCACTTAGATGCTTCTGGGTGCCTGGTCACTCAGTTCTGCTCCTTGGCTTCTGTTCCTGTCCTGGGCCCTTGTCTCTGCTTCCGAACCTCTTCACCGTGCTGCCCTTCCAGCATAGCCGCCACCAGCATCAAGCAAGAAACACCAAGCGTCCTCCAGAAGCGCGACATGCCTCAAGCAGCCTGCGGCAGGCAGGTGCTCTGCCCCCAAGAGTGCTGTCCACAGCCCGCTCCCCCATCTCAGCTAGCCCTAGCCGCCCTCACGCCCCTGCCTGGAAGGTAGTTCAGCCCATCTCAGCCACCTGGATAAGCCAGATCTGGGGACCATCCCACTCCATGAGAAAAATGTAGATCTACTTACTGAAAGTTGAGGGTGTTGGAATAGAGGCGCAGAGCGGCCCGGTTACTGCAGGGGAATAAGGCACTGCTGAGCTGTACAGACGAGGCCAGGCAGGGACAGCACATGCAGGTCTTGCCCCTCCTCCCGGTCCCCCTCCCCACTAAGCCCACTTCCCGATCTTCTCCAAAAGCCAAGGCAGCCCAAGATCCACATCGAGGCAGTATCCCCGCTGGTGGTGGTGGGATGAACTGGGAGATTGGGATTGACATATATACACAAATATGTATAAAATAGATAACTGATAAGAACCTTCTGTATAAAAATAAATAAAAGAAAATTCAAAAAAAACCCAACAAAACAGACAGTATCCCCCTACCCACCCCCCTTCCCTCGGCCCTGGCTTCCACCTCTTCCTGACATGCAGGGAGACGTATTTGGCATTGAAGTTCTCGATCATGGCTCCGCAGGCCTGGTCCACCAGCTTCTGAGCCAGGCCAAGGCGCCGGTGGGAACGCTTCACAGCCTGGTGGGAGAAAGGTGGGACCTCGGGGCGGCTCCAACTAACTTCCGCCCCCGCCCCCACCAGAGCCTGGGTGGGCCCTACGCACCAGCGAGGTGATGTGTCCATGGCGCACATTGTGCGGGCCCTCTTCCCTAGAGCAAGAAGAAAGGAGAGGGGCTAGGCGTGAACCCCAAAGTGCATCCAGTCCCGGGACGGGGGAGAGCCACGACTCTCCAAACCCCAGGCAGCAGCCAAAAGACATGTGCAGTGTCAATGGAATACTGTTCAGTGCTAAAAAGAAAGGAGCTCTCAAGCCATGAAAAGACGTGGGGGGAGACTTCAATGCATATGACTAAGTGAAAGGTGGTCTGAAATGTTTACACACTGTATGATTCTAATCATATGACCTTCTGGAGAAGGCGAAACTATGGAGACAGTAAAGAGATCAGTGGTTCCCGGGGAGAGGGGAGGGAGGGAGGGCGGGCAGTGAAACTACTCTGTTTGATACTATAGTATCGGATACATTGTTATACCTTTGTCCATGGAACGTAGAACTCAAAGAGTAAAACAATGTAACTATGGGTTTCTGCAATAATGTAACAGTATCGGTTCACCCATTGTAACAGATGTGCCACAAGATGTTAATGTGAGAGGAAACTGAACTAAAGGAACAGTCTATTAATTAACAAAACGAAACAAAAAAACCAAACCCAACCCAACCCAGGCAGCATCCACCAGACGCGTGCGGTGTCGGTGTCCCTCCTCCCCCCACCCCCAGGTCAGGCACCAGGCTTGTCCCTCCGTCCTTGGTGACTCACATTTTGGCCAGGACATACCCCACAATCTTCCCATTCTCATCCTCAGCGACGTAAGAGAGCTGGGTGACAGGGAGGAAAGAGAAGGCAGAAAACAAGTTCCTGTCAGAGCTGGAGGCGCCCTTATCGGACACCTGGCCCCAGCGCCTGCCTGTCGCTGTGTGCATGACAGACAAGCCCATCGGGCAGCGAGTTCAGTGACAGCTCCTGACCTCCAGGCCAAGTGGCTTGGTTTTCCCACATCACACCGTGCCCCCTTTCCTTAACCCAGAAGAAGTGGACAGACACAGGTGGGAATACTGTCCCTACCTTGGCCCTGTTCTTCGCCCCTCTTCAAGGCGCCTCCTATCCATCTCCCGCCACCCCAGCCGAAAACACTCAGGGCCTCATTGACCCATGCGCTCCCCGGACTCTTCACGACCTCGCCGGCTCGTCCCAAGCCGACCCAGGGTGGAATTTCCTTGGCCTGGTTTCCCTCATCCCCAAATTCAACAGCTGCCCACCTGGGGCCAGGAAAGGCCATGGGAGAAATAATATTTCATCTGGTAGTTCTCGGGTAGGCACAGGAGGTTGCAGTGCTGCATGTTCATCAGGTCCTCTGGCTGCGGGAGAGGAGGGCAGTGGAATGCAGTCAGGCCGGGGGCTGCGGTGACTAAGTAGGCCTCGGTCGTGTTAGAACCCTGCTCTGTCTACTCAGCGACCCCCGCACCCCACAGGGCTGGGCGGGCGCTGGGACTGTCTCCGCACAGGCCTGGCCCACAGCCGCTGTGCAAAAACTGACTGTTCCAGGAATGAACGTTGAGCTCCAGGAAGCTCCCCGACACCATCCAACGGAAACCCGACATCCGGAAAGAAAGAGTTCGCAGCCCCGGCCCTGCCCCCCTGGCTCCCCCGGCCTCCTCTTCGGGTAGATCTAGCCCCACGGGGACGTGGCCTTCACTTTTCCGCGCCGGGCGGCCGAGGGCGCCCAGGGCGGCTGGCCCGGTGATCGGCCGGGCCCCTCAGGAGCACGCGCACGCGGCCACCGGGCCACGCTCCCACGCGGCGCGGACAGCCTCCGGCCCCGGCCCCTCACCCTCGCATTGCGGATGTTCATAACGGCGGCGGGACTCGCGGCTCCCAGCGGGTCGTGAACACGCAGTCAGCTGCCACCGCGCTCCGAAGAGACGCCGGGGCTGCCAGGCCAGGGCTGTGGCTGGGGCTGTGGCTGAGTCCGGGATCGCGGGGACGGCGCCGGAATATGACGCGTCCGCTGGAACCGACCACCGGCCGGAAGTGCGCGCCGCCGCGCCCGCACGCCGGGCCCGCCCTCCCGGCCGCTTGGCCATGCGCAGGGAGGGCCAAGGGCGGGGTGGGGCCTCTCCGCGGGGCGGGCCGGGCCAATGGCCGGGCGGACCCCGGCGCGGGGCGGGCCTGTTGGCAGGGTGGGAGGGTCCAGCGCGCGGGGCGGGTCACTGGTAGGGCGAGCAGGTGCTCTCCAGCCAAAGGCGGTGGTTGGTCCCCCACCCGACACCCCACAGACGCTCACACACAAGGGCAGTGGAGCAGGGTTGGCTTTATTCTGCGCCTCGGCGGGCGGGGTCGGCGGGCGGAGACCGGGCGCTGAGGGCCAGGGCCGAGGCCGGGGCGAGGCGGCTCAGCAGGTCACTCAGCATCTCCTCGCACATGGCGAGGCACCGCGGCACGTGGAAGCAGCCTGCGGAGAGAGGCGGGAAGGCGGGTTTGGAGGGCCGTGGGCAGCCGAGTGCCCCGAGCCCCTGGGCCCCGCCCTTTCCCCCACTCACCTTTGAAAGGACCCCCCCTTGATGGTGAGGGCGATCTTCCCTTCTCGGTTCAGGTAGGCAAACCATTCCCCGTACTCGGGATCGCGAAACTGCAATAACAGTGAGGCAGTGACAGGCAGCGCCTGCAGGAACCGCCCAGATGCCACAGGCCTGGGAAAGGGGCGTTCACCGTTCCCACTAAACCGCTACCTCGGGGTCAGAGCCCGGGCTGACCCCCGGCTCCAGAATAAGTGCTTTTAAATGAGGTCCCGCCTCCTGGACAAATATGAAAGCAAGGGTCTTTTCCTTTTTCTTCGGGGGGGGGTGGAGTTTTGAGTCTGCCGCTAGTTACCCCACTTGGGGAAGGGGCCGCAGGCTGTGAGATGAAACCTTGCAAGATGGAATTTAAAACAAAAACAAAAACCCTGCTTGGGACTACTGAGCTTGCGCTCTAGAGCCCGTGTGCCACAAATACCGAAGCCCGCGCGCCTAGAGCCGGTGCTCCGCAACAAAAGTAGCTACCGACCGCAGTGAGAAGTCCGTGCGCAGCAACAAAGACCCAGCGCAGCCAAAAGTAAATAAATATAATTTTTTAAAAAACTGTGTAAAAAGAAACGGAACCCTGAGGAAGTGCTGACCTACCATGTAACTTTGTAACAAGTTATTCCTTTGGAGCTCCTGTTCCCTGCTTCAGAGGACTGTCTTGCAGTGGATGAGATTGTAGATAGCGCTACATTGTAGATATCCCGTACAGAGGTCTGACTTCTCCCTTACTCACCACAGGTCCCAAACACATCTCCCCCTCCCTCGGAGCCACCTGAAGCCTGCCCCTGCCCAGCAGCTCTGTTGACCCTTTCCAAATTCCTCGCTTCTCTCCTGCCCAGTTCCTTCCAGATGCTCCAGGATAGACCTCAGAGCCCTGGCCTAGGCCCTTCCTCCCCAGATAGAGACCTGAGTGGAACCCCTTCTCAGAAGGACCATAGAATAAATCAGTGACATTGAAGTCCACTACCAAAAATGTCTTTTTAAATGGGGACCTATGAGTAGGTGTATTCTTCATAGGGGGGAAAACTAGTTCTGTATCTGTTCATTCTATGTTTCCAGTGACATTACCCATGTCCTTACTTATTATTCGACTACTGGATATGACACGGGAAGATAACAAAGGATTTGACTGTTTTCCTGTCCAGCCTTTCCATGGATGTCTGAATTTTTGCTTTCTGTATTGTTATGATGATTAGTGCATAGTGAATTACCTGTTGTTTATAACTTTTGTGATTGTTCGATACAATCTCTCTTTCTTGAAAATGTATTCCTTAAATTTCACTTTATGCAGTTAAGAGCGATCACCTCGAACACATGTTCTCTATGAACGCCTTCAATATTAACATATATCGCCTCTGGTCTTGTGGCTCCCGTGTTTGGAAGCAGTGACGAGCGTGTGCAGTACTTGGAGATGCCTCTCTAACCACAGCATAACACGAACACATTTGGAATTTCTACTGGTGACAAAGTCGGACACTGCTAATACTGTGGTTCACTGCTTTCATTCATGATGGACGTGAATGCTGGATTTCAGTTAGAGGTTAGTGCAAATAACGGTGGAATTTTCTCTCAGGTTTCAAAGTCCACAGACCTCAGAATAAGACCCCCCTGTTGTAATGCCTCCCGTACTGGGGTTTACTAATGGAGTGAGTCGCGGCTTTGGAAACACATCGGGAATCTTCCTTCGTTCCCCGTCAGGCTCCGCGCCCGAGGTGCCCGTCGGCAGCAGCTGGTACAGCTCATCGCTCTGCTCAGGCACTCGGGCCTCTGCGGGGGGCGGGGGGCTGGCTTCCTTCCTACCTCGCAGATGATTCTCTCTCCTTTGCTGGGCCTGCCTATGCCCTCTTCTCCTTTCCTTCTGTACTCCAAGGTTACCTTGCCTCACGTGGCCAGCCCACACCTCTCCCGCTCGACCACACTCTGACCCCTGAGCCGCTGCAGCCCCCACCCCGGGCCAGGCCCCCACTCACTAGCCAGGATGACAGCCACAGCCCGCTCTCCCTGCCTTCGCCTAGTGCCCTCTGGCCTCCCCTCCTGAAGCCCCAGCTTTTTTCCTTCCCACTAGCCCCCCAGTCCCCTGACCTTGCTTTATTTCCCAGAGCTCTCATCACCATCTGTGTTTGCTGGTTTACTTGTTTATGGTCGGTCCCACCAGCACCAAATATGAGCTCCAGTGGGGCAGGGGCCACTCTCTTGACTGAACAGAGAGCACCAGGGCCGGGACTTCCAGGAACTCTCAGACCTACTGAGGGAACACGTCCGGCGAGGGGGGGAAGGAGGGGGTGTGCCGTGCCTGCGGTCTCCTCCACACCGCTGAGGCCAGGAAGCAGCACTTACCTGGCGGAAAGTGTACTCGGCCACCTGGTAGAAGATGTTCAGCAAGGCGGAGTCCCCGCTCTCACTGTAGCCCATGAGGAAGGCGATCATGGCTTCGCTGTGCGGCCACCAGAGCTTCATGGCCCACTCCAGCTGAGAGCAGAGCGGAGGCAGGCATCTGAGAGCCCTGGACCCCACTCCACCACCCCTCTCAGCAGGAGAGTCACCCCCATCTTTCGGGCCCTGGCTCAGACTCCATCTGGCCCAAGCTCTTGGAGCTTAACCACGGGATGAACGTCTCTGGGGGCCTTAACCGCCCATCAGATCGCGACTAGCTTCCTGAGCCAGATGTAGCCCAAGCGGCCCCTCCCAAAGGGCAGGGCTGGGGTGGGTGCCCCTTGAGCCCTGGAATCGAAACCCCGGCTGCTCCCACTGCTGATGCCTTAGGGTCACTCAGAGAGCCTTTCCAAGATGAAGGGCCATGTGTCTCCGCGTGGGCATGGCCTGCGCTCCCTCACGGCCTCCCTGTGCATGTGAGCTTGAGGGCCACCGGCACAGGAGTCGAGCTTCCCACTGGGGTCACACCAGGCAGGTTCACTCCTCTGAGCCCCGGGTCCCCCTCTCTGAAATGGATGATGACAACACGCACCTCCCTGGGCAGAAAGCCTTCGACAGGCTAGTACCATGTAGCCCTGGGTACATTCCCACCTGGGTGGGGCATAGGCCATCAGCACCCTGGAAGTAGATGAGACTTCCATCGTCGGGATCCCATCCAGAGCGGAAAGGCAACAATAGGAACTTGTCGATAACGTGGGCTCGAAGTTTGGGGTCACCTCTCTGGACGGCGTGACGGAGCAGGAACCAGCCAGCTTCCAGCGCGTGGCCTGGTGAGCGCTCGGGTAAGGCAGGCCGCGTGTCCTCCCCCAGGCGGGGGGCTCAAGCGCTGTGCTGACCGCTGACTCCCTTCCTCTCTGCCCCACTGTGGGGCCTGCTTTGAGCCCCCCAGCCCGGCCAGTCTGCCCCAGAGTCACCCTCCTGCTGCTGACACGCCAGCGTGGGAGGCCCGTCCCCCCTCCCCTGCCTGGTCCTCGGTGTGCTGAGGGCGGAGGGAGGAGGGCACTCCCCGCATCTGGAGTCCAGAACCAAGGCTGAGCGCCCCCCTCCTCCTGGGCCGCCCCCCAGCCCACCCTGCCCCTCACCTGGGTTCTGGTGTCTCCCCAAGCAGCCAGAAAGCCCCTCGCCATCCTCTGACACATTCTCCAGCACAGCCTGCCCACCCCTCTGCCGAGGGAGGAGTAAAAGGTAGCTTGGCCTTCAGCACCCCCTGACCCTCGCCCCATCATCCAACAAGAAAGACGCGCCCTCCCACCCCCCCTCCCTCCTGATCTGCAGGCTTGGGTGGCCTCGCTCAGAGGGGCTTTGGAGGAGGAGCCGATTCACTCCCAAGGGTCTGGACCTGTCCTAACCCTTGCTTTGGGCCTGGGCCCCTGACGTGGGGAGCGTAAGGCACTGAGCGGAGGCTGAGACCGGGGGGACTGGGCTGTGCAGAGGCCTGGGACGAAGCTGAGTCCGGCCAGGCTTCCTGCTCCCTGTCCTAACCCTTGCTTTGGGCCTGGGCCCCTGACGTGGGGAGCGTAAGGCACTGAGCGGAGGCTGAGACCGGGGGGACTGGGCTGTGCAGAGGCCTGGGACGAAGCTGAGTCCGGCCAGGCTTCCTGCTCCCTGTCCTAACCCTTGCTTTGGGCCTGGGCCCCTGACGTGGGGAGCGTAAGGCACTGAGCGGAGGCTGAGACCGGGGGGACTGGGCTGTGCAGAGGCCTGAGATGAAGCTGAGTCCGGCCAGGCTTCCTGCTCCCTGTCCTAACCCTTGCTTTGGGCCTGGGCCCCTGACGTGGGGAGCGTAAGGCACTGAGCGGAGGCTGAGACCGGGGGGACTGGGCTGTGCGGAGGCCTGGGACGAAGCTGAGTCCGGCCAGGCTTCCTGCTCCCTGACCTGCCTGGGGCTCTGGCACCCACCCCGGCTCCCCCGGGGCCCTCCTTCCCTTCCCGAGGGTTCTGGGCCGCACCTCGCCCCATCTCCCCGTCTGTAAAGGGAGCCACCGGCGCCCGGCTCCGGGGGTGGGTGCGGGCGGAGGAGGCGCCCCGAGGGTGGGGCGTAGGGGGTCGCCCTGCCCCCCAGCTCCCCAGGCCCTGTCTGGCGGCCGCCGTCCGCCCGCTGCCCTGCCCCACCTGCACGTGCCGCAGAATCCTCCGAGCGCACCAGTCCCCCAGCTCCACGTAGCTGCCGGTCAGCTCGTCGTCAGCCTCCCCGAGCTGCTCCACCAGGCTGAGCAGCAGCATGGGCACCGCCATGGACTCCGCGGCCGGGGCCCCAGGGAGCTGGGGCCGGCGCAGCCCAGAGGGGTTCTCCCGCACCCAGTGCACGATCTGATCCATTATCTCCACCGCTTCGCTCTGGGGAGGGATGAGGGGAGGCCCAGGCTGAGGCTGCATCCCATCTAGTCTGGTACCCCAGGTGCCGACCTGCTGGGTCCCCAGCCCTGGGGTGGGAGAACCATGTGCTCCCAGCCACTCATAGGACACCTTCACCAAGGCCTACTCTGGGCCTGGCCCCAGGCTGGGGGCTAGGGCTCCCACTCTGGGGGCGTAGACCATTCCCAGAGTGTGAGGTCACGTTTGAAAGCAAGAGGGGGCCCAGGGAGGAGGGAGTGGCCCTCTCCCGGCCAGGACAGGGCACGGATTGATCCCTGTGAAACAGAGCAGGACCCTGCAGAGACTTCTGGGGGGTAGACCCCCTGTGTCCCCCGCCTCTTGTCTGTAGAAAAGCTTTAGCCTCCTAGGCCTTCCCCGAGTTCCAAAGAGCAAATATAATCATAGAAGTGAGAAAATGCAGAAGCAGAGGAAAACAGATAAGCAACACAAAATAATAATAGTTTAGCCATGAGAGAAAGTCATGGACCTTTAGTTGCTATAGATCATACCTGAGTCATATTCCTGAGTTGTTTTGCAGATACTAAGACCCCCACCGGGTGGAAGAAGGTAAGGGCATGCTGACCACCGGCGTGTAGATCCCAGACCACTGGAACCAGAAGGTTGATGATGTTGACTCCTTCCCGAAATACCACCTGGTTACCTCACCACCAACCAGTCAGAAGAACGTCCATAAGCTGATCAGGTATCCCGCCACCCCCTCCCTCACCTTGCCTTTAAAAGCCCTTCCCCGGGGCTTCCCTGGTGGTGCAGTGGTTGAGAGTCCACCTGCCGATGCAGGGGACGTGGGTTCATGCCCCGGTTCGGGAAGATCCCACATGCCGCGGAGCAGCTGGGCCCGTGAGCCATGGCCGCTGGGCCTGCGCGTCCGGAGCCTGTGCTTCACAACGGGAGAAGCTGCAACAGTGAGAGGCCCGCGTACCGCAAAAAACAAAAACAAAAACAAAAACAAAAACAAAACCCACAATGAGATATCATCTCACACCGGTCAGAATGGCCATCATCAAAAAATCTAGAAACAACAAATGCTGGAGAGGGTGTGCAGAAAAGGGAACACTCTTGCACTCCTGGTGGGAATGTAAATTGATACAGCCAGTATGAAGAACAGTATGGAGGTTCCTTAAAAAACTACAAATAGAATTACCTAATGACCCAGCAATCCCACTACTGAGCATAGACCCAGAGAAAACCATAATTGAAAAAGACACGTGCACCCCAATGTTCACTGCAACATGATTTACAATAGCCAGGTCATGGAAGCAACCTAAATGCCCATCGACAGATGAATGGATAAAGAAGATGTGGTACATATATACAATGGAATACTACTCAGCCATAAAAAGGAACGAAATTGGGTCATTTGTAGAGACGTGGATGAATCTATAGAGTGTCATACAGAGTGAAGTAAGTCAGAAAGAGAAAAACAAATATCATATATTAATGCATATATGTGGAACCTAGAAAAATGGTACAGACGAACCGGTTTGCAGGGCAGAAATTGAGACACAGATAGAGAACAAACGTATGGACACCAAGGGGGAAAAGCAGCGTGGGGTTGTGGTGGTGTGATGAACTGGGAGATTGGGATTGACATGTATACACTGATGTGTATAAAATGGATAACTAATAAGAACCTGCTGTATAAAAAAAATAAAATAAAATTCAAATATTCAAAAAAAGAATTAACGCTACATAGATAATTATTAGGTCAACTAAAAAATTGGCATATCGTTTGCTTGGATAAAAATATTGTATCAATATTAAATTTCCTGAAGTTGAAAACTCTACTGTGTAAATGTAAGAGAATATTATTATTTAGAGGAAATGCTTACTGAAATATTTGGGGGTGAAGGGCTTTATGCAAGTAACTTACTCTTGAATCGTTCAGAAAAATGTTATGTATCTGTATTATTTGTGTGTGTATGTGTGAATACATGTCAATTTAAAAAAATGCTGGACTAGAAAGTTCTTGAATAAAACTTTTTTCAAAACTAAAGTTTTTGTTATAATTATGTGTTACATGTAATTTCTAATTTATAATATATAATTACAAATAATGCCTATTATCACAGCTAATAAAGCTGATAGAGGTCCTAGTTTTCTGTTATTTTATATATATATATATATTTAGTCTTTTTAATTTTAATAAAGTTACAGAAATAACAAAGGCTTTTGAGAACCACTGTTGAACATATTTAGTTTGCAGTTTATTTAATTAATTAATTTATTTTTGGCCACACCACGTGGCTTGTGGGATCTTAGTTCCCTGACCAGGAATCGAACCTGCACCCTCAGCAGTGGAAACGTGGAGTCCTAACCACTGATCCACCAGGGAATTCCCTAGTTTGCAGTTTGAAAAAAAAAAGATGAATGAGCCACCAAAGCAGTTGGAGAATTAATGAATGTTTTTATAGGTAAATGAATCAGTCTTTTCATTCATGCTATCTGGGTTTTGTGTCAGGAAGTCCTTTTGGTTCTACCCTTAAAATACATGCAGGATCAGACAACTTCTCACCACCACAGGCACTGCTGTCCCCACCATCCAGGCATTATTACAATAGCTTTTTTAAAAATATTTATTTATTTATTTGGCTGCACCGGGTCTTAGTTGTGTGTGCAGGATCTTTAGCTAACCCCAAAAGTGCACCCTGAATGGGAAAGAACAGGATATTGGCCCTGGATAGTTAAGGTACATATCGAAGGGATTTCAATGAGCCCAGACTCTTGCATCTTCCCATACACAGAAAAAACGCTAAATTCATTAACTTGGGATGTCTGGTTTTCTTTAATTAAAAGTAATCTTTTGATGTTCCAACTACCTGGGTTTTGTTGAAAAAACTCCTATATATCCTGGCTCCTTCTTTACCTCTTTGGAACTGTCTCTCAGAGAGATCTGAGAAGCTGTCCTCCGGGCTTAAATCCTCGAAATTCTGCCAAATAAAACATAATTCTCAACTTTTAGGTTATGCACTTTTTTTCAGTTGACACTCTCTACGGTGTATCCCGCACAGAGCAACAATGGGATCCTGTTCTGGGGTAAGACAGATGTGTCCCTCCTCTGCTCAAGACCCTACAATGGCTCCTGATTTCAATCACAGTAAAAGGTGAGAGGGAGGGTTTCCCTGGTTGCTCAGTAATTGAGAGTCCGCCTGCCGATGCAGAGGACGCGGGTTCATGCCCCGGTCCGGGAAGATCCCACATGCCGCGGAGTGGCTGGGCCCCGTGAGCCATGGCCGCTGAGCCTGCGCTTCCGGATCCTGTGCTCCGCAACGGGAGAGGCCACAGCAGTGAGAGGCCCGCATACCGCAAAAAAAAAAAAAAAAAAAAAAAAGGTGAAGGGGAGCAGAACTGGCCACCTCAAAGTCACAATATGCCTCTTTGGCATGAGGATTATTTCGAGCTGACTATTTTTAAGAAACACCAGACACAGGAGAAGCTTTGAAAATCGAAAAGTTACCCTTTCGTAAGAGATATTTACATTTATAAGGGAAATCTCCATTTGTGTGTCTTCCTCTCTATACCAGGAAGAGGAGGACGGTTTTATCTCTAGAAGCTCTTATCAATGGAGAACGTAATAATTTCGATCTGCATCACAACCCTATTCTTGTTTATTGTGCTTTGCTTGATAGCCTCCCATAACCGGCTCCTACAACGTCTCTTTTAGCTGAAGATGGTATTTAAAATAATGGCTTGAGGAGATGGGGCAAGATAGGGGTAGGAGATAAGAGGTACAACCTGTTATATATAAAATAAGGTACAAGGATATATTGTACAACATAGGGAATATAGCCAATATTTTACAATAACTAAATGGATTATAACCTTTAAAACTTGTGAATCACTATATTGTACACCTGTAACATATAATATTGTCCATCAACTATACTTCAATTTAAAAATAAAATGATGGCTTGAGTCACTTCCTGAATTACTCAGTTTTCACGGCTATCTCCCATGTATACAGGAGGTATGCATGTTATTAAACTTCTGTTTGTTTTTCTTCTATTAATGTCTTTTTTTTTTTTTGCGGTACGTGGGCCTCTCACTGTTGTGGCCTCTCCCGTTGCGGAGCACAGGCTCCGGACGCGCAGGCTCAGCGGCATGTGGGATCTTCCCGGACCGGGGCACGAACCCGCGTCCCCTGCATCGGCAGGCGGACTCTCAGCCACTGCGCCACCAGGGAAGCCCCTATTAATGTCTTATTTTTGGGGGGTGGTCTTAGTCAAGAACCTAGAAGAGTAGAGGGAAAATTATTTTTTCTCCTCAACAAAGGCAAAGTCTTTACCAATGGCCTACAAAACCCTCCATGATCTGGCCCCTCTGCTACTTATCAGCCTTAGGTTCTACTACTCTTGTGTATTGCTCATTCAATTTCAGCCACGCTGGCCTCTTTGCTGTTCTTAGAATGGGGCAGGTATGCTTCAGTCTTCCTGGCATGCTCTTTCCCAAGATGGCTCTTCCCCCCTCTGGCTTTCTCCCTCCTTTATCTTTACTTCAATGTCACATTCTTGGTTGAGGCCAACTCTGATCCACCCTTTTAATTTTGCACCCTCCCATTCCCCTACTCCTGACACCCTCCCCCTCTTACTCTGCTCTATTGCTTTCCTAGCGTCTTTCATCTTCAAACACACTTTATAATTTATTTGGTTTATTGTTTATTGTCTAGCCCTCCTCACTAAAATGTTAGCTTCAGGTAGGCAGGGACTTTTGTCTTTTGGTTCATTGATGTATTCCCAACACCCCAAACAGTGCTGACACATAATAAGCACTGAATAAATATTTGTTAAATGAATGAAAGGATGGATGTTCCTCATGACAAGATTATAAAAGCATCTACCCATTTTTCCTCTAGTACTTCAGTGGTTTTACATTTAAACCTTTAAGCTGGAATTTATTTTGAAGTAAAAAGTGTGGTATGAATCTGGATTTTTTCCCCTTCAAACAGCTTTCTAATTGTCTTGACACAATTTATTGAAAAATCAATCATCCCCCACCCCCACCCCTGTCCCGCTAAGGTCGGATCTTAACAAACGGCACCGCGAAACAGAGGAAAGCTTCAAGTGAGCTTTATTAGGGAGCGCTCCCAGGCGAGGCTCACTGGTCCGAGAGAAAGGGGCCAGAGAAGTCGCGCCCGGGCAAGGGTTGGGCAAGATTTTATAGGGGAAGAAGGGAAAGGGGTGTGGTGAATCTGGGAGGGCGCAGGGTATTCCTTATTTGGTGGTCTTTTCGGGTATCCTGGGGGACCGTTAATCCCGCCCCTCGAAAGGCGGGAAGGCTGGGCCGGGTGCAAAGTCCCCAGGTCAGTTCCTGGAACTGGGTGGTCCGGAGAGTTTCGGTCTGATGCAACCAGTGAATCTGATTGTGTTCCCCTGCCTCGGGCCAGTTGGCCTTACATCCTGACATCTTTGGTGTAATGGGGCGGCGTTCTGATCTCTGGCTACTTCATGCTGAATAGGGGCGTCGAAAGGGGAGTCGGGCGACCAGAGGTCCGAGGCTTAGGGGAGACCAATGGGGGGTTCTGTAGGAAGCAAGGTGTAAGGACCGAGGAGCATTTGGTTTGTGGCCACCCGAGAGACTTCCTCCATGCGCCTGCGAAGGAACCTAAGAAAACAGGGAGCAAACGTGAGCAAGATACAGATGAGAATTAAGGGGCCTAAGACTGGTGTTAGCCAGGTATAGAGGGTGGACCGCCACCAATCGGGAATTGGGGAGGCGGACTGTTGGTGTTTGCGTTGGAGTTCTTCTCTTAAGCGATGGAGGGCTTTTACGTTGTCTTCGACGAGTCCTGTTTCATTGATGTAATAGCAGCATTCCTCCTGTAGGAAGAGGCAGGTACCTCCTTTGTCGGCCGTCAGGAGATCCAGGGCTCGTCGATTTTGGAGGGCAACTTGGGCTACTGAGGTGATCCAGCGCTGGAGGGAGGTGATGGAGGCGGCAGAAGCCTCGATGGCTAGCTGGAGTTTCTGTTCTAGGTCAGGGGATGTTGAGACACTGTGTATTAGGGCTCCTCCCCCAATGCCTGCAGCGACCAGGGAGGAGGCGAGAGAGATGCCTGCGACCAGAGGAAGAAAAATAGCTCTTTTTCGTCGGGTAAAGGGTGGCGTGATTAGCGAGGAAAATTCGGCTTGGCTATATAGTGTGAGTTGTGGGACGAGAGTAACGGGGATACATGGGAAGGGGGAGGAAGAATTGATCTCTTTTGTGAGGGAACCATTGCACCACAAAAACATGCCTGGTGGTGCTTCAACTGATGTGTTTACCGTGAGGGATGAGTTGCAAAGAAACCCAGTATCAGCTAGATTTGGGCGGCTGCCGTAACAGATGATGAGATTTTTTGAATCAAGGAATATGGGGACTTTTAACGGGGAAAAAGGTGGGTTTTGGGAGGTGTGGGAAGTAGAATTGAAGGGCTGGTCGAGTGGGACAGCAGCCAAGGGTGGCCGGCCAAGCGAGGCACATAGAAAGCAGTCGGAGATGTTACCTATTCCTGTGTGGTTGAGTATCTGTACTGCTTGACAGACGAGGGTCAACCAAGAAAAAGGATCCTCTTTGTGTTCGGGGTGAGGTAGTTGGTGTCTTAGGGCTTGTTCTGTTTCCTGGATGGCAGTGGCTTGTTCGCTCAACTGTTGGATAACTTTGGGAATCAAACTGATATATGAGCGAAAGACCCTGATAGAGCCCACGGGGTAGGCATCAGTTGCCCATCGGTAGATTTTTCCTTGTACCCCTTTTACCCATCTTGTGTCCCAGGGATCTTTGATGTTGATGAATAATTGACCCTTGCCATTTGTGGTGAGCAGGTGGGATTGTCGGAGCGAGCTCCTGGTATCTAGTTTTGCCACATAGATGTTACATGAGTGATAGGGGCACCCCCCATAGGTCTCATTCCACCATTGACAGTAGTCTCGGGTCTGATCGTAAGTGAAGCAGACAGCAGAGGTGGACCATCCCAGGGGAACACCTTCTGTGTTAGAGATGGGGATCTGGACTGTTACCAAGGCCTGGCACCCATCTGGTTGGCAGTCTCCCGTGCCCAGGACTCGGGTGTGGGTCCTACCTTTAGCTTGCCATGTCCCATGGACATGGAAGCGCCATAGGGACATCTGGTGAGTCCTCAGTGGCAGAAGGAGCAGCAGGAGGAGAGACAGGGTGACAGACAAGCCGTAGTCTTGTGGGACCCTGCAGAAGGGCCGTCCAAGTCTCTGGAGTTGGGGCCATTTTAAGGCGGGAGACATGGTACCAGGAGGGGTGTCCCAAGAGTTTAGCTGCCGTGGGAGTGGTGAGGATCACCGTATGGGGGCCTGTCCACCGTGGCCTGAGAGATTGAGGGTGTAATTCTTTGAGGAGGACACTATCGCCGCGTTGTAGTCAGAGAGGAAGTTTCAGAGACAGTCACTGTCGGTAGATGACGGTCAGTGTGTTCGCGGAGAAGGCGGCGAAGCAGGGAGAGATAGGGAAGGTAGGAGGCTAGGGGTGGACTCTGGGTTGGTAGGTCGTGAAGGAGGAAAGGGCGGCCGTAAAGTAGTTCAAATGGACTGAGGCCAGTAGGAGTCCGAGGTGAGGCTCGGATTCGGGTAAGGGCTAGAGGAAGCAGGTCGGGCCATGAGACACGGACATCAAGGGACAGTTTGGTTAAGTGGTCTTTTAAGATCCCATTGGCGCGTTCAACCTTACCGGATGATTGGGGGTGGTAGGGGATGTGGAGTTTCCAGGTGATCTGGAGAGCCTCTGATACCTGTTGAACCACCTGAGAGACAAAGGCGGGTCCATTATCCGACTGGATGGAGACCGGCAGACCAAATTGGGGGATGATGTGTTGAAGCAGGATGGTGGCAACTGTGTCTGCCATTTCTCGAGTTGTTGGATAGGCCTCGATCCAACCTGAAAAGGGGTCAACGAGAGTGAGCAGATATCGGAAGCGTTTGCAGCGGGGCATATGGGTAAAGTCGATCTGCCAGTCTTCACCAGGCTGATGTCCACGCATCTGGTGTGTAGGAATTCGGGGCCGTAGGCCTCCTTGTGGGGAGACGGATGCGCAGGTTTGGCAGGCCATGTGAGTCTTTGAGATGGCCTCTCTAAGTCCTGGCAGATGAAAGAGGGGGTCCAAAAAACGGAACATTGCTTTTGGACCAATGTGTAAGGATTTATGGATGTCTGATAGGAGGCCGGCTGCTTGGGCCAGAGGTAGGGCAATTTTGTTGTCTATAAAAATCCATCCTTTGTTGTCTTTGTGTCCCCCTTTTGATAGTAAGGCAGCTTCCTCGTGCGGGGTATATGTGGGTTGGGTAGGACTGGTAAAAAATAGGAGTGGACCTGGAGGATCCCCTTTTGCAAGCTCTCGGGCCACGGAATCGGCCTTCGAGTTACCTTGTGCTATTGGGTTGGATGGGAGTTGATGACCCCTGCAATGGATAATTGCTACTTCTTTAGGAAGCTGGAGGGCCTCCAGGAGTTTTGCAATGAGGGAAGCGTTGACCACTGGGGATCCCTTAGTGGTCAGAAATCCGCATTCCCTCCATAGTGCTGAGTGGCTGTGTGCAATGATAAAGGCATATTTAGTCTGTGTAGATGTTAACCCTTTGGTCTTTGGAAAGGTTAAGGGCTCGTGTAAGTGCGATTAGTTCAGCCTTTTGGGAGGTCGTTCCTTCTGGGAGTCTGTTAGCCTCGATAATAGTTGAGATAGTTACCACCGCGTAGGCTGCCCATTGGCGTCCGTCAGGACCGAGTATTGAACTACTGTCCACAAAGAGTGCGGTCCGGATTTGAAAGAGGGGTGTCAAAGAGTCCCTCTCTTGGTGGTTTGAAGGCTTCTATGACATGAGGGCAGGAATGGGATGGAAAACCCCCGTGCCAGAGATAGGCAGGAGGGAAGCCGGGTTCAGGCGAGGGGAGAGATCAAGAGAAACAGCTGGGTTTTCAATGAATAGTAGGTGGAACTCCTGGATGCGGGAGGGGCCCAGGAGGGAGAGAGACTTGTGGCCTAGGAGGTCGACCAGCCGGTGGGAGGAAAGCACACTTAGTGGGTGGGCCAGAGTCAGTTTGAGTGTTTGTTTGGTCAGTTCGGCTGCCGCTGCTAGGGCCCGAAGGCCTGGTTGCCATCCCCGCATGGTTGGGTCTAGCTGTTTGGAGAGGTAAGCCACAGGGCGGTAGGAAGGCCCTACAGGCTGGGCAAGGAGTCCAGTGGCTATTCCGGCCCGTTCATCCACAAAAAGGTGAAAAGGTCGGTTTGGGTTGGGCAGAGAAAGGGGAGGAAAAGATATCAGAGCGTTACGGAGGGTGAGAAAGGCCTGTCGAACGGCGGAAGGAGAGGTGAGGTGTCCTTGAGGGGTTTCTTTAGCGGCTAGATATAAGGGTTTAGCGAGGAGAGCAAAGTTAGGGATCCAGTGTCGGAGAAATGCTATAAGGCCCAAAAAGGAGAGAATTTGCTCCGCTGTTTCCGGAGGCTGGAGTTCATGGATAATTCGGGTGCGGTCGGCTGTTAGACCTTTTGTGGTAGGGGTAAGGTGGAGCCCCAGGTAGGTTACAGAAGATACAAATAACTAAGTCTTGGCTGGGGAGACCCGATAACCGCGAGAGCCAAGGTAATTGAGGAGATCTGCAGTATGTTGTCTTGAGAGGCTGAGAGATGGGCTACAAAGGAGGAGGTCATCTACATATTGAAGGAGTGTGCTGGGGGTAAGGGAGCAGGAAGTGAGGTCCCGTGCGAGCGCCTGACCGAAGAGGTGAGGACTGTCGCGGAAGCCCTGGGGAAGAACTGTCCAGGTGAGCTGACTGGAAGTATGAGTATCCGGATCCGTCCAGGTAAAGGCGAAGAGGAAATAGGAGTCGGGATGCAGGGGGATAGTGAAAAAGGCATCTTTGAGATCCAGAACCGTAAAGTGGGTTGTGGATGGGGGGATACGAGAGAGCAAGGTGTATGGGTTTGGTACTACTGGGTGGAGAGGAATTATGGCCTCATTCATTAGTCGGAGGTCCTGGACCAGGCGATAATCCCCAGAGGCCTTGCGGACAGGCAGGATGGGGGTGTTGCAGGGAGAATCAGTGGGGATAAGGAGTCCCTGGTTTAGGAGTCTGGTGATGATAGGTTGTAGGCCCCTAAGATGAGTCTCAGAGATGGGAAATTGGGGCCTTGATGGAAATTTGGAGGGGTCCTTTAGGCGGATGAGAACGGGGGAATGGTGTGTTGCTATTATGGGCTTAGAAGTATCCCAGACTTGGGGATTGATTGGTTTTGGTGTGATTGGAAGAGGGGGATAGTAGGGGGAGGGTTCTAGAAGACAGGCCGAGAAGAGGAAGCAGGAGTTGGGAGGAGGGGACCTTAGGGTCAAGTCTAACCAGCTGGAGGGAGGCCCCTAAGTGGAAAAGGACATCTCGGCCTAGCAAGGGAACTGGGCAGGATGGTATGACTAAGAAGGAATGAGTAAAAGGGAAGTCCTTCGATATGACATGGGAGTGGACCGGTCTGGAGTGGGAAGGATGATTTGCCATCAATACCCATTACCGAGATCTGGGAAGGAGAAAGTGGCCCGGAATAGGTAGGCAGGACCGAATAGATAGCCCCCGTGTCCACCAGAAATGAGATGGACTTACCCGCTCCCTGTAGCGTTACCCTGGGCTCGGCGAGGGTGATGGGGGTCTTCGAGTCCGGGCGCCGTCAGTCGTCAGCCAATCCCAGCAGTTCGAGTGGTAATGCCGTTGGGTCGGCCTGCCTCCCGCGTGGAGACGCTGAGGGAGGGCCAGTCTTAGGGCAGTCACTCTTCCAGTGGCCCGTTAGCCCGCAGCTGGGACAGGGCTTAGACGGAGGTCGGGGATTGGGACACTGGCGAGCCCAGTGGCCTTCTTTTCCGCATTTGAAGCAGGCCCCCGGCGGGGTTGCCTTTTGTGGACCCCGTGGATGCTGTGATCCATGGGAGATGGCCGGCCTTAGGGCGGCTACAAGAGCTTGGGTTTGGAGGGCCACCTTCTGGTGCATCCGAGCCTGTCGGCTGGATTCTGCCAAATCCTCACGACCATTATAGACTTTAAAGGCCATCTTTACCAGACCTCGAATAGGGGTTTGAGGGCCGTCCTCTGCCCGTTTTAATTTCTTTCGGATGTCCGGGGCTGATTGGGTGATAAAATGGGTGGCTAGGACCGCTGCCCCTGCCGGGGTTGTTGGGATCCAGCCGGGTGTAGAGAGTTAAGGCCTCTGTAAGGCGATTGAGAAAGATAGCTGGATTTTCGTTGCGTTCTTGGGTTATCTCTTTTAGTTTTTCAAAATTGACCAGCTTATGAGCGGTAGCCTGCATGCCAGTCAGGAGGCATTGGATCATGATGTCGCGTTTACGGCGGCCATCTTGGCCATCCTGGTAAGTCCAGCCTGGGTCGGTGCCAGGTACGGCAGTCGCTCCGACAGGCATGGAGTTGCCGGTAAGGTGAACCTGATCTGCATGGTTTCGGGCAGCAGTTTGAATTCTTTCCCTTTCGTCAGGGGTTAAGGTAGAGGACAGAACCACAAAGATATCGTGCCAGGTTAGATCGTAAGGTTGAGATAGGTAGCGAAATTCTTTGATGTAGTGGGAGGAGTCGGCAGAGAAGGAGCCTAATCGTTTTTCAATTTGAGAGAGGTCCTGGAGAGAGAAAGGGACAGGGACTCTGACCAGTCCTTCCGCTCCTGCTACCTCCCTCAGAGGGCACAGGAGATTTCAATCTTGGGAGTCGTGAGAGCGTGTATGTGCACTAATTGGCGAAGCAAGGGGCGTGGGAGGAGAAACCGTTGAGGGAGGCGGGGAGCGGTTGGAGGGGCCGGAGCGGGTTCGGGAGGAGGAGGGACCGCTTCAGGGTAGGGTGAAGGTTGGAGAGGAGTTCTGGAGGGGCGAGAGGCGAGAGATTCGGGAGGGTCGGTTAGTGGGGAGGAATCCAAGGGGATTGAGGTTTTGGATGGAGGAGATGTTTGTTTGGCAAGGAGGATTTGAGGTAGAACAATTGACGCAAAGGGAGGGGCGGGAGCGCAAATACCAGAAGGCCTGAATTTATGGGACCTCGGACCATTTGCCGTCCTGCGGCAGTAATTATCTAGATCACGGAGGATATTAAAATCTAAAGTCCCTTCAGGATTGATTGTCTAGAGGATATTGTGGCCAGGCCACAGTGAAATAGAAAATAAGCCGTCGGCAACGGAGATCTTGGGAGAAGCCGAGGGCTGTAAAATTGGCTAGGAGACACCCCAGGGGCGTCTTAGGATCTGGTTTCGATTGTGAGGTTCCCATGACTCCCAGTCTGTCCCTGAGTGAATGGAGAGGGAGAAAGGCGTCCCTGGTCTCAGTCTCCAATTCACAGTAGGTCGGAGGGCGGTCAGGCGATTGGGACGTCTCCACAGTTGCCCGAGGCCCAGAGAGAGGACGGAGGAATCCCTGACGCGGCCGCGATTAAGGACAGGGAGTCCGGTGGGCAGGGACTCTGAGCGTCGGAGGGAACAAGGGAGGGGGACTTACCCCGTTTTCTGCCGGATCGGGTGGATGAGTAGAGGTTCCCTGGTTGTCTCCTGGGGGAGGGGAGGAGCTGCCCGCGCGGTAACCCGCGGGGCTTGGTACCCCTCCCGGGTTTCGGCACCAAATGTAAGGTCGGCGAAACAGAGGAAAGCTTCAAGTGAGCGCTCCCGGGCGAGGTTCACTGGCCCAAGAGAAAGGGGCCAGAGAAGTCGCCCCCGGGCCAGGGTTGGGCAAGATTTTATAGGGGAAGAAGGGAAAGGGGTGTGGTGAATCTGGGAGGGCGCAGGGTATTCCTTATTTGGTGGTCTTTTCGGGTATCCTGGGGGACCGTTAGTCCCGCCCCTCGAAAGGCGGGAAGGCTGGGCCGGGTGCAAAGTCCCCAGGTCAGATTCTGGAACTGGGTGGTCCGGAGAGTTTCGGTCTGATGCAACCTGTGAATCTGATTGTGTTCCCCTGCCTCGGGCCAGTTGGCCTTACACTTACTATGCACCCATTTCATACTAAGTAACATGGAGGATAAAAAGAGCTTGTAATTCATTCAGCCGACATTTATTTACCACTGATTATATTCCAAGGATACCTAGTGGAGAAGTAAGATCACTGGACTCAGACCATTGGTCAATCATTGAGATGGCATCTGGAGAGCAACAATGAGGCAAAGGAAAAATTAGAGTAAAAAGAAAATTATAACTATACTTAATGATAATCCAAAGGAGTAAATAGAAAGAAAGAAGTAAAGGGAAAAATCTAGAAGATCCATGAAGGGGAAGGATGGGATTCAGAGATTAGTTTTGGGCAGTCTGCTTACCCGATTGCCTGTTGGCCAGAGCTGCTCACACTTAGCTTGCCCACATCCCCTCTCTCTTGGGACTACATCAGCAACACCCTGCTTCCTGCCCCTCCCTTCCCCTGTACAGTCTCTGGATTGCAGCCACAGTGATCTCTTTAAGATGAAATCTGATTATCTTGCTTTACCTCTTAAAAAGGCTCCCCTCTCCAGTGCCCTCTGATCCGGTCAGTAGGCCCTCTGCCTCCCTCTCCAGGTACTTGCTTTGTCCTCTGTGTCTCACCTCTAGATTCTAATCTACAGCCATAATGATGCTCTCCTACAGATTCCTCAACTAGCCATTCCCCACCCCCTCCCTTTCTCTTCTGGTCATTGGAAGTGCTGGCCCCCTAGTTTAGAGCACTCCACTCCCCACCTCCCACATTCCTGAGCACGAACTGCAAAGACCAGAGTAATCTGTTCCACTGGGAGGCACATTTCCTTCTCGAGACCCAGGGGGACAGGGACATCTATGGTAGAAATCAGCCCCGTTCTCCCCTAGTCCGGCAGAGGCCCTCTAGTCCTTTTGCCTGGATCTGAGACAGAGAAAGAGCACCTGCTGGCCCAGGGGGAGGGATTTCTCCTAGTTCTGCGTGGGGGTGCAGACTCCCTTTGCCGAGGCGAGCATTTAAGTGCTTTTTGCCAACCTGGCCAATCCCCAACTATCGCTACTCAATAATTTACATAACTCATTCTGAAGGCAAGTGGACGTGACTTTTGCTTTACTTGTTATTATTTGGCTGGGAAAAGAAAAAAGGACAAATATTCTTATTGTACCAAGTACTATTCCCCCCATTAATGTTCATAATTCAAAGCTGGTTCCAAAGCTCCTTGGAGCTTTTACCCACGACCTGAGCATCATTTCCTACCACCTGCCTGGCATATACCGTAATTCACCATGGCAGAGTTAACTGTAACTGTGAAGAAGAAAAGTGACAATTGTCCATAAATTCTACCCCTCCCCCAAGATAAACTGGTAACATTTTAGCATATTTCCTTCTAGTGTTTTCCTCTCCACATGTATTTTTTAGTAATTAATGCAGACTTCTTTTCTTTTCCCCATTGTATTCTCTTCTTTGGTGGTCCCATTAACTCTGATGAGTTTCATTACTATTTCTAAAGCGACAGATTTAGCCCTGATCTCTGGTCTGAGCATCAGATTTCTTCACCCTCGCCCACATTCCCAAACTTGCTCCTTTGCAGCCATTTTGATAAATGGCCACCACCTATTAATACCAGATAGTCATCCATAATGACTTACCCTGTTGTTTGAATTCAACCCCAGTGCTCTCCCATCTGATTCATTAGCAAATCCTGTCCATGCTACCTGCCATATACACCTAGCAATTGTTCCTTCCTCCCCAGATCCACTGCTGAACCCTAATTCAAGGCACTGTCTTCTCTCTCCTGGTCTGTTCACACAGCCCCAGTGGTGTCCCTGCTTCCACACTTACCCCTGCAGTCTTTTTTTTTTTTTTTTCGGTACGCGGGCCTCTCACTCTTGTGGCCTCTCCCGTTGCGGAGCACAGGCTCCGGACACGCAGGCTCAGCGGCCACGGCTCAGCAGCCTAAGCCGCTCCTCAGCATGTGGGATCTTCCCGGACCGGGGCACGAACCCGTGTCTCCTGCATCGGCAGGCGGACTCTCAAACACTGCGCCACCAGGGAAGGCCCCTGCAATCTTTTAATGGGTTCGAATGTTCTGCCTACCTTGGCTCCCTCATTTTATGCCCCTTAAATTCCGGTCGCCCTGGATCCCTTTCTGTCCCTTGATACGTGCAACCTCTTTCCCTCCACTTTGCGCTTGTTTCTCTGAAAAGCTTCGGATCTCCCACCCCCACCCCAGCTTTCCCGAGGCGGATTTCTTTTCTTCCTTCAGAGCTGATCTCCAAAGCCACCTCTTCAGATAGACCTTCCCTGAGGGCTAAATCGAATTTGGTCTCCCAAATGTTGTCCATCAAAGCCCTGAGTTTACTTCTTCCCTGGCACTAATCACAAGATGCAATTGTTTTATTTGTTAATTGTATTTAAGTGTTCTCTTTAGTTTGGAAAGAAATTAGAAAATAAAAAATTTTTGTAATCCCCTCCACGAGTAGGATTGGCAGATAAAAAACACAGTTACGGGCTCCCCTGGTGGCGCAGTGGTTGAGAGTCCGCCTGCTGATGCAGGGGACACGGGTTCGTGCCCCGGTCCGGGAAGATCCCACATGCCGCGGAGCGGCTGGGCCCTTGAGCCATGGCCGCTGAGCATGTGCTCGGCAACGGGAGAGGCCACACTGTGAGAGGCCCGCGTACCGGAAAACAAACAAACAAACACAGTTACATTTGAATTTCAGATAAACAGTGAATAAGTTTACTTTATATGATATTGAGATCTACTTATATTGAAAAAAAAGTATTTGTTATCTGGAATTCAAACTTGACTGGGCATCCTGTATTTCATTTGCTAAATCTGGCAGCCTTACCAATGAGGCGCGTTGCCCTTGTCTCGCTTTGCTGGGTTGTACCCTCACGGCCAAGCCCAGAGCCTGCCCGCCATTTAGTAGATGCTCAGTAATTGTTCTATGTAAACGGATAATCTGTCTCTTTAGTACAGTTCTTTTCCCCCACCTCACACTTATTTATCAGAATTTTCACCATTCACTAAAAATTATTGTTAAAGATATTTGGGGAAAATGTATTTTTAATACAGTAATTCTAAGCTTCTTTGTTTTTCATTTCTGCAAAACTGGCATAATTCTATCCTCATCAACGTTGTTTTGAGAATTAGAGTTAATGGGTGTAAAGTTTAGCACCATGCCTGGCCCACCAGAACACACAAAAAATTTCACTTCTTTTTTACAGGAAGCCCGTTGAACCATTTTAGCGGAAAGCAAAAACGCGGGTTTGGGGAGCACCGGTGGGGGTTGGGAAAACGGTTAGAAATCGGGGCCAGCTGGAGAGCTGAGGGCCCAGGAAAAGGGGAGGAGCGAAGAGTGAATAACAGCGGAGGCAGCTAATGGGGAAGCTGGGAACCGCTCCCCACCCGTTCGCATTTTAAATTCTAAGCTCCGCCTGCATCCGGGTCCTTGAGCCTCGTTCCCGGGCAGTATAAAGTTTGCTGTCTCCTTTGTTCGCCCTCGTTGCGCAGTAGTGCGAGTGGCTTCTCGCTTCCTTTCTCGGGATCGACCACCCTCCCGCGTGCTGAGCTGCTAGGAAGCCGCGATCGGCGAGCTCGTAGGAGCTTGAAACAGTTGCCACCCCTCCGGTACGTGAGTCCTCTCCTTTACAGTCTGTTTTTCGTTCACTCTTGCCACGTTAGAACTTGGGATTACCTCCTTGGAGATGGGGGTGGCGGGCGCCATTTTAAGAACCCAGAGGTGCCGACCTATTTAGGGAAACCTGGGAGTGTCGAAGGAGAGCAGACGCTGGGGTGCCACTTCGTAGTGTACCTCTGCAGAAAGTTTGGCTGTCGCCTCTGGGGGCGGGAGGTGGCGGAGGTCGGGGCCTGAGCGGGACGAGGAGGGACCGCGCCTCCGTGGTCGCTACCTGCATTGGGATGGCGGTGGCGCTCCGGGCGGGCACTTGCGCTTTTGCGCGGGGTCCTTGTTCATTGGCAGCCTTGGAGCGGAAGCCATTTGAGTTTTCTCAGCCTCCGCTGGTGGGAAAAGTTACTCCCCTGACCGGCGGCGGTTGTTCTGGGCTGAATCCAAGTGTCGCCATTTTGTGTTTTCCACGCGGTTTTTAATGACGGGTTTTAATTGGGTTCCGCTGCAGTCATGGAGTGCTTAGTGTTACAGTGCGCGCTTCCACGTTCCGTTACTTTGTATCCGATGATATTGACACTTTTTTAAAAAGTAAACAACGTAGCGAGCAGGGCAGGGGCTGGTGAAGAAGGGGTCATAACTTGATTAAAACTTTAAATTGGTCCTTAGATTTACTAGGGAATCCCAATGAAAGGCAAAGTTCTCGGGAGAGGGCTTGGTCTTACGGACCTACGTTTGGCCTGTGACCTTGACTGAGTCAGTTTAAAAAAATCATTACGGTAATTGGGATGTGATCATTGAATTTTTAAAAGGCAACAAATCTAGTGTTAAAGCTAAAATTCACTTTTTGAAATGTTGTAGTTACTTGGTTAAGACTGCCAAAGTGGATTAAGGATAAATGCATTAGTTAAGTAGGCTTTTGTTTTTTGGCCGTACCGCGCAACTTGTGGGATTTTAGTTCCCTGACGAGGGATCGAACCTGGGCCCTCGGCAGTGAGAGCGTAGAGTCCTAACCACTGGACGTCAGGAAATTCCCTTAAGTTGGCTTTTTTAACCATTTTAATGTAAACAGTTATCACTGAACTAGTTAAATTGGTTTCCTGGTAAGGCTTAGAAAAAATTGTTTTCTGTGTATTATGCTATTAAGGAATGATTTTAGTAAACAAGAAAAATGAGCCCCGGTACACATGTTGGGTAAACTTTTCCAGGGAGGGTTAACACTTTTTTTCCAACAGACTTTCACCAGAGGGAAAAAATGGTTGAAGCAGATCGCCCAGGAAAGCTCTTCATCGGTGGCCTCAATACAGAAACAAATGAGAAAGCTCTTGAAGCAGTATTTGGCAAATATGGACGAATAGTGGAAGGTGAGTTATCTGAAAGTATATGCAGGGTTATTGTAATTTTAAAAAAAGGTAAGCTGTGATGAATTTGATTGCATTGATCATATGAAATGATAATGTGCTTTGTCCTCTAAGAAGTTCTGAGCTTTCTTTTTACAGATTTACTTATGTTTTTCCGTTTGAAATAGAGTAACACTCCTTTTCCCCCTGAAAACTACTTTAGTTCTCTTGATGAAAGATCGTGAAACCAACAAATCTAGAGGATTTGCTTTTGTCACCTTTGAAAGCCCAGCAGATGCTAAGGATGCCGCCAGAGACATGAATGGAAAGGTGAGACTGCACAATACCATGTTTCCCAGTACGTAAAATAGCACAATGTTACTCAAGTCTGGTCTAGGGCAGCTCTTGAATTTTACTGAGTGTATACTTTCCCAGGACCCTCTTATCCTAGCCCTTTGTAATTTTAGAACGAAATTTTGTAAAGTGTATTCTTGACAAGAATCTTTCAGTTTTAGAATATTCGGTATTATACTTCGTCTGGGATCCTTGGCTTTTGTTTTTGGTTATTTGTCTTAATAAGTTGGTCATTGTCTGGCATTGTTTTTAAACTTTACCGACCTAGCAGTACAGTGGATCCACCTTAGGTTTTAGTTCAAATAAGCAGTTATCTTAAAAGACTAGGCATTTAAGTGCTAAACAGAAAGGTACAGCATTTTGAAGGACATACTAGTGTCACAGTGCATAGTGGATCTGCAAGTTCTTTTTTAAATTTCCATAATTAACCACTGATATTATTTAGTCCTTAGATGGAAAAGCCATCAAGGTAGAACAAGCCACTAAACCATCATTTGAAAGTGGTAGACGTGGACCACCTCCACCTCCAAGAAGCAGAGGCCCTCCAAGAGGCCTTAGAGGCGGAAGAGGAGGAAGTGGAGGAACCAGGGGACCTCCCTCACGTGGAGGGCACATGGGTAATGACTTAGGTTTACTTTAGGCTTGGTGTATAAGTTAGTAACTGTAAACACACCAGTGTGTGCGTTGGTTAATAAGTATTTTAAAGGCCCTAGCTTTTGAAATTGAGAACACTTGTTCATCTACCAAAGTGCTTGACTTAAGGAAAACATAGAAGCTATCCTAAGTTAAATTACAGTGTCTTGAAATAATTAACAATTAGCTATTCCTTATCCAGGTGAATTCATTGTGTAGGAAAAAACACTTGCAGAAAAATTTTGATAGGTATTAGGTGTTGGTCATATGAAAATGAAACAATGTATATATATTTTTTGAAGTAACTTGAAAAGAACCCTCAGGAGAACCCTTCGTGTCTACTTTGCTAATCTATGCAGACTTAAATAGATGACTACCGTATAGAGAACTATATACACTTTGTATAGTTCCTTGTATGTAGTTTTCTGTGTATACTCTATATACACTGTACAGTTCTCATGCTCAGTCACATATGAGTGAGAACTCAAGATTCCCCGACTAAACAGAAATGGTCATACTCTTGATTTAGCAAAGAAAACTAGATTTTTCTTAGTACTTATATTAACATGATTTTCTTTTTTTTGTTGTTGTTCTAATGTAGATGACGGTGGTTATTCCATGAATTTTAACATGAGTTCTTCCAGGGGACCACTTCCAGTAAAAAGAGGACCACCGCCACGAAGTGGGGGTCCTCCTCCTAAAAGATCTGCCCCTTCAGGACCAGTTCGCAGCAGCAGTGGAATGGGAGGAAGAGGTAAATGGTCCATTTATGACAGTCTGTCCTACCACCATAACACAAGGAAGGATTGAGAGGCGAATCCTAAAAATGATGCTTAAAACTGTACCTAGATCATTGAAAAGATTGGTGTGCATAAGAAATTTTAAAGAGGATTTCCTCATTTGCATCCATATTGTCATATTTGGTTGAATCACTACTTTTCATTGCCTGAATATAAATTCACGTTTTGACTTTTCACTGGGTATGTTTTTAAAATGGACATTTTTCCTTAAGCTCCTGTATCACGTGGAAGAGATAGTTATGGAGGTCCACCTCGAAGGGAACCCCTGCCCTCTCGTAGAGATGTTTATTTGTCCCCAAGAGATGATGGATATTCTACTAAAGACAGGTAACAGAAAAGCATAGTAGTTTTTGTCTCTAATATTAATACTTAAGGTTGAAGGGGAGAGCTCATCAAAAATATGAACCAAGTTACTTTTGTTTCTTTAGCTATTCAAGCAGAGATTACCCAAGTTCTCGTGATACAAGAGATTATGCACCACCACCAAGAGATTATACTTACCGTGATTATGGTCATTCCAGTTCACGTGATGACTATCCATCCAGAGGCTATAGGTAAGTGACTTTGCTGTTGCTGTCATGGCTTGATGTAAAAGAAATTTTTTTGCTGTAAAAATTGATGTTCTAGGGCTTGTAATACGTTTTTTTCTTTAATTTAGTGATAGAGATGGCTATGGTCGTGATCGTGACTATTCAGATCATCCAAGTGGAGGTTCCTACAGAGATTCATATGAGAGTTATGGTAAGATTTTGGTTGAGGGTCTTTGAATATCACCAGCCTGAGTTTTTAGGTTCATGAGCCAGTTTATTAGGCTGTTGTGGTGCTTGCTTTTAAAGGGATGTTTGCTTGCTTTTAAGGGGGTAACTTAATCAGCTGGGCTTTTCCTAGTCTTGTGAGGGGCTTTTGTTTTTTCTAAGTTTTTTTTTGAGGCTGTTGGCTTGCTTTGGAGGGGATTTTGCTTGCTTAAATTGGCAGCCTTATGTGTTTTCCCCCAACAGTGAAAATACAATTAAAAATTTTATTAACAAGATCAAATGTTTACCATTGCAATATGAAGGAAAGTCTACAGTTCAAAATTGCAACTTATCACTGGAAAGTGGCTGAGTGTCTACTATAAAATAACAAGCTGTCTGGAATATCCTCTTGAAATACACCGTCTTCAGTCTTTTCAAACAAACATTAAAACCCATCCATTTCCGTATCTCAGCAGATGAGCAAATCCCTGTTAATGGCCAGCAATGGCAGAGTTTAAAACCTCCCAGTTGAGAAAGTAAACGTTTAATACAAGAATTCTGTAAATTCAGATTTAAATGTTGTATATATACAATTTATAGTGTTGCCATATTACCTGACCATTGACCCTGCAGGTAACTCACGTAGTGCTCCACCTACACGAGGGCCCCCGCCATCTTATGGTGGAAGCAGTCGCTATGATGATTACAGCAGCTCACGTGACGGATATGGTGGAAGTCGAGACAGTTACTCAAGCAGCCGAAGTGATCTCTACTCAAGTGGTCGTGATCGGGTTGGCAGACAAGAAAGAGGGCTTCCCCCTTCTATGGAAAGGGGGTACCCTCCTCCACGAGATTCCTACAGCAGTTCAAGCCGCGGAGCACCAAGAGGTGGTGGCCGTGGAGGAAGCCGATCTGATAGAGGGGGAGGCAGAAGCAGATATTAAAAACAAACAAAACTTTGGACCAAAATCCCTGTTCAAAGAAACAAACAAAAGTGGAACCTATTCTATCATAACTACCCAAGGACTACTAAAAGGAAAGATTGTGTTACCTTTTTTAAATTTCCTGTTAAGTTCCCCTTCCATAATTTTTATGTTCTTGTGAGGAAAAAGAGTAAAACATGTTTAATCTTTGATTTTATGAAATTGCTTTCAACGAGCAAATGTTAAGTGTGTTAAGACTTGACATGTGTACTAGTATTGTAATTTTCCAAGTAAAAGTGTCCCTAAAGGCCACTTTCTATGAATTTTTCCCCAGTAAATGATGAGGCAAGCAATTCTAAGATCTTTCACAAAATATCTATTCATCTAAAATGGAGAGATGACTCCTCCTGCCTATACAAACAAGCTAGCTATTAGAGGGTGGTTCGGGGTATGCTACTCTTAGGATTTCAGAGTGTCTTCAAACTGAAATCTCAATGTTCTCAGTATGAAAAACCTGAGATCAGATGCTTATATTGTAAGGAAAATGCTATTCGCCCAGTAAACCCAAAAAAGCAAATGGATAGTGCTGGCCATATTTTGCTTTTCTGACATTTCCTTGGGAATCTACAAGAACCTCCCCTTTCCCCCTCCCCAATAAGACCATTTAAGTGTGTGTTAAGCAACTACAGAATACTAAATAAAAAGTTTGGCCAAAACCAACCATGAAGCTGCAAACGATGCTTGCTCTTACTGTTTCAAATTTTTGCAACTCTGTAGTGTCTCACTTTTAAGGAACAGCTTGATTGCAAAGGAGAAAATAGATAAGCAATGAAGTTATCTCCAACTTCTCAAAGGCTTATGACTTCTAAAAAGTGAATCTATCAGCATTCCACATCAGATTTAAAGCATCAAATGCCTGTGAAACAGCAAAGATGGTAAGCAAAGCAAACTAGTTTTTCCGTCTAAGTCGAAATTGAACACTTACCTTCCTCATAGTACAGTGAAACATACTGTACCTCATGGCAATGGAAATGCTTTCTAGATTAAAAAAAAAACTTTTGGAAAACAAAGTGTTCGATAGCATATTAGAAGTCCTCCAAATTCAACACTTGGATTTTTTTTAAAAGCATGTATGACACTTAAAGGCCTTAATACAGCTGTTGTTTACCAATAGCGATCTGGGGCTTGGGAGGGGGTATTTTTTTAAATCTGTTTTTGATGAAGACCTTTAAACATGCTTCATGTTTTAACATTTTTCAAATTATTCTTTTAGTCAATGTAGGAAATGGCTTAAGTTTGGGGTCCCCCTCTCTTTACCCCTGTAAGCCATTGCAAACCTGACATTTAGTTGGATGCCTGACTTGTTTTTAGTTCTGTGAAACTACACTGTATGGAGAAAATCTATTGCAAGTGGTCTTTAAAAAGCAAAACCTGAGGCAGCATGACCCAGGTCCAGCCATGAAGTTGAAAAAGATGCTCTTGAATATAGTAAACTTGAAGACCTCCAACTAAAAATCCTTACACTGCACTTATTCCTTCAAATAAGTTTTGTCCGTTCAACTTATGGATTTAACATGGCAGTGCACCATTGGAACAGAATGGGGATCCATAAGCCATGCAACTTAACCATTTAAGCCATTCCAGTCCATCCCAAGCCAGTGAAGCTTCCACCACTTAAGAGAAATAGTAGAACATGAAATACGTTAAGCTGCAAGTCTGAACTTGCCTTTTCTTTCTGGAAAAGGGGGCAGTTATAGGCAAGTTTTGAAGAATTTCCTTAAGAGGGATAACTAGTTACCTATTTAATTTTTACAGGTTGAGAATTTTGGTCATGGTCATGATGGTCATGGAGTGCTGATTGATTCACAATAGATAAAGCTGGCAGCAAGAGAAATGCAATGCTAAGGTAAGTTCTGAAAGCAGTGACCTTTGTAGGTTTAAATACTACAGCTTTGCCGTGTTGCATATGTTAATATTGGCAAGTTACTTGTAATGGGATAATCTAATGCTTGGATTACAAGGATAAAAAGTGCTCTAATGTGTAACACCTGGCACATTATTCGTTCAAATGTGGGGTGACGTTATCTTAAACAGGCATATTTCCATGAGTGGCTCAGTCATGCAATGCTTTTAGTAGCTCTATTGAATGCATACATTTTGCTAATGCTGTTTTCAGAAGCAGTTGTTGGCTGGAGCTTTACAGTTAGTGTTTTGTCGTGTAAGCAGACTTAACTTGTATGAGGTTCAAATTTTATCCTGTGCGTTTTTTAAATGACACCCTTTTCATCAGTTCCTGATTGTTTGATTGGCCACAGTACAGACTGGCTGAAGGGTGAACAGATGCAGCTGCCGCCGAGTCCCTAGTTTGAGTAACGATTTTATTAGTAAAATGATGACATAGTTATTGTCTTCATTACCAGTGATGCTTACAGGAATTATAGGTTTTTATGGTTGCTTTTTTGAGCTTGTAATCTAAAGCAAATGTTATACATGTTGCCAGTTAAAGCAACAAAGTAATGTATTTAAAGAATAGATAAGGGGGGCCAGTAATTTCCAGTATAAAACGGTAAATACTTTGTGATGTGATAACATGCTTTTCATTTTACAGAGTTGTTGAAGCAGAAGAATGCTGATTGTCCTTAAGGCACAACAGTTGCATAAGCAGTACTCATCAGAATTGGTTTGGTGCAGACAAGATTTTTGCCTTCCAGGGTTCCTGTGGATCTAAGGAAGGCATCAACGTTGGTTAGCACTTGTAACTAGGGAGTGGCAGTTACTTAAAATAAGTAATTGACCAGATGGAGAAAGGGGAGCAATTAAAGAAATTGGTAAGTGGAGGTAGTCAGGAAGTTTTCATGGTTCTTTATGTAGATCTTACAGCTTTGACTTTCATTTCCTTTAGCCAAAGTCATAGGGACAACTGCAATTTAGAACTTCCTAATTACCACTGATTGTCAGAAAGTCGGATTAGAAAAATGAAAGGCATAAGAGGTGACTTTATCCAGTAAAGTGTCTGATTTTCAGCAGGTAAAATATTTCTTGGTGTTAGTTTATCCAGGAGTGAGATTTAGTCTTAAAACTAAAGGGAAGACTAATATCTGGAAACTAAAGTAACTGGAAACATAAAATGCTCAAAAGCACACTTCTTAAAAACTGGAAACAAAATTGGGCCATTTGGCTTTTGCTATTTTTTTAAGTTATTTTGTAAGCCTACTTTACCCCTCACCCCACTTCATATCTTAGAAACAAATCAAGATACAGTACAGCTTTGTCATTTATTGCATTGGAGACTAGAGCCAATAGTGTAAAAGCTAATGTTCTCAAAGGAAACAGATTTGAGTTGTTGGATTAGGAGAAACCAACTCACCTTCTGAATTTTTGCCTAGTAAATATCAGTACTATCATGTTTAACATTTGCAATCATGGAAAATAATCAAGAAATTTAACCCTCATTTTGATGGGCTCTTCTAATCACAGACCATCAGGGTATTGATCAAATTGAAAAAACCACTGCACTTACACATAGCTGTCTTCCTCAGTCATTCTGTAATCTAAATACTTGGGTTTATGCTTCCGTGGACCTTTTGGCTCTTGAGATTTTATTTAGGTTATCTTGAAGATAAGTGTAGAACATAGAGATTAATCATAGTAAACATGAATACTAAATTGAAGAACGCTTAATGACCAGACAGCTGTTTGGCAAATAGTTTGTTGACCCAGCAGATTTAATTCTGCTCCTGTTGGAAAAAGAATCTGTCTTGATTCTTCTGGCTTTATACTGGTTGTAAAAGAAACAGAATAACATGTTTTTCTTGTTTAACTGGTAGTTGAATATAGAACTTAGGTATAATGGTTTTTCTCTTTTTGGAATGTTTTGTATTTGAACCTTAATAAAACTTAACATGCATTTTTCTTGTGGCCCTGGGTTCTTTTTTATAATAAGGGATTCATTTGGCTTTTAAAGAATGATCTCCACATGTTCCCCTCCCCCAAACCCTAGTTCTCAGGCACTGTTAGCCCTTGCAGTTAGTTGCCAGGGAACATAGTCACTGAGGGTATCCTGTGGCTAGGCTTCCTTCATTAGGAGAGGGAGTTTCAGGTAGGTATCACAGTAATTTGGATGATTTCATTTAATCCTTACCCTGAAATTGGAGCAATAACACCAAAGAACTAGAAGCTAAAGTACAGAAGATGTACTGTAGTGCTTTTGATATTTCCTGCTGGCTCCTGGGAAGAAGGCAGGTTGGTTAATTTGATTTGGCAGAGTCCCACTTCAGACCAACTCTTTAATGGGGATGCCATTAAACCAGCACATGATTAGTGTACTTCTTTATTGGTAAGTTTCTTTACTGTTCTATGTACATCTGACTCATGTTCATTTGCACTTGATAAAACTAATTTAGTGACAATTGTCCTTTATTTAAGGGAGAACAGTCGATGGGTCGGGAGTGCAGTGGCTCACAAGCAGCAAAGCACTGTTCCCAGAGCATTTGGGGCAAGACTTTTACAGAGTAGGCATCATTGGCTGTGGGGTCCTGTTTTCTAGGGGAAGGTGAGCTAGCTAAAGTTGGAGGATTGTGATGGGTGTATGTTAAAGGTAACCTTGATGGGGTGTTTTCCTGTAAATGTGTGCTGACTTAGGTTTACCTTTGTGAGGTGGGTCAGACCACTGCTGGCAGCCTTCATTTTGTGGGTCCTGATATATGTATTAACTTTTATAAGCATGTAAAACAGGATATTGTGGTTGGGCTATATAGCCAGTTGAAGGAACTCATCACATGGAAAGGCAGTGTTAGCTGAGCATTAGGGTTGCAGAAAAAGCTTCAGTACTGTCATTCTGTAAATAACCTCAGCTCTATACCAGTTGTTCCAGAAAAACTTAAAATCCATCACATCACATTAATTTTTGTTCAGTTGCACATGTCAATAACCTGAAAACAGGCATTCACAACAATAACAAGCTCAATGTTCATAAATTCTGAAATTTCAACCAGAAGCGTACCACGAGATTTGGTAAAAGCTCACATACTATCAAAGTGGAGAACGTTGCTGTCACCCCAGCAAGTTACCTTGTGGCCCTTCCTCGACGATTCTTGGCCTCTGTCCCCTAAAGACGAACTGCCTGTTCTTGAATATAAATACAATAAAAATATGGGTCCTATAAGGCTTTCATTAAGCAAAGTGCTTTTGAGATTCAGCCGTGTTGTGTACGCATATGAGTATGAGCAAAGTACGGTTTACCTATTGCTGGAAACCTGGGCTTTTTCAGCTCTTGGCTATTACAAATAAAGTCCCTGTGAATGAATGTTCTCATGCAAGTCTGTACATGATTAGAGATGAAAACAGGAATGAAATTGCTGGATTGTAAGAAAGTTTTATAAGAAATTGCCAGACGATTTTCCCAAAGTTCTATTAGCACTAACAATGTGAGTTCTGGTTACTCGACCCCACCGATGTCTGGTGTTTTAAAATTTAGCTATTCTACTGGGTACATTGTATCATTGTGGTATAAATTTGTATATCCAATGAATAATGAGTAGCACTTAAATTTTTTGAATTGAAATATTTACAGTGAAATGCATAGATGTCAAGTGTTCAGTTTGATTAGTCTTGAAAAATACTTAGTTTTATACGGTAACCTGCACATCAGGACAGAACATTGCCCTCCAGGAAGTTCCCACCCCCTAGAGAAACAACATTGACCTGGTTTCTATTGGTGTAGGATATTTTTGCATATTTTAATACTTTGTATAAGTTAAATCCTACAGCAGTGTATCTTCTGTGTTTAGCTTTCAGCATGTTTGAGACTTATCCATATAGTTGTACTGGTACTTTTTGTTGCAGGGTAGAATTCCAGTGTAGTTTATCCATTTTATTGATGGACATCTGAGCTGTTTGCAGTTTTGGGCTATGAGGGATAATGTTGCTCTGAATTTTCTGATGTAGGTCTTAGACATATTTTCATTTCTCCTGGAGAAATGCCTTGCAGTGGAATTGATGGGGTAATAGGGTAGGTGATATATGCTTAATTTTAAGAAACTGCCAGATATTTTACTCAAAGTGACTGCCATCTTATGCTCTCATAGCAATTTATGAAAGTCCTGGTTGCTTTCCAACATTTGCTGCTGTTGATCTGGTCCATTTCAGCCATTTTAGTGGATGGGTGGGGTGGTATCACGTGATTTTCATTTGCGTTTTCCTGATTAATGATGCTGAGCACTTTTTAAAAAACTTTATTTTGGGATGATTTTTACATTTACAGAAAAGTTGCATAGATAACAGAGTTCATGTATATCCTTCACCCAGTTTGCCCTAACTTTATTATCTTACGTAAGCATGGTGTATTTGTCAAAACTAAGATTAGCATTGGTACCAATGAACTAAACTAGACTTTATTGAAGTTTCACAGATCTTCTAGTGTCTTCTTTCTGTTCCAGGATCTAATCTAATATCTCACATTCTATTTCATATTTGGTAGTTTCTCATGTTCTTATAGCCAATTTTATATGTTCTTTGAAAAACTGTACAAGTCTTTTGTCCATTTCAACAGTTCTTTTAAATATAAAATTCTCGGTATATTCTGGATGCAAGGTCTTTGTCATGAGTTATGAATATTTTCTCCTAGTCTGTCTTGCCTTTTTTTTTCTTATTTTTCTTGATGAGCAAATTAAATCTAATCAAACATGGTTATTGCTTCCTGTGATAGGTCAGTTGAATTCGAGGTCATGAAGATTTTTTTCCTTTTTTCTACAAAGTCTGGTAGTTTTAAATTGTTAGGTCTATGATTCATTTTGAATTGATTTTTTTTTATGGTGAGGTAGGGGTTTAAGTTTACTTCTTAATATATGGACTTAAATTTATTCTAGCGTCTTTTGTTGCTAAGACTACTCTTGCATTGAATTACCTCAGTATCTCTGTAGGAACCATATATACCTAGGTCCATTACTGTACTTAAAATTAATGTGTATCCTTTTTTATATAAATTTGTTTATTTATTTATTTTTGGCTGCGTTGGATCTTCCTTGCTGCGCACGGGCTTTCTCTAGTTGCGGTGAGCAGGGGCTACTCTTCATTGCAGTGCGCAGGCTTCTCACTGCGGTGGCTTCTCTTGTGGAGCATGGGCTGTACGCACGCAGGCTTCAGGAGTTGCAGCATACGGGCTCAGTACTTGCGGCTCTCAGGCTCTAGAGTGCAGGCTCAGGAGTTGTGGCACACGGGCTTTGTTGATCCGTGGCATGTGGGATCTTCCTGGACCAGGGCTCGAACCTGTGTCCCCTGCGCTGGCAGGCGTATTCTTAACCACTTAACCACTTAGCCACCAGGGAAGTCCCCTCTGGCCTCTCTTGTCCGTGGTGCTTGCCCCTCTTTCATTTTAGGCCACTAGCCCCTGATCTCCAGCACCATCCCAGACTTGCTCTCTCCAGTGTCTGGGTATTCCTCAGTTTTATCTGGACTATCTGTGTTAGAATTCCAACTCCAGCATTACCAGCTGTGTGACCTTTAGGCAAGTTACTTAATCTCTTTGTACTTGTTTTCTTATCTGTAAAATAGGGTTAATAATATAGCATTGGCTGGGAAGATTAAATGAGTGCCTGGTACATGGTAAATGCTGCGTAAGTAGGAGATTTCATCATTATCTGTCAGTTTTCCTTATGTGTGCCATCTTCAGGGCTGGAATTGGAGGGAGCCAGCACCTTATGTTAGATCAGCATCTTGTCAAGGACTGAAAGTCTCTACTACAAGCCAATGTTCCTTCTTTCTCTCCTGAATCATCTCAATTTTTGTTAATTGTGATTAGTCCACACAAGACCCTTCTCATTTTATTTTCACTTTTTTATTCCCACTCCCTGCCCACCAGTGGCAACCATTATAATGCATTTAATGTATATCCTTTTTGTTTGTGTTCTTATTGAATGTATATCAATGTTTTATATGCATATATTTAAAATTAAATGGTATGGTATTGTGTATCTAACTGTTTCTTACAACGTCTCATCACCATGTTTTGAAGATTTGAAGATGTTGCAAATACATATCTAGTCCATTGCTTCTAACTAGTATAGCATTTGAAGGTGTGCATCCCCGGTTTTGCCTATCCGCTCTCCCAGTTTGGTGTGTAAGCTATTCTTCCTGGGTTGTAGTGTGTATCTGGCCGCCTGGAGCATCCTGAGGTTTGACCCTAGTTATGGGTTTAATGGCGGTTGGAAGTGGTTGTGGTGGATCTTAAGGAGAATACCATTCCCTTTCAAGGAATCTGCCCCAGGTGAAGTTATCACAGGATTTTTAAGCAGGGAGAGACTGACTTCTACAGATACTGCAGGACCAGCACTCAGATGAACTCAGAAAAATCCACCCAACGCCAGAGTCTGATGGTCATCATTACTGGTGTACCGGCTGGGTGCAGCAGCTACCTGAGCTTCCAAAGCACTGCTTCAGTTGGCACTTGATTCATTGTGATTGTCCCTGCAGGCCACGGATTACTAGCATCCTTTTTTTTCTCATTTGCAAGGAGCACTGCCCTCAAGCCCAAAGCCATGAACAAACCAATCCCCAAATCCTGTTTTTGTGGGTTTGCAGTTGTCACTCTGCAGGGTCCATCTCTAGGCCAGTTCAGTATTTATTTCAGTCCAATCGGGAGAGGGAAACTTCACAGTACTTTGAACAGGGAAGGTTTGATATAAAGAATTATTTAATATGGATAGGATAATGAGGGATTACTTAAAGAGAACTCTTCAGAATATAGGAATACCAGATAAAATAGGAGAATAACATAATAATCACCCCGGGGCTGAAACCTAGACCTTGTGGGAGAGGCATAGCTTTGGCTTGTTGAATCGTAGGGAAGTCGCTGTGGTGGCACACCCACAGAACTTGCTAGAAGTCTATCCCTTAGGGCTTTCAACAGGGAGGTGTCTCACCAGTGGTACTCTGGCTATAAAACTGACTAGGGAGGGGAGTTTCTGGGGAAGCTGCCGCCCATGGCGCACTGTAGAAGCTGTGAGCACAGTAAGGGCCTGAAGCGGGAGATGCCCACCTCCACCAGGAGAAGCTGCCCAGGCTGGAGAAGCACATGCTACCGGAGCCTGCCAAGCAAGCCTACCTCAACCAGGAGGCAAAGCCCTTTTTCCTCTTGCAATCTCTCCAGTGTCCTTTACTGACAAAACCTAATGTGATGTGATATGGTAAACACATATTTGGGTCTTCATTCCCAGCTCCTGAAATAGCTCCAGAGTGATAAAGGTGAAAAGGGCATCTTTTGTTGTAATCCTTGGGTTTTGTTCCCAGTTCCTAAAATAGTTCTAGAGTAGTAAAAGTAAAAAGATTGTCTCTTGGTATTCATAACAATCCCCTTTCAACCACACCCAGGTTTATGTTAATAAAATGACTTGGAAAGTCCCTAAGGGTTTGGGGCTGGTTGCCAGGGAACCAACTGGGTGTTGAGAGGGCTGGAACTTTCAGCCCCACCCCCTCACCTCAGGGAGGGGAGAGGAGTGGCCAATGATTTAATCAGCCTACGGTAACAAACCCTTCATAAAAACCCTAACCACAGGCTTAACGGGAGAGCTTTCCAGTTGGTGAACACGTGGAGTTGCTGAGAGGCTGGTGTGCCCCGACAGGGCATGGAGGCTCCATGCCCCTTCCCTGTACCTTGCCCTATGCATCTCTTCCATCTGGCTGTCCCTGAGTTATATCCTTTTATAATAAATGGGTAATAGTGAGTAAAGCACTTTCCTGAGTTCTGTGAGCTGTTCTAGCAAATTATTGAACTGGAGGAAGGGGTGGTGAGAACCCCTGGTTTACAGCTGATCAGTCAGAAGTACAGGAGGCCCAGACTTGTGAATGGCATCTTAAGTGGAGACAGTCTTGTGGGACTGAGGTCTTAACTTGTGGAATTTTACGTTAACTCCAGGTAGATAGAATTGAATTGAATTGCAGGCCACCCAGCTGTTGTCAGAGAATAGGTCAATGTGGGAAAATACCCACGCATTTGGTGGCCAGAGGTATTGAGAGTAGTAGTATAGAGGAAGAAAGTTTTCCTTTTACATAATGTTATGCCAGTTGGCAAAGGAAGAATATCTAAAGGCTCAGATTCATTTTCATAGAAGGAGCAGCAACAAGAGTGAATTTGGAGCTGAGAGGCAATAAATTTATAACTGGTGTGAAGGGTAAATCTAGTCTCATAAATCGGGAAATGTTTTCTACTCTTTTTTTTTTTTTTTTGGCCTCGCTGAGAGGCTTGTGGGATTGAACCCGGGCCCTCAGCAGTGAAAGCGAGGAGTCCTAACCACTGGACCACCAGGGAATTCCCCCTCCTCTGTTTTCTGAAAGAGTGTGTTCAGGATAGGTACTGTCTTTTCCTTAAATGATAGAATTCACTAATGAAATCAGCTGGGCCTGGAATTTTCTTTGTGGGAAGATTTTTTTATTGAAAATTTAATTTCTTGAGTAGATATAAGTCTATTCAGGTTTTCTATTTGTTTTTGTGTCTGTGGTAAGCAGGATTCCAAAATGGCCCCCCAAATTTCCCTGCCTAATCCCCAGGACTCTGAATATGATATGTCACAGTCACGGTTGTTACGTTGCATGGTAAAAGGGATTTTGCAGATATAATTAAGTTTATTAATCAGCTGACTTCGGAGCTTTCTTCGTGGTCCAGTGGGTGAGAATCCGCACTCCCAATGCAGGGGGCCAGGGTTCGATCCCCAGTTGGGGAACTAGGTCCCACATGCATGCCGCAATGAAGATCCCATGTGCCGTAGCTAAGACCCGGCACACGCTAAATAAATAAATAAACATTTTAAAAAAATTAGTTGACTTTGAGTTAACCAAAAGGGAGATTATCTGAGTAGGCCCAATATAATCTCATGAGCTCTTTAAAAACAGAGATTTTGAGCTTCCCTGGTGGTGCAGTGGTTGAGAGTCCGCCTGCCGATGCATGGGACACAGGTTCGTGCCCCAGTCCGGGAAGATCCCACATGCCGCGGAGCGGCTGCGCCTGTGAGCCATGGCCACTGAGCCTGTGCAGCGGGAGCCTGTGCTCCGCAATGGGAGAAGCCACAACATTGAGAGGCCCGCGTACCGCAAAAACAAAACAAAATATTTTTCTCTAGCTGGTAGCAAAAGAGGCAGTCAGATTCAAACATGAGAAGGATTTCATGTACCAGTACTTGCTTGAAGATGGAGGGGACTCATGTCAAGCAATAATGGTAGCCTCTAGAAGCTGAGAACCGCCCCAGGCTGACAGCCAGCAAGGACACGGAACTAAATAATACCATCAACCCAAATGAGCTTGAAAGCTGATTCTTCCCCAGAACCTTAATAGCCCCACCCAGCCAATGCCTTGATATTAGCCTTAAGTGACCCTAAGCAGAGAACCTAATAGGGCTGACTTGGACTTCTGATCCACTCCACCCAACCCCACCCCACCCCGAAACATCCATTTGATTAACTCTCATCTTCCTCAAGCCTTTGCTCATCTCACCCGTCAATGAGGCCTCTCCTGACTGTCCTATTTAATACTGCAATCTGCCCATCCCATCTCCCAATGCCCAGCAGGCCTGAACTCCATTACCCTGCTCTAGTTTTTCCCCCATAACTTTTATTACCTTCTTACATACTATATTATATACCTATTATATCCATTACTTATTTTCGGTCTTCCCTTGTTAGAATATGACCTCCGTGAGATCAGGGAACTTTACCTGTTTGTTTATTGATGTGTCTCAAAAGCCTGGCAGAGTAGGAGTTCAACGAATATGTTCACTGTTTGAAAACACTTTTCTCCCCTTATGTACTCTTCTAAAAATGTCTCTCTGCCTAACACACTTTGACTATTTTACACATGTCCTCAAATATACTGCTCCGTGGCCAACCCCAAAGAAAGACAACCCAAAGTTTTCTGAATAATTGCATTCAACTCCAAATGCAGAATTTCTGGGATCTTCTATATTCTCCTAGATATGAACTAAAAATGTTAAATTTATCCCCAAACATTCTATATAAAGTATTGGGAGGAAACAAGAGTTCATACAGCATGGGACAAAATTCAAGTGGAATCTACAACCCTTGCTTAGGTAACTAGTCACAGGGCCATAAGTGGTATTTATATTCTCCCTAAGAGGTCCATTTTATATACCCTTTTACCTCAGTTAATGGTATTTTACTTGGTGGTATAACCTAAACCTTCATTCCTGAGGAGTCCAACTACCTGTGTGTTGTAGTAATCTTCCTTTAACTTTTAAAAAACATTAAAAAAATTAAAGTGTAACAGAAAAGTAAACAAAACAACTTACACCTCTGACCATAATGAGGTAATTGGTACTGAACCTACTTTCTCACCATAAACAACTGTAAAACTGGACAAAGTATAAAGAGACAGCGATTTTCAGGCATTGCTCAGTAAGTATCACAAAAGTACAATCCCGGAGAAAAGGGAAACGCACGAGGCGAGCTGCATATTCACTCCAGTTTTCTGGCCTGGGACACTTTCCTGACTGCAGCACAGGGAGGTGGAGTCCACGTCTCGTCAGGTTAAAATGAAGGTGTTAGGATGGCTGCATTCCTCTCTGTAGGCTCGAGAAGATCCATTTTCTTGCTCATTTGCTTTGTTGGTAGATTTCATTTCCTTGTGGTTACAGGACTGAGGTCCATGTTTACTTGTAGGCTGTAAACTGAGGGATGTTCCCAGCTTCTAGAGGCTACCTAATTCCTTGGCTTGTATCCCCCTTCCTCCGCCATCAGAGTCAACAATGGCAGCTGGAGTCCTTGTCATGTTGCATCTCTCTGACTTTTCTGCTTCCTTCTTCCAGTTTTTAGGATTCTTGTGATTAGTTTGGGCCCGCATAGATAATCCAGAATAATCTCCCTATTTTATGTAAACTGATTAGTAACTTTAATTCCATCTGCAACTCTAACTCCTTTTCTCCATGAAATATAACGTATTTATAGGTTCTGGGGATCAAACATGGACATCTTTGGGGGGCCATTATTCTGCCTACCACACAGGGTATGTTCTCTAACTGTAATGGAACCAAACTAGAAATCAATAACAGAAATACAACAGGAGGGACTTCCCTGGCACTCCATTGGGTAAGACTCCGCGCTTCCACTGCAGGGGGCACGGACTTGATCCTTGGTCTGGTTGGGGAACTAAGATCTCACATGCCTCAGGGCACGGCCAAAGAAAAAGCAACAGGAAAATCAATGAACACTTAGAAATAAAACTTTAGCACTGCTAAATAACGCACGGATCAAAAAGAAATTCTCAAAGGAAAATTTTTTTAAAAATACATAGAATTGAATGAAAATGAAAATACAACGTATCAAAATATGTGGGACTCACCTAAAGCAGTGCTGGAAGGGAAATTTTATATATATATATATATATATATATATATAGCAGCTTCATTGAAATAGAATTTACCCCTTTAAAGTGTACAGTTCAGTGGCTTTTAGTGTATTCACAGAGTTGTGCAACCATTACCACTATCTAAGAATACTTTTATTGCCCCAAAAAGAAACCCCATACCTATTTGCAGTTACTTCCCATTCCTCCCTGCTCCCAGGCCCTAGAAATAACTAATCTACTTTCTATTTCTATGGATTTGCCTGTTTTTTTACTTGCATGTAAATGGAATCATACGATATGTAGCCCTATGTGACTGGCTTCTTTGAGTTAACATATTTTCAAGGTTCATCCACGTTGTAGCATATATCAGAACTTTCTTTTTTGTCAAATAATATTCCATTGTATGGACATAACACATTTTGTTTATCCATTCAATGACTGATGGACATTTGAGTAGTTTACACTTTTTGGTTGCCATAAATAATGCTGTGTGGGTTTCTGTGTGTGTGTGAACATGTTTTCAATTCTCCTGGGTATATACCTCAGAGTGAAACTGCTGGGTAGTAACTGCTGGGTCATATGGTAACTCATTGCTTACCATGTTAACACAACAGTGTTTTCCAGAGTGGCTACACCATTTTACAATCCCACCAAAGAGAAATTTATAACACTAAATGCTGTTTACATTAGAAAAGAGGAGAGGTCTCAAATCAATAATCTAAGTTCCCTTCTTCAAGCAACTAGAAAACAAAAAGCAAAATGAAACCAAAGAAAACAGATGGAAGGAAATAATAAGAAATCACTGAAATTAAAAACAGGAAAACAATAGAGAAATCAATGAAACAAAAAGTGATTCTCCAAAAAAATCAATAAAATTGATAAACCTCTAGCAAGATTGACAAAGATAAAAAAAGAAAAGACATAAATACCAATATCAAGAGTCAAACAAGGGCTAGAACTACAGATCCTACAGACACTGAAAAGATGAAAAAGGGAATATTAGGAACAACTTGACACTCATAAATTTGAAAACAGAAGAAATGTACCAACTCTTTCAAAACCCCAAGGTACCTGTGATGGTTAATTTTATGTGTCAATTTGAGTGGGCTAAGGGATGCCCAGATAACTGGTAAAACATTATTTCTGGGTGTGTCTGTGAGGGTGTTTCTGGAATAGATCAGCATTTGAATTGGTAGACTAAGTAAAGAAGACTGCCCTCACCAATGTGGATGGGCATCATAGATTCAGAGCCTGAAAAGAACAGAAAGTCAGAGGAAGGATGAATTTGCTCTCTACTTGAGCTGGGAAATCCATCTTTTGCCCTTGGACATCTGTGCTCCTGGTTCTCAGGCCTTTGGACTTGAACTGGGACTTACACCATTGGCTGCCCTAATTCTTGGGCCTTCAGGTTTGGACTGGAACTATACCACAAGCTTTCCTGGGCTTGCAGATGGAGATGGGACTTCCCAGCCCCCATAATTACATGAGACATTTCCTCATAATAAATCTCTTTCTGTATATCTATATATATCTGGTTGGTTCTGTTTCTTTGGAGAACCCTAGTAACAGTACAGTCTTACCTTAGAGATATTGCAGGTTTGGTTCCAGACACCACAATAAAGCAAATATTGTAATAGAGTCATACGAATTTTTTGGTTTTCCAGTGCATAGAAAAGGTATGTTTACACTATACTGTGTTTATTAAATGTGTGTTGGGCTGCACCTCGCCAGCCTACAAGCCCTGTGCTTGCCCAGCTTCAAGACCGAAGAAAGGGGCCGGAGGCAGTGACAGAGACATCACTCATTTGATGGATGGGGGAGCTTACATGTCTGAAGCAAGGTTCTGGAGCAACACCCCACCGTGTGCAGCGGATGGAGGGGAGATTGCCAATTACAGGGAGAATTGACGTCAGATTGGATCATGGGTTACCAGGGGAACTAGCAGAGGGGCACGCCCCTCACCGCCCCTTTGATAAGAACAGTCACTAGCTGGGGCCTGGGGCAAGTATGTAAGAAGGTCAGTCATGTGCTTAGGGTGTAGATGAAGCAGGCACTCGTCGGGCAGGGGATGTACAGAAAGCAAGAGAACAGCCATCTTGAGTGGCCTGACCATACAGTGTGTAATAGCGTTATGTCTAAGACAACAATGTACATACCTTAATTAAAAATACTTTATCACTAGGGGAATTCCCTGGTGGTCCAGAGATTAGAACTCTGCTCTCTCACTGCCAGAGCCCCATGTTTGATCCCTGGTCAGGGAACTAAGATCCTGCAAGCCGTGTGGTGCAGCCAAAAAAAAAATATATATATATATATATATATATATATATATATATATATATATATATACACACACACACACACACACACACATATATATATATATATAGTTAAAACGTGCTAACCATTATCTCAGCTTTCAGTGAGTCAATCTTTTTGTAATGATAACATAAAATATCACTGATCACAGATCACCATAGCAAATATAATAGTGAAAAAGTTTGAACTATTGTGATAATTACTAATATGTGACACAAAGTCACGAAGTGAGCAAATGCTGTTGGAAAAATTGTGCCGATAGACTTGCTTGATGCTCATAAGCCTTCAATTTGTGAAAAACACAATATCTGCAAAGTGCAATAAAGTGAAGAACAGTAACATTTGGTGTGCCTGTACTAAAACTCAACCAAGATAAAATAGATCATCTGAATAGTCCTTTCACCAGGAAAGAAGTTTGAATTCACAAACTAAAAAACCTCCTTAAAAAGAAATCTCCAGGACTTCCCTGGTGGCGCAGTGGTTAAGAATCCGCCTGCCAATGCAGGGGACACAGGTTTGAGCCCTGGTCTGGGAAGATCCCACATGCCGCAGAGCAAGCAAGCCCGTGCGCCACAACTACTGAGCCTGTGCTCTAGAGCCAGTGAGCCACAACTACTGGAGCCCGCGCACCTAGAGCCCATGCTCCGCGACAAGAGAAGCCACCACAATGAGAAGCCCGTGCACCGCAACAAAGAGTAGCCCATGCTCGCTGCAACTAGAGAAAGCCTGCACACAACAACGAAGATCCAACACAGCCAAAATTAAATAAATAAATCATTTATTATTTTAAAAAAAGGAAAAGAAATCTCCATGCTTGTATTGTTTTACCAGAGAATTCTCCCGAAGATTTAAAGAATTAACATCAATATTATACAATCTCCCCAAGAAAATAGAAGACAAGGGAACACTTCCTAGCTCATTTTATGAGACCAGTGTTACTGTGATACCAAAATCAGGCAAAGAGAGCATAAAAGAGAAAATTATAAACTAATATCTCTCACGAAGTTAGACACAAAAATACTCAAATATTAGCAAATCAAGTCTAGAAACGTACAAAATGAATCATACACCACAACCAAGTGGGATTATTCCAGTAATACAAGATTGGTTCAATATTCAAGAATCAATTAACATAATCTACTGTATCAACAGACTAAGGAATAACATCATATGATCATATAAATTGACACAGACACATATATAAGCTTATTCTAAAGTTTGTATGGAAAGGCATAGGTCCTAAAATACCTAAAACAAATTTGAAAAAGTGAGAGTAATCTCTCTATTTGATGTTAAGGTTTAATACATAGCTACTGTAATCAAGGCAATGTAGTATCGATGGAGGGATAGCCAAATAGATCAATGGAAGAGAACAGAGAACCCAGAAATAGACCCACACAGATATGCCCAAAGGATTTTTGACAATGGCATAAAAATAATTCAGTGGAGAAAGAATAATAGCCTTTTAAAAAAATTTATTTATTTATATTTGGCTGTGTTGGGTCTTTGTTGCTGCGTGCGGGCTTTCTCTAGTTGCAGAGAATGGGGGCTACTCTTCTTTGTGGTGTGCGGGCTTCTCATTGCTGTGGCTTCTCTTGTTGAGCACGGGCTCTAGGTGCGTGGGCTTCAGTAGTTGTGGCACACGGGCTCAGTAGTTGTGGCTCGCAGGCTCTAGAGTGCAGGCTCAGTTGCTCCACGGCATGTGGGATCTTCCTGGACCAGGGATCGAACCTGTGTTCCCTGCATTGGTAGGTGGACTCTTTTTTTTTTTTTTTTGCGGTACGCGGGCCTCTCACTGTTGTGGCCTCTCCCCTTGCGGAGCACAGGCTCTGGACACGCAGGCTCAGCGGCCATGGCTCACGGGCCCAGCCGCTCCGCGGCATGCAGGATCCTCCCAGACCGGGGCACGAACACGTGTCCTCTGCATCGGCAGGCGGACTCTCAACCACTGCGCCACCAGGGAAGTCCCAATAGCCTTTTGAACAAATGATGTTGAAGCAATTAGACATCTCTATGGCAAAAAAATTAACCTTGATCTACCTAAACCTCACACCTTTTCAAAAGTTAATTCCAAATGAATCTCAGATATAAATATAAAATGTAAAATTATAAAACGTTTAGGAAAAAAAAATATGACAAAATCTTTGGGCCCTAAGGCTAAGTGGAGAGTTTTTTTTGACGACACAGAAGCACAGTCCTTAAAGGAAACAATGGACAAATTGAACCTCATCAAAATAAAATGGTTTTGCTCTGCAAAAGACTGTTAAGTGGAGGAAAAGACCAGCTAAAGACTGGAAGAAAATATTTTCAAACCACATATCTGACAAAGGCCTTGTACCTAGAATATAAAGAACTTTCATAATTCAAAAGTAGGAAAACAACCTAATTAGAAATTAGGCAAAAGATATGCACAGACATTTCACTGAAAATAACAGATGGTACATAAGCACTGATAAGGTGGCCAACATCATTAACCATTAGAGAAACACAAATTAAGACTGCAATGAGATATCTCTATACACCTGTCAGCTTGGCTAAAATGAAAAATTGTGATAACACCAAATACTGGTGAAGATGTGCCAAAACTGGATCACTCATACATTGGTGGTGGTGATGTAAAATGGTGTAGCCACTCTGGAAAACGTTTTAAAAGTTTCTTTTAAAATTATGCTTACGCTTACCATATGATGCAGCAAGCATTCTCTTGACTACTTATCCCAGAGAAATGAAAACTTATGTTCACAGAGAAACCTGTATCGGAATGTGTAAAGCAGCTTTATCCATCATAGCCTCAAACTGTCAGTAACCCAAATGCACCTCAATGGGTGAATGATTAAACAAAATGTGCTACCTCCATACCATGGAATAATATGCAGCAATAAAGAAGAATGAACTTGATTCATGCCACAAACTACATAATCTCCAGAGCATTATGCTAAGTGAAAAAAGTCAATCCCAAACGTTACATAATATATGATTTCATTTATAGAACGTTCTTAAAATCACAAAATTATAGAGATGAGAAAAAGATTAGTAGTTGTTAAGGATTGGGGAATGGGGCATGGAAGGTTTTGAGGAACGCTGTGATGACGGAACAGTTCTACACTTTGACTGTGGTGATGGTTTTGTGAATCTGCACATGTGATAAACATGTGCCTTTATATCTGACTTCTCAGCAGAAACAATGACCACCAGAAGGCAGTGGGATGAGACTCAAAGTACTGAAAGAAAAATCTGTCAAACAAAAGTCCTATATCCAGAAAAAATTATTCTTCAAAACTGAAGACAATTGCTAACAGAGTAGATCTTAGAAGCTCTCATCACAAGAAAAAAAAATGTTAATTATGTGCGGTGATGGATGTTAACTAGATTTATTGTGATCATTTTGCAATTAAACACACAAAAACTGAAGGCAAAACGAATTCCCAGATAAACAACCAGTGAGAGGATGTACTGCTAGCATAATTACCTTACGAGAAATACCAAAAATAAATAAATTACATTAAAAAAGAAATATCAAAAGAAATTTTTAGGTTGAAAGGAATTGATACCAGAGATTAAATCAAATCTGCACAAAGGAGAAAAGAGCATAGTAAGGTAATTATGTAGGCAATTATAAAAAGGCAGAAATTATATGTGTTATATTCTCTCCTCTCATCTGAATAGATTTTTAAAACAACTTATAAAATTGTATTCTTGGGCTTTTTTTTTTATTCTAGAGCTTTTAACATATAAAGATGTGATGTATATAATAGTATCATGATGGAGGGGAGAAGGAAGGAAACTATATTAGAGCAAATAAATGACACCAAACAGTAATTTGAAACCACAGGAAAAAATAAAGAGAACCACAAAAAGTAATATGTAGGTTACTACAAAAGACTTGAGCAACCACTAAGAAAAATAACTCAAAAAATAGAGAAATTATTTAACAAATTAATGAAAAAGAGACAGTAGAAAATATGTGTTTAATAAAAAATAAGGGGACTTCCTTGGTGGCGCAGTGGTTAAGAATCTGCCTGCCAATGCAGGGGACATGGGTTTGAGCCCTGGTCTGGGAAGATCCCACATGCCGTGGAGCAACTAAGCCTGTGCGCCACAACTACAGAGCCTGCACTCTAGAGCCCGTGAGCCACAACTACTGAGCCCACGTGCCACAACTACTGAAGCCCACACACCTAGAGCCTGTGCACCGCAACAAGAGAAGCCACCACAACGAGAAGCCTTCACACCACAACAAAGAGTAGCCCCTGCTCGCCACAACTAGAGAAAGCCTGCACGCAGCAAAGAAGACCCAAATGCAGCCAAAAAAAACCCCCAACAAAACCAAAAACCACAATGCAAGGGAATTCCCTGGTGGTCGAGTGGTTAGGACCCGGTGCTTCCACTGACCAGGGCACACGTTCAATCTCTGATCAGGGGAGGTAACATCCAGCAAGCCACGCAGCATGGCCAAAAAACAAAAACAAAAACAGAAAAAACCCAAAAACAAAAAAAACACAATGTGATAACATCACATATCCACTAGAATGGCTACAATATAAAAGGTGGACGATAACAATTATTGGCAAAGATACAGAGAAATGAGAAACCTGATAAATTGCTGGTGGGAGTGTACATGGGGCAGAATGTACACTGGAAAACAGTGTGGCAGTTTCTTAAAATGTTTAATTATAAGTTTACCATATGACCCAGAAATTATTTCCCAGGGTGAATGAATACCCAAGAGAAGACTAGTACAAGAATGTTCCAAGCAGGATGATTCATTATAGCCAAAAAGTAGAAGCAAACCAAATGTCCACTAACTGATGAATTGATAAGCAAAATGAGATATACCCATACCGTAGAGTATCATTCACGCATAAAAATTAATGAAGTACTGATACATGCTACTATGCCAATGAACCTCGAAAACATTATGCTAAGTGAAAGAAACCAGACACAAAAGTTTTCAGATTGTATCTACATATATTGATACACATATTGTATCACACATGTTGTAAGATTCCATTTATTTGCACTGTCCAGAACAAGCAAATTCATAGAGACAGAAAGTGGTTGCATGGGCCTCATGATGGGAACAAACACTAACAGTAAACAGGGTTTTATTGGGGTGATGAAAATGTTCTAAAATGGATTTATGGTGATAGTCACACAACTTGGTAAATTTACCAAAAATCATTGAATTATGCACTTGCAATAGGTGAATTGTATGATATGTAAAATATGCATCAATAAAGAAAAAATATATATATATTTTGGCCACGCCGCTCGTCTTGTGAGATCTTAGTTCCCTGACCAGGGATTGAACCGGCAGTGAGAGCTCAGAGTCCTAACCATGGACCACCAGGGAATTCCCAATGAACGTATATTTTTAAAAAGCTGAGGAATGTTAGGGATGTGTAGTGGTTACTGTTGTTCTGCCTAGATCCCCTCCAGAGATATTGTGATTTACAATAAGAAATATATACTTGTAACTTCCGGGAAGATGGCGGAAGAGTAACACGCGGAGATCACCTTCCTCCCCACAGATACACCAGAAATACATCTACACGTGGAACAACTCCTACAGAACACCTACTGAACGCTGGCAGAAGACCTCAGACCCCCCAAAAGGCAAGAAACTCCCCACGTACCTCGGTAGGGAAAAAGAAAAAAGAATAAACAGAGACAAAAGAATAGGGACAGGACCTGCACCAGTGGGAGGGAGCTGTGAAGGAGGGAAAGTTTCCACACACTAGGAAGCCCCTTCGCGGGCAGAGACTGCGGGAGGCGGAGGGGGAGCGTCCAAGCCGCGGAGGAGAGCACAGCAAAGGGTGCGGAGGGCAAAGCGGGGAGATTCCCGCACAGAGGATCGGTGCCGACTGGCACTCACCAGCCCGAGAGGCTTGTCTGCTCACCCGCTGGGGCGGGCGGGGCTGCGAGCTGAGGCTCGGGCTTCGGTTTCGGTTGGAGCGCAGGGAGAGGACTGGGGTTGGCGGCATGAACACAGCCTGAAGGGGTTAGTGCGCCTCGGCTGGCCGGGAGGGAATCCGGGGAAAAGTCTGGACCTGCCGAAGAGGCAAGAGACTTTTTCTTGCCTCTTTGTTCCCTGGTGCGCGAGGAGAGGGGATTAAGAGCGCTGCTTAAAGGAGCTCCAGAGATGGGCGCGAGCCGCGGCTAAAAGCGCGGACCCCAGAGACGGGCATGAGACGCTAAGGCTGCTGCTGCCGCCACCAAGAAGCCTGTGTGCGAGCACAGGTCACTATCCACACCCCTTCCAGGGAGCCTGTGCAGCCCGCCACTGCCAGGGTCCCGGGATCCAGGGACAACTTACCCGGGAGGACGCACGGCGCGCCTCAGGCTGGTGCAACGTCACGCCGGCCTCTGCCGCCGCAGGCCCGCCCCGCACTCTGTGCCCCTCCCTCCCCCTGGCCTGAGTGAGCCAGAGTCCCTGAAGCAGCTGCTCCTTTAACCCCGTCCTGTCTGAGCGAAAAACAGACGCGCTCCTGCGACCTACATGCAGAGGCGGGGCCAAATCCAAAGTTGAGCCCCTGGGAGCTGTGAGAACAAAGAAGAGAAAGGGAAATCTCTCCCAGCAGCCGCAGAAGCAGCGGATTAAAGCTCCACAATCAACCTGATGTACCCTGCATCTGTGGAATACAGGAAAAGACAACGAGTCATCCCAAATTAAGAAGGTGGACTTTGAGAGCAAGATTTATGATTTTTTCCCCTTTTCCTCTTTTTGTGAGTGTGTATGTGTATGCTTCTGTGGGAGATTTTGTCTGTATAGCTTTGCTTCCACCATTTGTCCCAGGGTTCTATCCGTCCATTTTTTTGCTTTCTCTAAATAATTATTTTTTTATTTTAATAACTTTATTATATTGTATCTTACTTTATTTTATTTTACTTTATCGTCTTTCTTTTTTCCTTCCTTCCCTCCTTCCTTCCTTCCTTCCTTCCTCCCTCCCTCCCTCCTTCCTTCCTTTCTTTCTTTCTTTCTTTCTACTTCTACTAATTCTTTCATTCTACTTTTTCTCCCTTTTATTCTGCGCCGTGTGGATGAAAGGCTCTTGGTGCTGCAGCCAGGAGTTAGTGCTGTGCCTCTGAGGTGGGAGAGCCAACTTCAGGAAACTGGTCCATAAGAGACCTCCCAGCTCCACATAATATCAAATGGCGAAATCTCCCAGAGATCTCCATCTCAACACCAGCACCCAGCTTCACTCAACGACCAACAAGCTACAGGGCTGGACATCCTATGCCAAACAACCAGCAAGACAGGAACAGAACCCCACCCATTAGCAGAGAGGCTGCCCAAAATCATAATAAGTCCACAGACACCCCAAAACACACCACCAGACGTGGACCTGCCCACCAGAAAGACAAGATCCAGCCTAATCCACCAGAACACAGGCACTAGTCCCCTCCACCAGGAAGCCTACACAACCCACTGAACCAACCTTAGCCACTGGGAACAGACACCAAAAACAACGGGAACTACGAAGCTGCAGCCTGCAAAAACGAGACCCCAAACACAGAAAGATCATCAAAATGAGAAGACAGAAAAACACACAGCAGATGAAGGAGCAAGATAAAAACCCACCAGACCTAACAAATGAAGAGAAATTAGGCAGTCTACCGGAAAAAGAATTCAGAATAATGATAATAAAGATGATCCAAAATCTTGGAAATAGAATAGACAAAATGCAAGAAACATTTAACAAGGACCTAGAAGAACTAAAGCTGAAACAAACAATGATGAACAACACAATAAATGAAATAAAAAATACTCTACATGGGATCAATAGCAGAATAACTGAGGCAGAAGAACGGATAAGTGACCTGGAAGATAAAATAGTGGAAATAACTACTGCAGAGCAGAATAAAGAAAAAAGAATGAAAAGAACTGAGGACAGTCTCAGAGACCTCTGGGACAACATTAAACGCACCAACATTCGAATTATAGGGGTTCCAGAAGAAGAAGAGAAAAAGAAAGGGACTGAGAAGATATTTGAAGAGATTGTAGTTGAAAACTTCCCTAATATGGGAAAGGAAATAGTTAATCAAGTCCAGGAAGCACAGAGAGTCCCATACAGCATAAACCCAAGGAGAAATATGCCAAGACACATATTAATCAAACTGTCAAAAATTAAATACAAAGAAAACATATTAAAAACAGCAACGGAAAAATAACACACAAGGGAATCCCCATAAGGTTAACAGCTGATCTTTCAGCAGAAACTCTGCAAGCCAGAAGGGAGTGGCAGGACATATTTAAAGTGATGAAGGAGAAAAACCTGCAACCAAGATTACTCTACCCAGCAAGGATCTCATTCAGATTGGATGGAGAAATTAAGACCTTTACAGACAAGCAAAAGCTGAGAGTTCAGCACTACCAAAGCAGCTCTACAACGACTGCTAAAGGAACTTCTCTAGGCAAGAAACACAGAGAAGGAAAAGACCTACAATAACGAACCCAAAACAATTAAGAAAATGGGAATAGGAACATACATATCAATGATTACCTTAAATGTAAATGGATTAAATGATCCCACCAAAAGACACAGATTGGCTGAATGGATACAAAAACAAGACCCATATATTTGCTGTCTACAAGAGACCCACTTCAGACCTAGAGACACATACAGACTGAAAGTAAGGGGATGCAAAAAGATATTTCATGCAAACGGAAACCAAAAGAAAGATGGAGTAGCAATTCTCATATCAGACAAAATAGACTTTAAAATAAAGACTATTAGAAGAGACAAAGAAGGGCACTACATAATGATCAAGGGATCGATCCAAGAAGATATAACAATTGTAAATATTTATGCACCCAACAGAGGAGCACCTCAATACAGAAGGCAAATACTAACAGCCATAAAAGGGGAAATCGACAGTAACACATTCATAGTAGGGGACTTTAACACCCCACTTTCACCAATGGACAGATCATCCAAAATGAAAATAAATAAGGAAATACAAGCTTTAAATGATACATTAAACAAGATGGACTTAATTGATATTTATAGGACATTCCATCCAAAAACAACAGAATACACATTTTTCTCAAGTGCTCATGGAACATTCTCCAGGATAGATCATATCTTGGGTCACAAATCAAGCTGTGGTAAATTTAAGAAAATTGAAATTGTTTCAAGTATCTTTTCTGACCACAATGCTATGAGACTAGATATCAATTACAGGAAAAGATCTGTAAAAAATACAAACACATGGAGGCTGAACAATACACTACTTAATAACGAAGTGATCACTGAAGAAATCAAAGAGGAAATAAAAAAATACCTAGAAACAAATGACAATGGAGACACAATGACCCAAAATCTATGGGATGCAGCAAAAGCAGTTCTAAGAGGGAAGTTTATAGCAATACAATCCTACCTTAAGAAACAGGGAACATCTCGAATAAACAACCTAACCTTGCACCTAAAGCAATTAGAAAAAGAAGAACAAAAAAACCCCAAAGTTAGCAGAAGGAAAGAAATCATAAAAATCAGATCAGAAATAAATGAAAAAGAAATGAAGGAAACGATAGCAAAGATCAATAAAACTAAAAGCTGGTTCTTTGAGATGATAAACAAAATTGATAAACCATTAGCCGGACTCATCAAGAAAAAAAGGGAGGAGACTCAAATCAATAGAATTAGAAATGAAAAAGGAGAAGTAACAACGGACACTGCAGAAATACAAAAGATCTTGAGAGATTACTACAAGCAACTGTATGCCAATAAATGGACAGCCTGGAAGAAATGGACAAATTCTTAGAAAGGCACAACCTGCCAAGACTGAATCAGGAAGAAATAGAAAATATGAACAGACCAATCACAAGCGCTGAAATTGAAACTATGATTAAAACTCTTCCAACAAACAAAAGCCCAGGACCAGATGGCTTCACAGGCAAATTCTATCAAACATTTAGAGAAGAGCTAACACCTATCCTTCTCAAACTCTTCCAAAATATAGCAGAGGGAGGAACACTCCCAAACTCATTCTACGAGGCCACTATCACCCTGATACCAAAACCAGACAAAGATGTCACAAAAAAAGAAAACCACAGGCAAATATCACTGATGAACATAGATGCAAAAATCCTCAACAAAATACTAGCAAGCAGAATCCAACAGCACATTAAAAGGATCATACACCATGATCAAGTGGGGTTTATTCCAGGAATGCAAGGATTCTTCAATATATGCAAATCAATCAACGTGATACACCATATTAACAAATTGAAGGAGAAAAACCATATGATCATCTCAATAGATGCAGAGAAAGCTTTCGACAAAATTCAACACCCATTTATGATAAAAAACCCTGCAGAAAGTAGGCATAGAGGGAAATTTCCTCAACATAATAAAGGCCATATATGACAAACCAACAGCACACATCATCCTCAATGGTGAAAAACTGAAAGCATTTCCACTAAGATCAGGAACAAGACAAGGTTGCCCACTCTCACCCCTCTTACTCAACATAGTTTTGGAAGTTTTAGCTACAGCAATCAGAGAAGAAAAGGAAATAAAAGGAATCCAAATCGTTAAAGAAGTAAAGCTGTCACTATTTGCAGATGACGTGATACTATACGTAGAGAATCCTAAAGATGCTACCAGAAAATTACTAGAGCTAGTCAATGAATTTTGTAAAGTAGCAGGATACAAAATTAATGCACAGAAATCTCTGGCATTCCTGTACACTAACGATGAAAAATCTGAAAGTGAAATCAAGAAAACACTCCCATTTACCATTGCAACAAAAAGAATAAAATATCTAGGAATAAGCCTACCTAAGGAGACAAAAGACCTGTATGCAGAAAATTATAAGACACTGATGAAAGAAATTAAAGATGATACAAATAGATGGAGAGATATACCATGTTCTTGGATTGGAAGAATCAATATTGTGAAAATGACTCTAATACCCAAAGCAATCTACAGATTCAATGCAATCCCTATCAAACTACCACTGGCATTTTTCACAGAACTAGAACAAAAAAATTCACAATTTGTATGGAAACACAAAAGACCCCGAAGAGCCAAAGCAATCTTGAGAACGAAAAACGGAGCTGGAGGAATCAGGCTCCCTGACTTCAGACTATACTACAAAGCTACAGTAATCAAGACAGTATGGTACTGGCACAAAAACAGGAATATAGATCAATGGAACAGGATAGAAAGCCCAGAGATAAACCCACGCATATATGGTCACCTTATCTTTGATAAAGGAGGCAGGAATGTACAGTGGAGAAAGGACAGGCTCTTCAATAAGTGGTACTGGGAAAACTGGACAGGTTCATGTAAAAGTATGAGATTAGATCACTCCCTAACACCATACACAAAAATAAGCTCAAAATGGATTAAAGACCTAAATGTAAGGCCAGAAACTATCAAACTCTTAGAGGAAAACATAGGCAGGACACTCTATGACATAAATTACAGCAAGATCCTTTTTGACCCACCTCCTAGAGAAATGGAAATAAAAACAAAAATAAATAAATGGGACCTAATGGAACTTAAAACCTTTTGCACAGCAAAGGAAACCATAAACAAGACCAAAAGACAACCCTCAGAATGGGAGAAAATATTTGCAAATGAACAACTGACAAAGGATTAATCTCCAGAATTTACAAGCAGCTCATGCAGCTCAGTAACAAAGAACCAAACAACCCAATCCAAAAATGGGCAGAAGACCTAAATAGACATTTCTCCAAAGAAGATATACAGATTGCCAACAAACACATGAAAGAATGCTCAACATCATTAATCATTAGAGAAATGCAAATCAAGACTACAATGAGATATCATCTCACACCAGTCAGAATGGCCATCATCAAAAAATCTAGAAACAGTGAATGCCGGAGAGGGTGTGGAGAAAAGGGAACCCTCTTGCACTGCTGGTGGGAATGTGAATTGGTACAGCCACTATGGAGAACAGTATGAGGTTCCTTAAAAAACTACAAATAGAACAACCAATAGAGCCAGCAATCCCACTACAGGGCATATACCCTGAGAAAACCATAATTCAAAAAGAGTCATGTACCAAAATATTCATTGCAGCTCTATTTACAATAGCCCGGAGATGGAAACAACCTAAGTGTCCAGCATCGGATGAATGGATAAAGAAGATGTGGCACATATATACAATGGAATATTACTCAGCCATAAAAAGAAACAAAATTGAGCTATTTGTAATGAGGTGGATAGACCTAGAGTCTGTCATACAGAGTGAAATAAGTCAGAAAGAGAGAGACAAATACCGTATGCTAACACATATATAGGGAATTTAAGGAAAAAAATGTCATGAAGAACCTAGGGGTAAAAGAAGAATAAAGGCACAGACCTACTAGAGAATGGACTTGAGGATATGGGGAGGGGGAAGGGTAAGCTGTGACAAAACGAGAGAGAGGCATGGACGTATATACACTACCAAACGTAAGGTAGATAGCTAGTGGGAAGCAGCCGCATAGCACAGGGAGACTCGGTGCTTTGTGACCGCCTGGAGGGGTAGGATTGGGAGGGTGGGAGGGAGGGAGACGCAAGAGGGAAGAGATATGGGAACATATGTATAATATATAACTGATTCATTTTGTTGTAAAGCAGAAACTAACACACCATTGTAAAGCAAGTATACTCCAATAAAGATGTTAAAAGAAAAGAAAGAAATATATACTTGGTCTTCCTCACCATTACTGGCAGAGAGCTCCTAAAACCCTCGGAATTTCCTAAGTGATAAGAGAGATTAAGTGTCTTTTCTTATTCACAACAAGCCCCTTTGAACCACATCTGAGTTTATGTTAATGAGGTGCCTTCTGGAAAGCCCCTAAGGATGGGGCTGGTTGCCGGGGGAACCAACCTTGTGATTAGAGGGTAGAACTTGAATCTATCACCAGTGACCAATGATTTAATCATTCATGGCTAAGGAATGAAACTTCCACAGTGACCCAAAAGGATTGGTTTAGAGCGCTGCCCAGGTGAACACGTGGAGGTACTGGGAAAATGGTCTGTATGCCTGGAGAGGGCATGAGCTCTCCATTTCTTCCCACAGACCTTGCCCAATGCATCTTGTCCATCTGGATATTCCTGAGTTGTAAGTTGTAAAACTGATAATAGTAAGTACAGTTGACCCTTGCACCATTTGAGGGTTAGGGGCACCGACCCTCTAAGCAATTGAAAATCTGCTCCGTGCAGGCGGTTCCTCCGTATCCAAGGTTTCATATCTCGGATACAACCAATGGCGGATGGTGTAGTATGGTCGTATTTATTATTGAAAAAATCTGCGTATAAGTGTACACTCGCAGTTCAAACCTGTGTTGTTCAAGGGTCAACTGTAAACTCTTTTCCTGAGTTCTGTAAGCCACTCTAGCAAATTAATAAACCCGAGTAGGGGGTCGTGGGAACTTCCGATTTATAGCCTGTCGGTCAGAAGCACAAGTAACAACCTGGATTTTTGATTAGCCCCTGACATGGGGACAATCTTGTGGGACTGAGCCCTTAACCTGTTGGATCTGACACTATCTACCTGAAGATAGTGAGAGAATTGAGTTAAATTGTAGGACACCCAGCTGGGGTCGCAGAATTGCTTGGTGTGGGAAAACCCCACACATATTTGGTGGCTAGTACCGAGAGTAGTGAGTGTGTAAAGGAAAACAAGTGTTTTTCCATATACTCCAATCCCTTTAACAATTTGTGAGTACCATTCTGCTGGCTGTTGTGTCTCTTTGCTTCTACAGGCCTGCATCTGTGTCTCTAATGCTCTTGGAAGCCTGTTTTGGGGTTAGTGCTTTGCTTGCACACGCAGAGAGCTGGCATTGCCTGTGAGTTTACAGTCATCCTTACACAATCCCTTTCCTCCCCACCTGCAAGCCGCTGACGGTCTTTGCCCAGTGACTGACTGCTGTGGGAGTAGGAAAATGTAGTTTCTTTGCCTCAAGTTGGGACAAGCTCTGAGGCAGAATTTACATTCAGTGTTCCCCTGTTGCATCACGCTGAAGCACCCCTCCACAAGATGTTGCCAGAAAGTACACATCCGTTTAGCTTCTTCCCCTTTCCCGTCCCACTTTCTCCATTCTCTTATTAGTTCGTCCTGGGAGCACTTCCTTAAGTTAATTGAATGTACATTTCAGCAACTGCTCCAGGGGAACCCAACCCAAGACAAAGAGGTTACTTATTCCTTATTCCCCTAGTTTGCAGGTGGAGGGACATATCTATTGAAGTAACACTCCAGGCTTCTCTGTGCCCCTCACTTCTCCCCATGGGACTAGGAATTTGGCATATGTTGGTAGATCAGATGCTCTGTGAACCCTCAGACAGTGGTGCTGACTGAGGCCTGTGGGCCGATAAAGGCAAATCCATACTTGGCATGTGTGTCAAAATGAACAGTTGACCTTTTCAAAGGGAAGGGGTCAAATGTAATCATTTTGACAGCAAGAGACTGACTGATGTCCTCAAGAGATGGTGCCACACTGGGGACTTGGTGTTGGTCTCTGTTGCTGGAAGGTTAGACATTTGGCCATGTCAATGTGTACATCAGCAAAGCCCTTGCTGATGGGCCCGTGCATAGCCACCATCACTGCCACTGTGCCTACCCCATTGTTCAAGGACTGGGTGGCAGAGGACAGACTGGCTGATATCAACTGGCCAAGTCATCCTGTCTCCTTGGTCATTTAGTGCTTCTTCTGCAGTGAATGCTCTCTGGTGGGTGTTAACGTGAAAAGACAAAGACCTTCACTTCGTGCCCATTCCCATAAGTCCACCCACATGCCTCTTCCTCAGACCTCCTTGACCCCAGTCTTTCCATCTTTCCCATCCAAGCCCCTGACCAACAAACCAAGCCATTCACTATTGCCCGTGAACCAATATGTATTATAATTTCAGGCCACTTCTTCCACACAAAGTGGATGCCCAAGTGTACAACCAAAAGCTCTCCCCACTGTCTTTCAGGGACATCCTTGAGTGGGGCGGTAGGGAAGCAGCTGCATATTTTCAGCTTGTACCCAAACACTAGCCTACCCATCCGGAACCAAGTTTGAGCTCTTTCCTTGTATGTCAGCTGGTCGTAAGTGATGCTCCCTTTCATGTGCCTATAGGTGGGATTTGAGGGAGAGGCCCCAGTGCAATAGTGGTGGGTGATGTAAGTGTCTAGACCACCTGTTCCTACAGCTTCCTTGTGTCCTCTGACTGAGCCTAGTCCTGCTGGATGTACCATGTTGTCTTAGAATGGATTGCTGCTGGGTCTGCCCAACCTTGTGACTGGGTAGATCTGACAGAATCCAGCTCATGATGGGCATTTCTGGGAACATGGTCACTTGATGTCCCAAATTCAGGTGTTCAATCTCTTCTAGGGCCCAGTAGCATGCCAGGAGCTCCTTTTCAAATCATGGAGCTTTCTGGATCATATGACCCAAGTGGTAGGATTGTGTTTACTACAGCTTGGACTTGCTACAGAGCTCTTTCTTGCTCTGGGGTCCATTCAAAACTTCTAAGTCATTCAATAAATGGACCAGTGCAGTATTCCCAAGTGCAGAATGTTGCTTCCGAACCCAAAGGGGCCCAACTTTGTAGCCTTTCTTAGAGGTAGGAGGTTCAAAGTGCAACAATTTGTCCATCAGTTTGGAGCAAATGTCCCAGCATTCCCCAGACGTTACATCTCTAAAAACTTCACTCATATGGCTGGCCCCTGAATCTTTGTAGGGTTTATCTCTGATTCTCTAGAGTATGTGTCTTATCAGGGCATCCACGGTACTTTTGCTTCTGGCTCATCAGATCCAATTAACATGACACCATCAGTATAGTGGACCAATATGATGTTCTATGAAGTATCCAGATGGTTAAGTTTCCTTTGTGCTATATTATGAAAGAGGGCAGGAGAAATAACAAGCCCTGGGATAAGACTGTGAATATATATTGGTATCTGTCCTACATGAATGGAACCTGTTTTTGATTTCCCTTCCTGATGTGTGTGAAAGAATATATTTGCCCAAATCTGTGACCACCTACTACCTACCAGAGGCTGTGTTAATCTGCTCTAGTAAAGATACCACATCCAGCTCAGTAAATGTAATTGGGACTATTACTGGGCAGGTGCCAGACTGATGAAATGGGCATATGATGGGGATCATGACTCTTGCATCATTTAATGTTTTGATAGTGACACTAATCTTTGCACCCTGACTAGGATGTGATTTTAAAAAAAAAATTACCATTTTGGCCACTGGAGGGTTTTTTGGGGGGAGGAGTTTCAGGGTCTTCCATAGGGCCTTTCCTATTACAATACCTCTTACTTTATAGATCAAGGAACTGATGTAAGATTTCTACTAACTGCTAATATATTCATTGCAGTTATTCATCTGGGAGCCATGGAGATGACTGCTGGATTTACAGAGACAGATCTGAGCCAGTACTCTTTATCTCCTTATTATTACCTGACCCTCATAAACCCCCATCTAACAGGGCAACCACAGTAGCACTTTGGGTTCCTGGGTATTAGTGTCTACTTATTTCCTGGTTCCAATTGACCTCAAAAGTATATTCCACTTTCTCCAGCTGAGTAAATGGTCGTAGATCCTTTTGGAGACAGACTGGGGAAATCACTACCGGGTACACTTGCCATGTTGTTGTAGGGTCCTTCTTCATGGGAACATGGCCTCACCTTCGTTTTATGGGTTTTGGGGTCTGAGAACTGTCTTAGTTCTGGAAATTGGGAATGGAGTTGTGACTTCCACTGGGGCAGTTGACCTCTGTCCTAGCCCGTTTGACCTGCTGTAAAAACACCAGAGACTGGGTGACTTATAAAGCATAAACATTTTATTTCTCACAGTTCTGGAGGCTGGGAACTCCAAGATCACGGAGATGGCAGATTTGTTGCCTGGTGAAAACCCACTTCCTGGTTCACAGCCGACTTTTTGTTGTAACTTCAAATGGCAGAAGGGGTGAGGGATCTCTATGGGGTCTCTTTTGTAAGGACACTAATCCCATTCATGAGGGCTCCACCCTCAGGACCTAATCATCTCCCTAAGGCCCCACCTCCTAATACCCTCACATTGGGGATTAGGGTTCAACATATGAATTTTTTTAATTAATTAATTAATTTATTTTTGGCTGCGTTGGGTCTTTGTTGCTGTGCGGGCTTTCTCTAGTTGCGGCGAGCGGGGGCTACTCTTTGTTGTGGTGCATGGGCTTCTCATTGCGGTGGCTTCTCTTGCTGCAGAGCACGGGCTCTAGGCATGCGGGCTTCAGTAGTTGTGGCATGCGGGCTCAGTAGTTGTGGCTCGTGGGCTCAGTAGTTGTGGCACACGGGCTTAGTTGCTCCACCACATGTGGGATCTTCCCAGACCAGGTCTTGAACCCGTGTCCCCTGTATTGGCAGGCAGATTCTTAACCACTGTGCCACCAGGGAAGTCTCTCAACATATGAATTTTGACAGGGACACAAACATTCAGTCTATAGCAACCTCAGACTTCTGCTTACTTTTAATCTTTTTAAATATACATATATATGTGTATATATATATCTTTTAAAATATATATATATCTTTATATATATATATATATATATATATACACACACACACACACACACACACAGAGAGTGAGAGAGGTAGAAGCACATAATACCCTTTTCTTCTATCTTGCCCCTAAGAACACAGTGTTCTGTGAATCATCTCATTTGAGATGTGTGGGTCAGGCATACTTTGATGAGATTCTAACCTTGCTGCCCATTACAGTAATTATACCCGCCCCTTGCTTCTGATGCTTAAGTGCTACCACCTGACCTCACATATTCCAGAATCTTAACACCTCTATTGCTACTAGGGAGTCCAGTTCTGTAATAGCATCTTCTACCATAAGCCCTGGCTCACATCCCTCCTCTCCCCCTCCCCTGTTTCCCTCTTTCTTCCCTTCCTTCCTTCCTTCCTTCCTTCCTTCTTTCCTCCCTCCCTCCCTTCCTTCCTTCCTTTCTCTTTCTGTTCCTCTAGTGAATGAATCTAAGTTTTTACCTGCTTTTGCTTATGAAGGAGTCCAGTATTTATGGCAAAGAGTTCCTCAAGGGTTTTGAGACTCCCCTTCTGTTTTTCCTAGTCATTTACAGGAAAACAGAGAAACTTGTTCCACTAGAGGGATTTATAATTTTCAAAATGTAGATGGTTTGCTGCTAGTCTCAGAAACCAAGGAGCAATGTAAAACTAATTGATACTTTGGCTTTGGTACAATTCTTTGCTTCACAAGGACATAAGGCTTCACTAGACAAATTGCAGTATTGCTGATCTGAGGTAAAACAGGACATCTGTTGTCAGCTGTAGGCCACAGAGTGTGACAGCCTAGGAGGCAGCCCATTTTGCAGATCTAATAGTCACTAAAAAAACTTAGATAATTTTGAGACTGGTACAAAAAAGTTGTAGACAGTGGATTCCAGTTTTTGCAGAGGGGATTAAACCTCTGATGAAGCAATTGCCTGATACTCCTGCTTTGTTCTTTTCCCTCAGGATTGCTTTGGCAATTCTGGGTCTTTATGGTTCCATATAAATTTTAGGATTATTTGTTCTAGTTCTGTGAAAAATGCCATGGGTAAATTGATAGGGATTGCATTAAACCTGTAGATTGCTTTGGGTAGTATAGCCATTTTAACAGTATTAATTCTTCCAACCCAAGAACATGGAAGATCTTTCCATTTCTTTACATCATCTTCAATTTCTAAAAGGAAAACTCTTAATTAAATTTTTTTAAAAATTAATTTATTTGGTTGTGCCAGGTCCTAGTTGTGGCACATGGGCTCCTTGGTTGTGGCACATGAACTCTTAGTTGTGGCATGCATGTGGGATCTAGTTCCCTGACCAGGGATTGAACCCAGGCCCTCTGCATTGGGAGCATCTAGTCTTAACCACTGGACCACCAGGGAAGTCCCTTAATGAAAAATTTAAATGATCAGGTTCCTGAGTTAAGCTGCTCCCTAGGCTTAGAATGGGAAAGAACTCATAAAGAACTACAAAGTAATAGTCAATAGTTAATCATTTGAAAGCATAAGCAATAAAGTCTTCATAACAATTTGTAAAATTAATGTATGAGTAAAAAGTGTGTTTTTTTGTGTAAATCAAGAATCTGATTTAGGGACTCCCCTGGTGGCACAGTGGTTAAGAATCTGCCTGCCAATGCAGAGGACACAGGTTCGAGCTCTGGTCCGGGAAGATCCCACATGCTATGGAGCAACTAAGTCCACGAGCTGCAGCTACTGAGCCCACATGCCACAACTACTGAAGCCCATGTGCCTAGAGCCCATGCTCTGCAACAAGAGTAGCCACTGCAATGAAAGCCCACACACTGCAACGAAGAGTAGCCCCCTGCTCACCACAACTAGAGAAAGTCTGTGTGCAGCAAACAAAGACCCAATGCAGCAAAAAAAAAAAAAAAAATCTGATTTAACTCTTCACTATAGGTATGATATATTCAAAGATTATTTCCTGGGAATTCCCTGGTTGTCCAGTGGTTAGGACTCCTTGCTTTCACTCCTGAGGGCCTGGGTTCAATCCCTGGTTGGGGAGCTAAGATTCTGCAAGCTTCGTGGTGCAGCCAAAAAAAAAAACATGTATGTAATAGGTTGTATCTGCCTGGCCATACAAAATGGTGAGATTGCTTTCAGTCTTTGCAATCTCTTAATAGATTACCTGCGATCCACACCACATTCCGGTTTAATGCTTATTCAGTAACGAAAATGGTTTTCTTTCTCTACTACCATTGTGGAAGGGATTTCTGAGTTTGGAGAGATTTTGTTTTTAATCCTATTTCTCCAATTTAGGCAAAATTATGCCCTCCTCACCAAGGTGCCCATGTGCTAATCCCTGAAATTTCTGAATGTTACCTTACATGGCAAAAGGTACTTTGCAGATGGGATTAAGGGTATGAACATTGAGATGGGGAGATTAGCCTGGATTATCCGGGTGAGCCCAATCTAATCACATGGTTCTTAAACAATGGAAGAGGGAGGCATACAAGTGGGTCAGAGAGGTGATATAAAGACAACCAGTTGTTCCTAGCTTTCAAGACAGAGAAGGGGGCCAAAAGCCAGGGAATGGTGTTCAGGCTCTTATAACAAAATGCCATGGATTGGGTAGTTTAAGAACAACAGAAATTTATTTCTCACAGTTCTGGAGGCTGGAAAGTCCAAGATCAAGTTGCCAGCATGGTTGGGTGAAGACCCTCTTCCTGGTTCATAGCTGCTGCCTTCACACTGTCTTCACATGGTGGAAGGGACTAGGAGCCTCCTTTATAATCCTGGGAATTCCCTGGCGGTCCAGTGCTTAGGACTCGGCGCTTTCACTGCCATGGCCTGGGTTCAAACCCTGGTTGGGGAGCTAAGATCCCACAAGCCTTGCAGTGCAACCAAAAAAACAAACAAACAAAAAATGACACACTAATCCCATTTATGAGGGGTGAAGTCTCATGAACTAAGTACCTCCCAAAAGCCTGATCTCCTAATACCATCATCCTTGGAGGGTTAGGATTTCAACAGATGAATTTTGGGGGTTGGACACAGACATTCAGACAATAGCAGTTGGTGACCTCTAAAAGCTGGAAAAGGCAAGGAAATGGATTTTCCCCTAGCACGTAGAAAGGAGCACAGCCTTACTGACACCTTGATTTTAGTCCAGTGAGACTCATGTTGAACTTCTGACGTACAGAACTGTAAGACAGCAAATTTGTGTTGTTTGAAGCCATTAAATTGTAACAATAAAAAACTAAGGCTTCCAGTCTGAGGCAGTTGCTGTTGCGAAGCCGACTACGGCAACTCAGGAAGCCATACTGGGAAGCCAGTTGGAGGAGAGCAATGCTTTGGACCGGCCATCAGCTTATGATGTAAGGGATTACATGTTGCAGAGACCGAGCCAGGAGGCCAACAGTGAGGCTTTTAGTTCTGAGGAACCCCTTCCTATTCCTTCCTCTTCTGATGTTGATCCAGCCGTGTGGCTGACAGGGTCTTGGTGCTCGGCCGGGTGTCAGGCCAGCGCCTCTGAGGTGGGAGAGCCGAGTTCAGGACATTGGACCACCAGAAACCTCCTGGCTCCATGTAATATCAGTCAGGGAAAGCTCTCCCAGAGATCTCCATCTCAACAGCAAGACCTAGCTCCTCTCAACAACAAGCAAGCTACAGTGCAGGACACCCTATGCCAAACAACTAGCAAGACAGGAGCACAACCCCACCCATTAGCACAGAGGCTCCCTAAAATCATAGTAAGTTCACAGACACCCCAAAACACAACACTGGATGCGGTCCTGCCCACCAGAAAGACAAGATCCAGCCTCATCCACCAGAACACAGGCACCAGTCCCATCCACCAGGGAGCCTGCACAACCCACTGAACCACCCTTACCCACTGACGGCAGACGCCAAAAGCAACAGGAACTACGAACCTGCAGCCTGCTAAAAGGAGACCCCAAACACAGTAAGTTAAGCAAAACGAGAATACAGAGAAATACACAGCAGATGAAGGAGCAAGGTAAAAACCCACCAGACCTAACAAACGAAGAGGAAATAGGCAGTCTACCTGAAAACGAATTCAGAGTAATGATAGTAAAGATGATCCCAAATCTTGGAAATAGAATGGAGAAAATACAAGAAACGTTTAACAAGGACCTAGAAGAACTAAAGAGCAAACAAGCAATGATGAACAACACAATAAATGAAATCAAAAATTCTCTAGAAGGAATCAATAGCAGAATAACTGAGGCAGAAGAATGAATAAGTGACCTGGAAGATAAAATAGTAGAAATAACTACTGCTGAGTTATATGGCAAGTGCATGTTTAGTTTTTTTAGAAACTAAAAACTACAAACTACTTTTCCAGAGTGGCTGTAACACTTTACATTCCCACCAGCGATGTAGGAGTGATCCAGTTTCTCTGCATCCTTAGCAGCATTTGGCGTTGTCACTGTTTTTTATTTTAGGTCTTCTGATATGTGTGTAGTGAGATCTCACTGTGGTTTTAATTTGCGTTTCCCTAGTAGCTAGTGATATTGAACATCTTTTCATGTGCTTATTTGCCATCCACATATCCTGTTTCATGAACTATCTGTGCATGTCTTTTGCCCATTTTCTGTTGGATTGTTTATTTTTTACTGTTGAATTTTGAGAGTTTAAAAATGTGTTCTAGATGGTAGATCTTTATAAGATCTGTGGTTTGCAGTAGTGTCTCCCAGTCTGTAGCTTGTCTTTTCATCCTCTTCAAATGGGCTTTCAAAGAGCAAATGTCCTTAATTTTATTTATTTATTTATTATTTACTTTTGGCTGTGTTGGGTCTTTGTTGCTGCACGCTGGCTTTCTCTAGTTGCGGTGAGCGGGGTTACTCTTTGCTGTGGTGCGTGGGCCTCTCATTGCAGTGGCTACTCTTGTTGCGGAGCATGGGCTCTAGGCGCATGGGCTTCAGTAGTTGTGGCATGTGGGCTCAGTAGCTGTGGTTCGCGGGCTCCAGAGCGCAGGCTCAGTAGTTGTGTTGCACAAGCTTAGGTGCTCCGTGGCATGTGGGATCTTCCTGGACCAGGGCTTGAACCTGTGTCCCCTGCATTGGCAGGTCGATTCTTAACCACTGCGCCACCTGGGAGTCCCCAAAGTTCTTAATTTTGATGAGGCCTAATTTCTTAATTTTTTTTTGTTGTTCTGTAGATTGTGATTTTATTGCCTTCTGAACTTGTCATTATTTCTCTAGGATAAATTCCTAAAGTGACCTTGAGGAAGAACTTTAAGCATGATATAAAAGGTGTACATCATAAAAGGAAAGATTGGTATATTTAATTATATACAAATTTAAAAACTTCTGTATAGTAATTGCTAAGAAATTAATAAAATTTAAAAGGCAAATACTAACTAGGAAACAATTTAAAACATATATACTAAAAGGTTAATATCTTTAATATCTAAAAAGCCCTTATAAATTAACAAGAACAAACTATATTAGGTCTCATTTGTTGTATGATGTAGAAGACGTAATTAAAAGTAGACTAAGCCAACTTCTGCTTCTACCCATGAAGGATTATGTGGTATGGACTTGTCCTCCCAGTATAAACAACTAGAAAACTAGTCAGAATATATGAAACAACTCTTTCCAGAAATTGAGACAACAGGCAGCACAGGACTTTGATCCCAAGAGAAGGGAAAGAAATGGGGACGAACCCTATGGTCACTCAGATTTTTGCCTAGAAGCAAATTCAGTTCTATGACATGAGTAGGGGCAACTTGATTGCATGCTGCTTTGAAAAAAAAAAACTCTGAAAGACATTTTTAGGGATAAATGGGAAAGTCTTTTTTTTAAAGTTTTTATTGAATTTATTACAATATTGCTTCTGTTTTTATGTTTTGGTTTTTTGGCCGTGAGGCATGTGGGATCTTAGCTCCCCGACCATGGATCAAACCTGCACCCCCTGCATTGGAAGGTGATGTCTTAACCACTGGACCACCAAGGGAGTCCCGGGGAAGTCTTAATATGAACTGAAAATTGGATGGCGTTAGTGAATTATTGTTAATTTTCTTAATTGTGATAATAGAGCTTTGGTTATGTTGAAAATGTCCTTAATTTGAGGAGAGGCATGCTGAAGTATTTAGGGTGAAGTGATAGGATGTCTGCAACTTATTTAATAGTTTATTTAAAAAATATATAGTTACTGCACCTATATAGGCAAGTGAAATATGGCAGAATGTTACCAGTGATTAAATCTAGATGGTGGGGACAAAGGAGATCATCATATTCCTTCAATCTTTCAGTATGTTATAAATTTCGCCTAATAAACTGTGTGTGGGGAGGGGGGAGTTTCATTTTTCGTCCCCCATCCTGACTTCCTGGCTGGAATGCAGACATGACGGCTAGAGCCCAAACAGTCGTTTTTATTTTTTTTTTGTTGCTCATCACAATTGCCTTTTTATTTAATTTATTTATTTAGTTATTTATTTTTGGCCACAGGTCCAGGCTTGTGGGATGTTACTTCCCCGACCAGGGACTGACCCGGGCCCTCAGCAGTGAGAGTGCGGAGTCCTAACCACTGGACCGCCAGGAAAGTCCCACAATGGCCTTTTTAAAAATAACAGTTTTGTTGAGACATAATTAAGATAGTGTATAATTTACCTATTTAAAGCGTACAATTCAATTGCTTTTAGTATATTTACAGAGTTGTGCAACCATCACCAAATCAATTGTAGAATATTTTCTTCACTCCCCCCCCCACCACCAAATCCCCCTCACATCCATTGGCAGTCAATCCCTATTTCCCCTCAACTCTCACCCTGGTCCTAGGCAACTGCAGTTCTACTTTCTATCTCTGTGGATTTGCCTATTCTGAACATTTCATATAAGTGAGATCATACAATATATGATATTTTGTGACTGGCTTCTTTAACTTAGCATATGTTTTCTGTAAGGTCGGATCTTAACAAACGGCACCGCGAAACAGAGGAAAAGCTTCAAGTGAGCTTTATTAGGGAGCGCTCCCGGGCGAGGTTCACTGGTCCGAGAGAAAGGGGCCAGAGAAGTCGCCCCCGGGCGAGGGTTGGGCAAGATTTTATAGGGGAAGAAGGGAAAGGGGTGTGGTGAATCTGGGAGGGTGCAGGGTATTCCTTATTTGGTGGTCTTTTCGGGTATCCTGGGGGACCGTTAGTCCTGCTCCTCGAAAGGCAGGAAGGCTGGGCCGGGTGCAAAGTCCCCAGGTCAGTTCCTGGAACTGGGTGGTCCGGAAAGTCTCCAGGTCAGTTTCTGGAACTGGGTGGTCCGGAGAGTTTTGGTCTGATGCAACCTGTGAATCTGATTGTGTTCCCCTGCCTCGGGCCAGTTGGCCTTACATTTTCAACGTTCATCCATGTTGTAGCGTGTTTCAGTACTTCATTCCTTTTTATAGACTGAATAATATTCAATTGGATATTTGAGTTGTTTTTACTCTTTGGCTATTATGTATAATGCTGCTATGTATCTTTGTGTGCATGTTCTTATGTGGACATGTTTTCATTTCTCTTGGAGTGAAATTGCTGGCCCATATGATAACTATGTTAACATTCTGAGTCGCTGCCAGACTGTTTTCCACAGCAGCTGCACCATTTGACATTCCCACCAGCAGTGTTTGAGGGCTCCAATTTCTCCACATCCTCACCAGCACTTGTTATTGTCTGTCTTTTTGATCATAGCCATCCTAATGGATGTGAACTGGAATCTCATTGTGGTTTTGATTTGCATTTCCATGAAGGCTAGTGATGTTGAGCATCCTTTCTCGTGCTTATTAGCTATTTGTATATCTTCTTTGGAGAAATGTCTATTCAGATAATTTGCCCATTTTTAGTTCTTTTTGTTACTGAGTTATGAGTTCTTTATATATTCTGGATATAAGTCCCTAGTCAGATATATGGTTTGCAAATATTTTCTCCCATTATGTGAGTTGTCTTTTCACTTTCTTTTTTTTTTTTGAATTTAACGGTTTATTATGATTTATAAGTCTCATTTTAAAAACATCAGTCCATCAAACCATGTAGAAATAAGTATGCAAAAAGTCTGCAAAACAAAAACATACTTTAAACATGTTTAAGTAGAGAGGTTATCTGAAATGTCTTTTCACTTTCTTGATGGTGTCCTTTGAAGCACAAAAATTTGTAGTGTCGATAAAGACCAATTTATCTATTCCTTTCTTTTGTTGCTTGTGGCCTTTGTGTGATATCTAAGAAACCATTGCCTAATCCAAGTTCATGCAAAGAGTCATTTTGAACTATGAGGTGGGAAGCTAAAAATGGTGAAGTAACTAGAGAGTAGAAACCTGGGTCTCTGATGCCTAGGAAGCTGCATGCTAGCCTTGGACTGCCAAATTCTGCATTTGTTTTACATGAGGGTGAGCTAAAGTATCTTATTTAAAAAATCAAGAACCTCTGTTTCCTAAAATACACTATAGAATGAAAGACAGGAGTACAAGAAGATATTTGCAAACACAAATAACTGACATTGGTTTAGTGTCCATAGGGTATGACAAACTTTTTTTTTGCCTGCACCATGTGGCTTGTGGGATCTTAGGTCCCCTACTGGGGAACAAACATGGACTCCTCACACACACCCACCTCCGCAGTGAAAGCATGGAGTCCCAACCACTGGGTGACCAGGGGATTCCTGGTATGACAAATTTTATGTAATTTTATAATAACAAAAAGACAAACAACCTAGTAAAAAGTGGGCAATAGAAATGAGCAAGATTTCACAGAAGAGGAAATATGTGTGGCCAATCAACATATGAAAAAATGCTCGGGAATTCCCTGCCGGTCCAGTGGTTAGGGCTCTGTGCTGCTTCTGGTCAGGGCACTAAGATCCCCCAAGCTGTGCGGAGTGGCCAAAAAAAAAGAAAAGAAAAAAGAAAAAATGCTCAACTTTATTAGCAATCATACAAAAGTAAATTTCACACCCACGAAAATAAAAGAAAATGTAAAAGTCTATAATACGGAGTGTTAGCTATGATATGGAGCAATGGGAGATCATACCCTGCTTTGTGGGAATGCAAATTTGTATAATCATCTTGGAAAACCATGCTTTGAGGATCCCTATGACGCTAAGGATTAATCGCAGTGGGAGTAACTGAATAAACAAGCTGGAAAGACAGTAGCTTGTGGTTAGAAAATGTAGTGTTTGAATTCATGATTCAGGAGGCAGAGAAGTTTATGCGATGACAAAGTACAGGGTGTGACCTTGCAACTGGTTGGCTAAAGTGGAGGTGTGTTCACCGAAGATGATGACGCATGTTCGTCTGGGTCCAATCAGGACAGAGAAACCACAGGGGAATTTTAAGAGGAAAAGTTTAACATCAAGAATTATTAACGATAATAGGGGATTGGATAATAAGAGATTGGCTAGTGAGAAGTAAAGGGAATTCTAGGAATACCAGATATAATATACAATAGCAGACAATATAAAAACGATATATAATAGTCACTACCCATAGAGCAGTGATAACCCCTCTTTCCGTGTACAGCTGATATCCAGGCCTTGTTAGAGGAGTCGCCTGTGGTGCTGAGTCAGTGGAACTTGCTGGACATCCACCCTCTGGAACTTGCTGAAAATGTGCCTCTCTAGGATGTTTCCCGTTCACAGGGGAGGTGTCTCACTAGAGACACTTTGCTACAGAACCACCCAAGGGTGGTGCCAGGGGAAGCTGCTCCCCGCTGTGCATTGAGGAAGCCAGTGCACAGACGGCAAGCACTAGCAAAGGGGGTGGTCTCGGCAGGAGCCCGTGGGGGGAGCACACAGGACACAGCGATTAAAACCCCTTCTTCCTGCCAGGTCTTTCCACCACCATCTACTGATAAAACTTCATATCGCACCAGCTGGCAAGGGAAAATATATTGAAAGGCCCCAGATCCATTTTCACAGCATAGAGAGGGGCTGAGAGGTACTATATCAATTACAGGTACAGGAGGTCAAGAAACTGAGTGGTCCTGATGTTGTATTGTTGTTCTTGTGAATATTGAAATGACCCAGGTGTTGGCAGAAATTTTGGTGGAGTGTAAGGTTATAAACCAACTTGTTCCTCCAAGTGTGACCGTGGTCCACCTGCCTCAGAATCAAGGGGATACTTTAATAATATAGATTCCTTTCTCCCATTGTGTATCTTCTGAACTAGAGTATTAGAGAACTGAGCCCCCAAATCTTTTTAACAAGTGCCCCAGGAGATTTAAAATTTTTTAAAATCAATTATGAATATTCCAAATTCAGAAAAGTAAAGAAAGTAATGTAATAGGTTCCAGTGTACCCAAAAATCACTTTTAACAAATGTTAACATTTGCCTTATTTGCTGTAGGTCTTTTTTTTTTTTTGCATTACGCGGGCCTCTCACTGTTGTGGCCTCTCCCGTTGCGGAGCACAGTCTCTGGACGCGCAGGCTCAGCGGCCATGGCTCACGGGTGCAGCCGCTCCGCGGCATGTGGGATCTTCCCGGACCGGGGCACGAATCCGTGTCCCCTGCATGGGCAGGCGGACTCTCAACCACTGCGCCACCAGGGAAGCCCGGTCTTTTTATTTTTAATATAATATTAGCGATTTTGGCTCAGGTTCCACTGTCATGCCTTTCTCCTCCCTCTCTCGCAAGAGGTGATTATTTTTGTACATTGTCGTTTGTAAATCATGGTTTTAGGTGGTGGAGAGGCTTAGAGAGTTTTTGAGCAGGAATATTACACTATTAAACAGGCGCTTTGGAAAATCAACCGAAGTGTGCTCTGCCAGAGAGTTCATTAGGATGAGAGGATGGAGGTGGGAAAACCAATGAGGAGGCAGGTTCAGTGGCCCAGGGTGTGTGGTACTAAGGATCTGAAGTAGAACCACAGACCTTTGCTCTTTTTTAAAAATATGCTCATAATTTATGTTCTACTTTATTTTGGGTGATAGCTATGTATAATTTTAACCTGAAAAAATCTGCAAAAAATACAGTTTGCAAAATAGAGCACATACTGGTCACTTTTATTTTTTTTAATTTTGGCTGCGTTGGGTCTTCGTTGCTGCACGTGGGCTTTCTCTAGTTGCGGCGAGCGGGGGCTACTCTTCGTTGCGGTGGGCGGGCTTCTCATTGCGGTGGCTTCTCTTGTTGCGGAGCACGGGCTCTAGGCGCATGGGCTTCAGTAGTTGTGGTGTGTGGGCTCAGTAGTTGTGGCTCACGGGCTGAGTTGCTCCGTGGCGTGTGGGATCTTCCCGGACCAGGGATCGAACCCGTGCCCCCTGCATTGGCAGGCGGATTCTTAACCACTGCGCCACCAGGGAAATCCCCATACTGGTCACCGTTTTTTTTTTTTTTTTTTTTTTTTTGCGGTACGCGGGCCTCTCACTGTTGTGGCCTCTCCCGTTGCGGAGCACAGGCTCCGGACGCGCAGGCTCAGCGGCCATGGCTCACGGACCCAGCCGCTCCGTGGCATGTGGGATCTTCCTGGACTGGGGCACGAACCCGTGTCCCCTGCATCGGCAAGTGGACTCTCAACCACTGCGCCACCAGGGAAGCCCATACTGGTCACCTTTTAACCAATCTGGGCAATATTACTGGAATACAATACCAAGATTATAGAAATTCAAAATTACAGTCCAGTTCATAAAACTTGGACTTAAAACATCTTTTCAGAAAGTTCAATGTCTACATTTTAAGGTTACTATGAAATCGATTTCATATTTGGTATTATGTTGTGTGCTTAGGTAAAACGTTTGATAGATTTCTGTATAGCAGGAGGAGAGCAGGTAATGCTGCTCATCAAAATGGATAGACTCTAATATTCATACAGTGGAAGAGAAAACTTAGGCTTCTTATTGAATTAAATGAGCCACGGATGCAATTTCATGCAAGTCCAGGATACATTTATTCCACCTTTACTTCTGCCATTCTCTTCTTCCAATCTTGACAAGATAACTTTTGCATAGTATTTTATTTTATTTTGTTTTGTTTTATTTTACTTTATTTTTTCACACTCTTGTGTAAAGCCTGTGCTTTGTGCCACTGTGATCTCCAGTCTTTCAACCCCCCACTCTGTTCCCCCAGTTCATCAACTCCTTTCCATTTCCCTGTGTTCCATGGTTAGTCATTTCACCCGTATGCTTGCTACTGTCCTGGAATGCCTTGCTTTCTTGACATTTGACCATACCAACCCTAACTTCCAATCTTTATACTAGTAGAACTGTTTCTTCTGCCTTGAGGAGGTGGAGTTGCCTTTCTGATTATTATTTACAGTAATTTACTATAGCCAGTGTCTAAAATGAGGCAGATTTTCACCCTGATGACCCCAGTGGGCTCAAGCCTATTTTGGACTGGACTGGGTTCCTGAAATTACTCAGGTTTTGTTCTTCACCAAAAAATGTAAGTGATACCTCAATAATACTGCCAGATTTGTTTGTCTATAGAGTACAATTTTGATGAGCAGTCATGAAAACTGGCCAAATGACATATCAAAATATGTTTAAGCAGGTCAGATTTAAGAATTTTATTGATCAACACATGGATTTTGGTTTTATTTCCATTACATAGATGGGGTCCTTGGTCAAAAGTCAATTATAACTTCTGATTGACTATACCTATTTTGTTCATAAATATAATTATATCAAACCAAATATTTGGAGGTCAAATCTTTCTTGTAGAACTATTGATAGACGCAACAACATGAATGAATCTCAAAGTGATGATGTTAAGTGCAAGAAGCCAGACAAAAGAAAGTTCCATACTGTATACGTCCATTTATATAAGGTTCTAGAAAATGCAAACTAATCTATAGGGATTGAAAGGGGATTGTTCGTTGTCTGGGATTTTGGGGGAAGGGAGGGAAGATGGGGTTGAAAGGGCACAAGAACACTTTTTGGGGATGATGGAAAGGTTTATCTGAATTGTGTGTGTGTGTGTGATTGTATCACGGGATGTATACATATGTCAAAATTCATTAAATCATACAACTTAAATATGTGCAATTCATTATGTCAATTATATCTCAGTAAAAGTATAAAAATCATTAGCAAGGAAAACATGTTTGTTTTAAGCCATTAAAACATCTACTGTGGGGCTTCCCTGGTGGCGCAGTGGTTGGGAGTCCGCCTGCTGATGCAGGGGACGCGGGTTCGTGCCCCGGTCCGGGAAGATCCCACATGCCGCGGAGCGGCTGAGCCCGTGAGCCATGGCTGCTGAGCCTGTGCATCTGGAGCCTGTGCTCCGCAACAGGAGAGGCCACAAAAGTGAGAGGCCCGCATACCGGTAAAAAAACAAAAAAAAAACAAAAAAACATCTACTGTGTACCAGGCACTCTGCTGGGAACAGTGTTCATTAAGGCAGACAAGACCCCTCCTCTAGGGGAGGGTACATTCTGGTGGAGGAGACAGATGGACAAGTGATAATAGTAAAGTCTGGTAAGTGTTACTACAGGGTAAGAAGGGGAAGCCTTGAAAACAGGCAGCAGGATTATCTAAGCTGGTTATTTGGTAGTAGATGCCTAAAACTGCATTGAAAAGATTCTGAAGCTTAGCAGGATCCCATGCACTAGGAGAGGGTGGTAATGCTGAGTACCACGCATTTGCCCAGATGAGGCTATACTGTTGGCCTTATCATACATTTCCCAATAATATGACTATTTTAACTGGTTATGAAGATGTTTAAGAATAGTTCAGATCTCTTGTTATAGACCAGTTTTTTCCCAGAGCAGGATTTTTAAGGCAGTGTTTCTTGTTGGGGAAACATCAACTTTCTAGACTGTAGTGTAGACAGAGGACAAGTGTTCCTTTGTTCTCAAAAGCTCTGTTTTCAAGTGCTTTTTACCCGTTGATGTCACTGTGTCTGAGCCTTTGCTAAGGGTACTGCAGCTGGATTGTGTAGTGGAACCAGGTCCAGAAAAAGAATCACTCAAGAATGCAAGTAAACAGGATGTCAGATGTTATCCTTAGTCTATTTCCCTCAACATAGCTTTTTGGCTGCAAAGTAAAATGCTATTCTTCTAGCTTGTGCTTATACACAGTGATGGCTGACGGCAGGCACAATCTTCCTCTGCTTGGCATGTTGTCACTGTGCAACTCAACATGTTTTGCAAGGCATGATTGTGACATATCATCTCGGTGAGACAGTGTGAGGACATGTGGCCATTTCTTGGAGGGATTTCCCAGCCTGCCTTCTTTGAGCCCTGTTGTGCTAGCACAGCTCCCCACGAGGCTCAGATCGCCTGACCTCAGAGCCAGTGGGCATCTTCCTCTTGACAGAAACCAGATTTTCACTGGGGCTACACTATATATTGACAGCTTCTTCCCAGACTGGCCCATGAGTATCTCATTTCTAAGGTCCCCTGAAGTGCTGGCTCACCTCTGTTTTCCCAGAGCACTCGCTTCCTTCTCTCTCCTCCCTCCCCGGCAGCCTCCTCACTTCCTTCCTTTACAGCTCCTTGCACCCGTTGTTGCACCCGTTGTTTTTTTTTTTTTTTTTTTTGTGTGTGTGTGTGTGTGTGTGTGTGTATGTATCTCTTCTTCTTCTTTTTTAATCCCAATGAATTTGTTTTGCAGATTTTGAAAAAGAAACCCAGTGTTATCCAGGACTCTTTTTCCCCCCATTCATTCTATTTCCACATCTTTGAGTGTGAGCTCTGTGGTTTTCAAATCCCATAATTGGAGTGGCTTCCACCGTTGTCTAAGAAAAGTTCTTTTAGAGCTTTGCGCTGCAAGCACGAGAAGAGAACTCATAAAAAGGAAGACAACAGCAGATGCAATCGCGGATGTGGCTTAGTCCTTGCAGCTGCCCCAGAGAGCTGTTTGGAGTGTACAGTCCTCAGTAATGAATCCAGAAGAACGCATCGTGACATGGCTTATATCTTTGGGAGTATTAGATTCCCCCAAAAAGACCATCTGTGATCCGGAGGAGTTCTTGAAGTCCTCGCTGAAAAATGGGGTAGTGCTATGCAAACTGATCAACAGACTTAGGCCTGGCTCTATAGAAAAGGTAAGGGAAATTTGCAGTATCTTTGGGGTTGCTTACCACAAGAGAGCAGCAATAATGTCACTCTGGAGATTTTCGATTGCCTGGGTCACGGGACGCTCCTACTTTAATCTCTTTCTAAGACTTCGACTTTCTTTCTGTTTTTGTAGTTGGAAAAAGTCGGAAAATGAAATGTTATCCTTTAGTAATTGGCCACCGAAGATTAGTACAGTAAAAACCTGTTACACCACTGGTGCGAGGGACAAGGAGAACACCCATGTCACGAGCTTGCTCTGTCATAGAGATGCATGTTACACCTCCCTGTGTACTGAGGACATGTTTTGAACTTGGGGTGCATGTGAGTCTGAGGAAAAATGGGATGATTTATAAGAGATACAGATGGTGTTTATTGACAGTATGACTAAATTCAGTGTAGATTTTCTTCACAAAGAAATAAAATATCCATTGAAAGAAAGAAAGGCTATTTAGCAACCAGGAGAAATAATCCAAAATGTTACAACACATTCTGTTAAAACAATAGAAACCAAATATATGTTTCAAATGCAACGTGTGTTCAAAGTGAAACTAACCTTACTCTCTTTTAAAAATCCAAAATTGTGAATGTTGGAAACCCATGGTCACGAGGATGTGATTTAAAAAGTGGGCACTGGGACTTCCCTGGTGGTCCAGAGGTTAAGACTCCACACTCCCAATGCAGGGGGCCTGGGTTCAATCCCTGGTCGGGGAACTAGATCCCACATGCTGTAACTAAAGATTCCTCATGCCGCAGCTAAGACCTGACGCGGCCAAAAACAAAAAACAAAAAAAAAGTGGGCACTTTAAGTAAGTTTAAAGGTGGAGCCCTACTATTATTTTCTTAAGGTCAGCAGGGAATGTGATGCTGAGTACAATTCTTTTGCTTATAATTTCTCAAACTTGAAAAACAGTGATAAAATGGTGGGAAAATGTTGAGAAATGTGATCAAATGTGGAGAACAGTGAAGGGGAAAATATACTTTTTAATAAATTATCATGAGGAGGAGCGAGGGTGGTAATAGGTTGAAAGCAGGAACCAGGATCAGAAAACTTTCAGGGTCTCTCTAATTTGCTATTACTACACTTTGGCAGAAAGCATGAGAAAGTTTGTAAGTAGAGACGGCTTGGGACTAAGGGTTTCGTGACATTTGAAACAAGACCGACCGTTTAGATTTTTGCATCACTTCCTTCAGTGGTTAATTTCTCTTCCTGGATTGACAGCAATGTTGGCCCCGCCTTAAAAAGCCTACCTTATCTACTTATCAGTGAGCGATGCAATGATGTGACCCACATGTGATGACAGTCTCCAAGTGACATTTGACTCTGTTTCCCTAGTACTGTCTGGAGCCCCAAACTGAAGCTGACTGCACCAACAACATCAATGACTTCCTGAAAGGATGTGCAGCCCTTCAAGTGGAGGTAAGCCCACCCAGGTTGCCTTCCTCGTGGTCATCGTTTTTCACTCTGCTAATGAAGATGGTGTTGTAGTAAAAGTACTTGGTTTATTTTCACTGTGAAACAGAGGAAGCATTTTATGGAAACCATGGTTAAGATTAGTGGTCCCCAGTCGTGGCTTGCTAGTTTGTCTTTCTAGAAACCAATTCCAAAACAAAACAAAATAAAAATTCAAAATATGTACCTTCTGGACTTCCCTGGTGGTCCAGTTGTTGAGACTCTGCGCTTCCCCTGCAGGGTGAAAGGGTTCGATCCTTGGTCAGGGAACTAATATCCTGCATGCCACCAAAAAAAAAAAAAAAAAAGAAAAGAAAAAGAGAGCAAAATATCCTACTATCCTACTGTATAGCACAGAGGACTATATTCCATATCCTGTGATAAACCATAATGGAAAAGAATATAAAAAAGAATGTATGGATATGTATAACTGAATCACTTTGCTGTACAGCAGAAATTAACACAACATTGTAAAGCAACTATACTTCAATTAAAAACAAAACAAAAAACAAAACCAAAATATGGTACCTTTAAAAAATAGCACCCAAGCCCTGAAAGCAGGCTTCCGGTGCCAGAGCTTGTATGGTGTAAGTGGAGCCCAAAGCAGGCCACTGGCTGCTGCAGACGGTTACTGTAATCCCCCTGAGTTGGGAAGAGTGGAAAACTTATTGTCACTTTTTCCCACTAACACTTTAGAACAGAGGCCTTGAAAGAACCTGGCCCTGAGGTAGAAATTGTAAATTAAATTACGTTGCATTCTTCTATGTTATGTGGATCCTTACAGTAAGTATAGGGGGTGTTGCTGAAAAGGAGGTGATACTTTCACCTGTGTGTCAAATTATTTAATGTCTCTGTGCCTCAGTGTTTCTATCTGTAAAATGGACACAATAATAGCTACCTTGTGGGGCTGTGGTAAGGATCAAATGAGATACTGCATAATAATTTAGAGCTAAGACCTCCAACCTCCAAAGATCTATGAAGTAATGTATGTAGAATGCTCAGCACAGGATCAAGGACATAAGAAGTGTAGATGTGCCTTAGTAGTATTACTTGTGGAGAAGTATTAGTAGTGGTTTGAGCCTGGATTCGGACATTAGACTGCTCAGGTTCAAATCTCAGTTTTCTCCCACTAGTAGGTTTATGACGTTGGGCATATTACTTTACTATGCCTCTCTGCCTCAGTCTCCCCACCTGTAAAATGGGAAGAATAGCAGCTCCTGTCTCATAGGATTGGTGTGAGATTTCAATGAATCTGTGTCCCGGAAGAGTGCGTGTTACATAGTAAGTCTTCTCCAAGTGTTAGCTATTAGTAGTAGTAGTACAAGTACCTTTGCCCCAGATAAATTTTGCTTCCTTCAGAATTTTCCCTAAAGTTAGCCATAGCATCAAGCTATGCTTGTCTCTGAATATTTTATTCCAGATTTCCCTATTGCCAAATTTTAGCACTCTGTGTGTGTGTGTGTTTGTGCATGGGCACATGAGTGTGTATGGCTTTTGAGGTAGGTGTAACCTACTCTATATCCCTTATGGAATCATGTCTGCTATGAGCAGATCATGGTATTTTCTTTTTTATTTGATAAATAAAAACATGGTGAGGTTGCCAGTGATTTATGAATTCTGAAGCTGTCAGAAGGTATACCGAGCTTATTTGTGGTTCTAAGAATACTAGATGATACAGAAACACCTCCTGGGGGACTTCCCAGGTGGCGCAGTGGTTAAGAATCCGCCTGCAAATGCAGGGGACACGGGTTCGAGCCCTGGTCCAGGAAGATCCCACATGCCGTGGAGAAACTAAGCCCGTGCTCCACAACTACTGAGCCTGCGCTCTAGAGCCCGCGAGCGACAACTACTGAGCCCGTGAGCCGCAACTACTGAAGCCCGTGCGCCTAGAGCCCATGCTCCGCAACAAGAGAAGCCACTGCAATGAGAAGCCCGCGCACTGCAATGAAGAGTAGCCCCCGCTCTCTGCAACTAGAGAAAGCCCGTGCGTAGCAACGAAGACCCAACACAGTCAAAAATAAATAAATAAATTAATTAAAAAAAAAGAAAAAAAGGAACACCTCCTGGGTCTGGCATTGTTGGAGAATGAGTCATTTCACATAAGTGAATTTTTCTGATAACTAATGCTTACTCCATTAATTTTTAGCCACTTTGGATACAAATCTTTCTAAAAAAGTATAACATAATTTTCATTTCTTACATGAAAGGCACCAGGCATATTTTGATTTCTTTTTGATAATTCAGGCTGGCCTGAGCATCAGATGAATATTGTAAGGAGGCAATATCTGGCATCATGTTTAAGCACGTACCTTCTCTAGTTTGACAGACTTGGGTCAGAGTCTTGACTCTGACTGTGTGACTCTGGGAAAAGTTACTTGGCCTCTCTCTGCTCCAGTTTCCTCATCTGTGTAATGGAGACATTAGTAATATCTACTGCATAGGATTGTTTTAAAGATCAAATGAAATAATGCACTTAGAACACACTTCATATGTCACTGCACATAAGACACGCATAATAGCTGCTCACACTCTTATTACTAGGTAGTTTTGTACACAAAATTATGCCTGTAAAAAAAAAAAAGCAAAATTATGTCTGTAAGGGGTGTATAGCAGCCATACCAAGGCACTCCTAGAACCCCGAGGGAAGCCTAATAAAATCAGCACATAAGGAATGAGACTGAAAGCAAAGCCGGGGTGTACTCAAGCAGCCAAGAATACTGACCATCCAGTCTCAAGCTCCCAAGTAGCTAGGGAGACAGACATCAACATAAATATTTGCAAACTTAAAAAAACTAATTATTTAAAAATTGAATATATTTGACATACAACATGGTGTAAATTTAAGGTGTACAATGTGTTACTTTGATAGATTTATATATTGTAATATAACTGCCGTTGTAGCTCACATCACCTAAGTATAGTACAATATTGTTCTCTGTGTTCACTACAGCGGGCATTAGAGCACTACGGCATATTTGCTACTCCTTGCAAGTTGGTACCCTTAAACAACGTCACTTTTCATACCCTACCCCCACCCCTTGGTAACCACCATTTGACTCTCTGTTTTTTTATGTTTGACTTTTTTAGATTCCACATATAAGTGAGACCATACAGTATTTTTCTTTCTCTGACTTATCTCACTTAGCATAATGTGCTCCAGTTCCATCCCTATTGTCGCAAATGGCAGAATGTCCTCCTTTCTCATGGCTGAATAACAGTCCATTGTGTGTATATGCCACAGCTTTTTTTATCCATTCACCCACTGATGGGTATTTAGATTGTTTCCGTATCTTGTCACTTTAGAGTATCTCTCAGACAGTGCCTAGTATAGGGCGTGCTGAATACTTTTTTGTTGACGCTATAAAACTGTTAATGTATGAAAAGCAAGAAGAGCAGGGCTTGATTATTGCCAAGAACACACTATTATTTATATAAAAAAGAGTGGCAGCTTGAAATGGTCAATTTGGAAATGTAGAAAAATGAAGCTGGAGATGCAGCAGAACACTGACAATTTGAGTGTTGGTTGTGGGGCACAGTGACCACATGAAAGAGCTGTTGCCTTCTGACCCTCTGGGTGGCCAGTTGGCCTCTGCAAGTGACCTCCATCTTTGTGTTCTCATATGGCTACAGTGTCCTAGGGTCTCTAGGGGATCACACAGCTAGCAACTGGTCAGGGAAGTCTGCTGAGACACCTGGGAGACAAAGGTATCTCTGAAGCACCTCCCAGACTTTGATAGTTTCTCTTTTTTTTCTAATATTTCCCCTTTTTCTTTTTTTAATTTAATTTAATTTTTAAAAATTATTTTTTATTGAATGAAAAATACTTTAAATTCTATAGTGCTTTACAAATTTCAAAAGTTTCACACACATGATTTCATATAATCCCATAATAACCCCTTTTTTTCCCCTCTACCCCTATATTGCCCCTCCCACCTTCCCTCTCCCGACAGGTAACCACTAGCTTGTTCTCTATATCTGTGAGTCTGCTTTTTTTTTGGTTTTATTCACTAGTTTGTTGTATTTTTTAGATTCCACATATAAGTGATATAATACAGTATTTGTCTTTCTCTGTCTGACTTATTTCACTTAGCATAATGCCAAGTCCATCCATGTTGCTGCATATGGTAAAATTTTCTTCTTTTTATGGCTGAGTGGTATTCCATTGTGTGTGTGTGTGTGTGTGTGTGTGTGTGTGTATCACATATTCTTTATCCATTCATCTGTTGATGGACACTTAGGTTGCTTCCATACCTTGGCAATTGTAAACAATGCTGCTATGAACATTGGGGTGCATGTATCTTTTCGAATTCGTGTTTTTGCTTTTTTTGGTTATATACCCAGGAGTGGAATTGCTGGGTCACATGGTAGTTCTATTTTTAGAGAAACCTCCATACTGTTTTCTACATTTCTACAAACCTACAAACCTAATATACAAACCTACAAACCTAACATATACCTAATATACAAACCTACAAACCTAATCTACAAACCTAATATATAATGTTTTCTACATTTTCTACATTTCTACAAAACTCTATTTTTGAGAAACCTCCATACTGTTTTCCACAGTGACTGCACCAATTTATTTACTTGTTTGTTTATTTATTTATTTATTTTAAATGTATTAATTGGCTGCATTGGGTCTTTCTTGCTGCACATGGGCTTTACTTGCGGTGAGCGGGGGCTACTCTTTGTTGCGGTGCGCGGGTTTCTCATTGCGGTGGCTACTGTTGTTGCGGAGCGTGGGCTCTAGGGCACGTGGACTTCATTAGTTGTGGCACGCAGGCTCAGTAGTTGTGGTGCACGGGCTTAGTTACTCCGCAGCATGTGGGATCTTCCCAGACCAGGGCTCGAACCCATGTCCCCTGCATTGGCAGGTGGATTCTTAACCATTGCACCATCAGGGAAGCCCTGCACCAATTTATATTCCCACCAACAGTGTAGGAAGGTTCCCTTTTCTCCACAACCTCCCCAACATTTGTTATCTGTGTTCTTTTTCGTGATAGCCATTCTGACAGGTGTGAGGTGATATCTCATTGTGGGTTTTTTTGGTTTTTTTTTTTGCGGTACGCGGGCCTCTCACTGTTGTGGCCTCTCCCGCTGCGGAGCACAGGCTCCGGATGCGCAGGCTCAGCGGCCATGGCTCACAGGCCCAGCCGCTCCGCAGCATGTGGGATCTTCCCGGACCGGGGCATGAACCCGTGTCCCCTGCATCGGCAGGTGGACTCTCAACCACTGCGCCACCAGGGAAGCCCCTCATTGTGGTTTTGATTTGCATTTCCCTGATGATTAGCATGATGTTGAGCATTGTTTCATGTGCCTGTTGGCCATCTGCATTTCCTCTTTGGAAAAATGTCTATTCAGGTCTTCTGCCTAGTTTTTAATTTGGTTGTCTGTTTTTTCGATGTTGAGTTGTATGAGCTGTTTATATATGTTGGATATTAACTCCTTATTGGTCATATCATTTGCAAATATTTTCTCCCATTCAGGAGGTTGTCTTTTCATTTTGTCAATGGTTTCCTTTGCTGTACAAAAGCTTTTAAGTTTGATTAGGTCCCATTTGTTTATTTTTGTTTTTATTTCCTTTGCTTTAGCAGAAGGATCCAGAAAAATATTGCTATGATTTATGTCCAAGAGTGTTATGCCTATGTTTTCCTCTAGGAGTGTTATAGTATCCAACCTTTAATCCATTTTGAGTTTATTTTTGTGTATGGTGTTAGAGAATGTGCTAATTTCATTCTTTTACAAGTAGCTGTCCAGTTTTCCCAGCACCACTTATTGAAGAGACTGTCTTTTCTCCATTGTATATTCTTGCCGCCTTTGTCATTGATTAATTGACCATAAGTGTGTGGGTTTTTTTCTGGGCTCTCTATTCTGTTACATTGATCAATGTGTCTGTTTTTGTGCTAGTACCATACTCTTTTGATTACTGTAGCTTTGTAGTATAGTCTGAAGTCAGGGAGCATAATTCCTCCAGCTCTGTTCTTCTTTCTCAAGATTTTTTTTGGCTATTTGGGGTCTTTTGTGTTTCCACACAAATTTTAAAATTATTTGTTCTAGTCCTGTAAAAAATGCCATTGGTATTTTGATGACAGTATCTTTTGAAACACGAAGTTTTAAAATTTTGATGAAGTCAAATTTATCTTTTTTTCTTTCGTTGCTTGTGTTTTGGGTATCATAGCTAAGAAAACCATTGCCTGGTGCAAGGTCATGAAGATTTCCTCCTACATTTTCGTCTAAGAGTGTTCAAGTTTTGCTCTTACATTTAGTTATTTGATCCATTTTGAGTTAGTTTTTGCGTATGGTGTGAGATAGGTGTCCAAATTCATTCTTTTACATGTGGATATCCAGTTGTCTTAACACCATTTGTTGAAAAGACTATTCTTTCCCCCACTGAATTGCTTAATGTAGCTGTGTAGTAAGTTTTCAAATCAGAAAGCATGAGCCCTCCAACGTTGTTCTTCATTTTCAAAATAATTTTGGCTATTCTGGATCCCTTGTGTGCCCGTATAGATTTTAGGATAAGTCTGTCCATTTCTGCAAAAAAGCCAGCTGGAATTTTAATAAGGATTGTGTTCAGTCTGTATATTACTTTGGGGAATATTGCCATCTGAACAATATTAAGTCTTCTGATCCATAAACACAGGATGTCTTTCCATTGATTTAGGTCTTTAAAATTTCATTCAACAATGTTTTGTAATTTTCAGTGTACACACCTTATATCTCCTTGGTCCAATTTATTCCAAAGTATTTTATTCCTTTTGATACTACTACAAATATAATTTTTTTCTTAATTTCATATTTGGGTTGTTCATTGCAAGTGCATAGAAATACAGTTGATTTTTGTATATTGATCTTGTGTCCTTCAACTTTAACTTGTTCATTAGTTCTAATAGTTTATTGGATTCCGTGTGATTTTCTTGTACAAAATCATGTCATCTGTGCACAGAGATACTTTTGCTTCTTCCTTTCCAATCTGGATGCCTTTTATTTCATTTTCTTGACTAATATGCCTGGCTGAAACCTTCTATACAGTGTTGAATGGAAGCGATGAGAGTGGACAGCCTAGTCTTGTTTTTTTTTTTTTTTTTTGCAGTACGCGGGCCTCTCACTGTTGCGGCCTCTCCCGTTGCGGAGCACAGGCTCGGGACGCGCAGGCCCAGCGGCCATGGCTCACGGGCCCAGCTGCTCCGCGGCATGTGGGATCCTCCCGGACCGGGGCACGAGCCCGTGTCCCCTGCATTGGCAGGCGGACTCTCAAACACTGCGCCACCAGGGAAGCCCCGCCTAGTCTTGTTTTTGATCTTAGGGGGAAGCTTTCAATTTTTCACCATTAAGCATCACGATAGTTGTGGGTTTTCAATGCTCTTTATCAGGTTGAAGGTGTTCCCTTCTATTCCTAGGTTTTGAGTGTTTTTATCACGAAAGGGTGCCAGATTTTGTCAAATGCTTTTTCTGCATCTGTTAAGATGACCACTGATTTTGTCCTTTATTGTACTGCTATGTTGTGTTACACTGATTAATTTTCATCTGTTAAATCAATCTTGCATTCCTGGGATAAATACCAGTGGATCATGTTGTATGTGCACATAGAGGTTTGTGCACATCTGTCATTATTCTTGTTGCATCTTTCTTCATAGAAATGGAATTACTGTGTGAAAATTTGATACTCTCAAATTCCTCTACAAAAATGCTGAAGTTATACTCTTACCAATAGGGTAGAAAGTGCCTTCTTCATGTCCCTGGTGGCCCTGGATATTATTTATCTTCAATGTTTGCTAAAACGTTGGGTGAAAATGGTATTTCATTTATTGCTATAATTTGACTTCCATGATTCCTAGTGAGTTTGGATATCTCTCATGCCTTTATAGTTCATTTGTATTTCCTTTTCTGCAAAACAAATACATCTTTCTTATTTATTTATTTACAGAATGGAGGGGGCAGGGAGGACACTCAGGCCTCAAGAGAAAATCTTCCAGAACATATGGAAGAATCCTCATGTCTAGGTAGTGTGTCGCTAATGTGACCAGGAAGCCCCTTGACAGCACTGTCCTAGCAATGCTAGTTTTGTCTTTGTTCTGCGCTTGAACTTGGCGGGAATCAGGGACAGATACAGTTCTTGCGATCATTTGAGAGTGGCCAGGGTGCTACCTCTCTGATTGCATGGTCCTGGCTACAGCCCCAGGAAGGACTGGTGTGTCTCAGCTCTAGTCCTCTGGTTTTCCTTTCAGCCAGCCTTTCTCCCTGCCTCATCCCCAACAGGTACTTCTGCTTTGTCACCTGCCACCCTTATGACCCGCATATTGCCAGGGATACCCTACCCTCTCCTATTCTGCTCCTGGGCCAACGCTACTTTGTAAAAAAGATGTTCTGTTCATGAAGGATATCATTGAATGTACATGAGGCTCAGTTAGTGCTTCTGTCTCTCTTTCTCCTTCCTTCTCTCTGTCTCTCTCATCAGCTGGTATCAGTATGGCTTTTTCTTTGCCCCCTCCTGTCTCCGTCTCACTGCCTCCGTCTCACTGCCTCCTGTCTGCCTTGTCACTGGAACAGCAGGGGCGCCCTCCCCAAAGTGGGGCCTGTGGGATGGACGATCTGCCTTTTCCCAGGGGCTGCTCTCCTCATGAGTCAAGGCGAAATCTCCGGTAAGAGAGCTCCGGCTCTAGGAGAGCAAAGCCTTCCTGGAGCCAAGTGCCTGGACTGAGGCAGAAGGCCAGGCAACAAAGCAGTAGCTGCAGTGGGTAGCAGCAGACCTTCCTTCAGACCCTGAACCTGCCACCTTCTTTCGGAGAAGTCACAGTCCCCTTCCCTCGGCCTCGGTTGACTCATCTGTAAAATGAAGAGACTGGAGTAGTGATTGGTAATGTCTCACTGTTGGACACTGTTTTTAACTGGCCCATTTCCATCAGTCTCCGCTGGGGAAAGCCGTGTATATTTAGCCGCTCAGTTTGAGCTAGTGGGAAGACTAAAGAGGATTTTGTAAGTTGTTGGTCTTTTTTTTTTCTTTCTGTTGAGCCAATCTGACACTCCTACTGGAATTGCCGTGAGTTACATCAAATGACACCCATGACTCTGGCCATCCTAATCTACCGACTGCATTGTATTTCTGTAAAAACTGGACTTCAAGTAAGGTCGGAAATATTTCCCATCTATCACGAACCTTTTCATTCTCCATCAAAGAGACGATCTGATGTGGGGCCTGTTATCCGAGAGTCCGGGAAGGGCAGCCAGGACAGCTGGGGGAAAGGAGGGATGTGGAGGGCCGCTGGAGAGCGCTTCCTTGCTGGGGTGTCTCAGCGGCTCACCAAAGAGCTTGGGGGGTCCGAACTGCGTCGGGGGCTGGAGGAGGAAGCGGGCCACCAGGCAGGGCTGCTCTGTGAGGCCGGGATTCCCACCCGAGGCTCTGGCAGAGGCCCGCTACAGGCCAGGCGGCGGCAGCCCGGGGCTCGGGGCCGAACTGGGCGGCAGCAGCATGCGCAGTGGGGCCGCCGCTGCTCCGCGGTTTCTGCTGCTGCCACAGCTACCCGGGCGGCGGCGGCGGCGGCGGCGGCGGCGGCGGCGGCGGCGGCGGCGGCGGCGGCGGCGGCGGCGGCGGCGGCGGCGGCGGCGGCGGCGGCGGCGGCGGCGGCGGCGGCGGCGGCTCTACCCTGCGCCGCTGTCACTTCCAGTTCCTACTTCGGCGATCCAGGTCCGGGTCACTGCTTCCACGCCGCTGGCCCGGTCCCTCCAGGCCGCTTTCCCTCCCGAGCTCTGGGCGCCGGGCTGGAGGGGGCCAGCGAGGTACTGAGAGCAGGGTCCGGAGCGGCCGCGAAGGCGGCTTCCCAGGGCAGCCGCTGCCCGTCCGCCGCTGCCCCTCGCGCCCTCGACCGGCTCGCCGCCAGCGCACCCAGCGGGGCGCGTCTCCCGCACCCAGCTTTCCGCCCTCCCAGCGGCCCCGCCGCTCTGGAAACAAGAACTTGAGTGAAGAATCTGGCTTCCCTTTATATTAAAAAAAAGGGTGGCATTAAAAAAAAATCCCCGGACTGGAGAGGTTGCGGGCGCTGCACGGAGTTTGGAGACGGGCGCCCCCTCCTCGCCCGCGTCCAGGAGCAAAGTTGCAGCCGCCCCTCCCCGCCCCGGAGAGCCGAGCCCAGCTCTCCAGTTTCGCCCTGGTGGCGGCCGCGCTCGGGGCAGGGTCCCAGCTCCGGCCGGGTGGAACTGTTCCCGCAGCCTTGGCACGGGCTCGGCCGCCCGCTCGCCGGCCCCGTGACTCGGGAGGGCGAGCGGCTTCCCGGAGGCGGCGGCGGCGCGGCTGGACCGAGCGAGCAACCGGAGGAGCAGTGGGCAGCGGCCGAGCCAGGTGACCTGCCCCGGGGCGAGGGCGTCAGGGGAAGGGAAGCGCGCGAGGGCCTGGGGTGGGGGCGAAGGACCCCGGTTGGAGAGGAGCCGCCTTTCCTCCCCGGGCCGTGGCCGCGGGGTCCGTCCTCCGCCAGGGCCTCGCGGGGCTCTGAGCTCCGGGGTGCGGGGAGCGGGGGCGGGGGCCGCGGGCGGAGAGCTGGGAAGCGCCAAACTTAGGGGCGAGTTGTCCGCCTCTGGCCGCGAGCTTTGCATCAGACCGGATTCCTTCTTTCCCCCGGAACCAGGGCGGTAGTCAACAGTACTATTTTTTTGATACTAACTTGACCTCCCCCCACCCCTCAACCCCCGGCATCTGTACATTTGGGGGTATTTTCGGTGTTGAGTACACAGGTCTGTCGCAGGAATGGTCTGTGGATGGGGAAAGTCCTGTATCTCCAAGGTGTTCAACGTGCCTGTGGTTAATTTCGAGTTTTCATTTTCCAGTCATTTAGGAACCCAACAGGTATGTGAGCGATTTCGTTTCTTAGCTCTAGAGTGGAGAGCCCTTAAGTTTATCTCTGTCTCTTCGAGAATCTTATATATTTACATTTGGTTTGATATTGTTTTTGGATCTAGGGGTGACTCACATGATTTTTTTTTCTTTTCTTAATGCGTAGTGGGAGTAAAAATAGAGTCCTAAGGGAATATATTTTTCTATGCAACTATGTATGTTTTTGTCAAGAAAAGCTTCACATAAACCAAAAACCATTACAGAATAGGAGACAACTTTTAAGGCAAGATTCTAAGGTCCAAACTGCTTTTCTAACTTATATTTGCCTGGGAACCCCACAATTTGTCCTTGAACTTCCTGTCTTAATTTTTGACATTGACCATGGTAAGAGGAGCTCGGATGACATCATTTGCTCGAGCCACAGTTCCGGTGTTCCGTGACTGAGAGCGCCTGTCTCCAAAACGTAAGGCCTGGGCTTGCCCTTGTACTTCAGCTGAGGCATTTCCAAGGATTTCTCTTAAGCAAAGTATTATGCTACATGCCAGGCAGTGCTGCAGTCTCTTCTTACATAAGCGAGCTTCAGGCTGGTGGAGTCTCTGCGTACACTTGGAGCAGTTAATATCAGAGAGTTCTCAGTCTTGGGGAGGGAGGGTGGTGGTTGGTGATTGGAGTTTGGAAAAAAGTAAATTTCCAGTCTTGCCTTTCTTTGCTGCTTCAGTTTTTGGAAAGCTTTCTATTTATCTTATCTGAAACTCACTGTGCCCTTGTAAAGGCTGTAGGAGAGATGGCATTACTTTCATTGGCCAGAGAAACAGAAAAGTTTAGTGAAGCAAAGTCATACAGCTGACGGGTGGTATCATCAAAACTCTCACCTGAATCTCCTGCTCTCAGCCCAGGATTCTGTTTTGTTTGTTTGTTTTTACGAAAACATGACATTTTATACAAAAGTGTTTCATTTGGCACATTTCATGGATGGTATGTCTTCCAAGCTATTAATTTTTTCTATTCTTTTTGCCAACTCACATGGCTAGTGCTGTTCTTAGGAGTGAGGACAGGGACAAAGCTTTCCAAAGGAGAGTCTGTGGTTTGTATTTACCTACAGTCTGCCGCCCCTCCGTTCACCTTCCGGGGTAGCAGGTGCTGAACAGAGTGAGCGACCAGGGCCCAGAAATGTCCGACATTCGTTTGACATCACTAGCCCAAGTATAATATTACTTCAGTCTTTACAAAGAAACTCATTCAGGAGGAGAAATTGGAGAGCGTGAGTTTTGTTCGTTAACAGCAATCTGCTCATCACTGGAACTTAGACACGAAGGAGGAAAAGGAGTTGAGTACCTACCATTTCTCAAGCACCTACTATGTTCTAGGTACTGTGCTAGGTGCTTTAAGTATATTATTTTATTTAATCCTCACAACACTCCTGGGAGGGAGGGGATATTGTTCCCATTATACTGAGGTTTGGGCATGATCCAGACAAATGCCACACACTGCCAGTGCAAAATGGAGCCAGAATGTAATTGTTGATGTACCTTACTTCAGAACTTGTTCCCTTTGCTACGTGCCAGGCTATCCCCCCAGAGGAGCTATTGATCCATACAGGAACGCCTAAACTTGGTTTGCACACGTGGCTGCACATTAGAGCCACCTGGGGTGTTTTTTAAAAATACAAATGTTGGGATCTCCCCACACTGAGCTTTTGGGTTAATTGGTCTGCAGTGAGACCCAGGCCTTGGTATTTCTTGTTCTTTTTTTTAATGTTTAAACGAATTTTCTATTGCCATATAGCATGAATTCAGGAAACTGCACAAATCCTAAGTAGAGTTTGATGAATCCTTACAAACTGAACACATCTGTACAGTCAGCACACCGATTAAGAAACACACCATCATCAGCATTCAAAAGCCACCTGCCTTGTGCCCCTTCCCAGTCACTACCCCTCACCAGTGGGCACCACTGCCCTGACTTCTAAGACAATAGATTACTTTTTTGTCTGTCTTGTACTTTATATGGGTGGAATCATATAGTATGTATCTGTTTGTATAAGATTTCTCTCACTCAGGGTAATATTTGTATGAGTTCCCCATGTCATTCTTTCTTTTTTATTGCTAGTAGTATTCCACCATGTGGATGTCCCCTATTTTGTTTATCCATTCACCTGTTGATGGACATCTGGGTTGTTTCCAGTTTGGAGTTGCTATGAACAATGCTACTATGAATATCCCTGCGCATGTCTTCTGGTGCACATTTCTGCTGGCTTTATGCATAGGAATGGAACTGCTGGGCCATAGGGTGTGTATATGTTTGGCTTGAGTAAGTGCTGCCCCAAAGTTTTCTGAAGTTATTATTTGGTTTTGAAAGCTCCCCAGGTGATTCTAATGCACAGCCAGAGTCGACAACTATTTCCCTGGTTTATCTAGAGTTCAGCCATCTAGCAACCTCTAGTGACTGCCCCCAAGCTGAGAACCTCCTCAGCATCGGATTGTCTAGGAAATCTCTGCTGGATTGGGCAGTTAGCATCCATTTTCCCATAATCCCTTGTGCCCAGCTACCTTTTCGCTACCTGCCCACTCTCACCATGGTAATCTGTGGACACATTTCCGTCTCTACTAGCCTTGGAGCTTCTCAAAGGCAGGAACCAGAACTTGATCATATAACGCCAGCAATCAGTACAGAACGTGGCACATAGCACGTGCTCAGTTAATGTTTATTAAATAAATGATTGCTAGAATGACTGAATGGTCGGGGAAGCTCCGGGCTGCAAAAGAGATGCCCCATCTTTGTCCTTAGACTTGTGCACTTTTATTCCTAGGAGACTGCCTCAGACCCTCACTCAGAGCCTAATTACTTTTATTTATTGAAGCCTGTTGGAATTATGGGTAATCTGGTTGCTCATCCCCAAACTGGTTAGAAATAGCAAATTAGATTAAATGAGATAAGGTATGTGGAAGCACTTTGTAAACTGGAAAACAGCATTTAAATAGAAAGTTGTGATAAAGGGAGAAGAGAAGTTGCTCTAGATTAGACTTGCTGGCGATGGCAGAAAGAGTCTATATCTATGTGTAACATGGAAGCAATGAAATCAGCAGGAGACAAAAACTATAAAAAGCAGACTGCCAAACATAACCATCAGGGCCTTTTTGGTGTGGGATCAGGCAACCCAACACATGCTGTGTGGTCTAGTGGCCAGAATTTGTAACTTTCTCTGCCTTGGTCTGGGTCTGATTCCCAGTCAGGGAACCTTTGTTCTTGAGAAGTAGTATAGTAGTACAGTGGCTAAGAGCTTGAGTCTTGGACTTGAACTAACCTGAGGTAGTCACTTATTAGGTATATGTAATATATATATAAAATATATATATTTTAAACTTTTGGCCGTGCCATGTGGCTTGTGGGATCTTAGCTCCCCGACCAGGGATAGAACCAGGGCCCTTGGCAGTGAAAGCACGGAGTCCTAACCACTGGACCGCCAGGGAATTCCCACATTGAGAATTTAGACAGGGATGAAACTTAAACCAGGAACAAAATATCCACCCATTTTGTTTCTTAGGTCTGTGCTTTATTTGGCAAAGATCGCTTGTTTTTGGAAAAACGTTTCTGGAAAATAAAGTCAAAGGTTAAAATCCCTACATATTTTCTAATTCTTAACATCCCTCTTCTGAAGACAAAATAAAGTTGACAGTTTCTGGGAATTTTAGATGAAGAGTGGTGGCGGGCTTGACCTCTCTTGTCATGGCGAACAGCAGAAATGTTCATCCTGTCAACATTATTAACCTCTTTCACTCACTAATTGAAGTGTTTTTTTTCTTTTTCCAGACTTGAAATTCTCAGTGCCTCACTTCATAGAAAATAATTTGAATTTAGATTAGAGGGTGTTGAAATGTATTTAAAATTATTTGTAGGTCATATTTACTGTGTTTACATATTTTATTTGGAAGACTGCATAAAGGCAGTTTAAATTTCAGTGATGTTATAGCCCAGTGATATCCATGGGACACAGACTGGAACCTGTGACTCTAATTTCTGACAATATATGTGTAATCTTAAGAGTTTCATGAACTGGTTATAAGAGATCCTATTAAGTCTCCAGCTTAATGTCTTGCTGTAGTTCTCAGTGCTTAGTGTGGCCAATTTTTAAGTGCTGAGAAGAATTTGTATATGGTTGCCTTTATGACAACTCAGGATTAGAAATATGTTTGGGGATCCAGTTCTAAAGAGGAACTGGAGAAGACAAAGCAACAGAATTCTTCCGAGACTATGAATTATTCAGTTGTTAACCACAGTAACTTCTTTAGCTACCATTTTGTGTGCTAATAATAGAAACGGTTTGGACGGATTCCTCTTGGACTTGAAAAATCAGGAAAGCCTTTCACTCTTTTCTAGTCTATGCATAAACTAGGAGAATGTGTAAAAAGGATATTTTCAGTTTCTCTTGTTTACCTGGATGAAATAGTTGGTGTGTCTTTTAAAACAAATGCATTTGTTTTGTAATTACGATAGCTTGAAATTTAAAAATCCACCCCAGAGCAAGATGCTTCCTGATTTAGTTGAATTAAACAATTCAACAAATGGTTTCTTGTTTTTGGTTATGACTGACAAAAACTTTCCCCCTTGCTCCCAGGAAATAAGTAATAAACCTGTTGATTTGGGCATAGTCGAGGGGAGAAAATAAAAATCAATCGCCTCGGGCTTCCTTGGTGGCGCAGTGGTTGAGAGTCCGCCTGCCAATGCAGGGGATGAGGGTTCGTGCTCCGGTCCTGGAAGATCCCACATGCCGCGGAGCGGCTGGGCCCGTGAGCCATGGCCGCTGAGCCTGCGATCCGGAGGCTGTGCTCTGCAACGGGAGAGGCCACAACAGAGAGAGGCCTGCGTACCGCAAAAAAAAAAAAAAAAAAAAAATCAGTTGCCTCTGTACAAAAACAAAACAAAAAGAAACAAAACCCCCCCCATGGTATGTAATACTTAAAAGGGAAAAATATAGTTTCTGAATTGGATTGAATGTATGCTGATAATACCAAAAGGAAGGCATTTTATTGCAAAATTTGATCAATTGAATCTTCCTGATGGGAGGTGTCAAAGTTATCTTGTTTTAAATCTAACTCAACTCTAATTTGTTTTTTTAAATTAAATTTATTTATTAATTTATTTATTTTTGGCTGCGTTGGTTCTTCGTTGCTGTGCGCGGGCTTTCTCTAGTTGCGGCGAGCGGGGGCTACTCTTCGTTGCGGTGCGCGGGCTTCTCATTGCGGTGGCTTCTCTCACTGCAGAGCATGGGCTCTAGGCACACGGGCTTCAGTATTGCAGCACGTGGGCTCAGCAGTTGTGGCTCACAGGCTCCAGATCGCAGGCTCAGTAGTCGTGGCACACACACGGGCTTAGTTGGTCCGCGGCATGTGGGATCTTCCCGGACTAGGGATCGAACCTGTGTCCCCTGCACTGGCAGGCAGATTCTTAGCCATTGCACCACCAGGGAAACCCCTTTAATTTGGTTTTAATGTTGATTCTAATCCAGGCTGTTTCTGGGGGCAACAGAGCACAATACAGCCCTTTATTCAAACCACACAATCTTGGCCACTCTCCCCTACTCCAGCCCCATTCTAATTTGGTCATACGTTATCACTGAGGCGACCCCCCAGGATCAATCTGAGAGATGAAGACATTGCCAGCACAACATAAGGTATGCAGAGCCATTGGTGATGACCTTGGGGTTAGTACCAAAAGGAAGTACAAGGTCTGGCCTTTGAATTGCAAATGAAGAAGAGTGAGCGCACTTGCCTATTGCTTAGGGCCTTTGCTTACCTACGTTTTTAGAGGAAGTGTATGTCCACTCAGTCCAGAAGCTGCTCCATATCTGCATTGCCACTTCCTCTGTTGTCATCTGGAAGATGGACTTACAACACCAGACATCTGTCTAATTAGCTCCCCGCTTTGTCATACCCTGGCAAACTGGACCCTTCCACACAGAGGGGTGTGTGGGTTCAGAGATGCGGATCACCCCAGATGACATAATAGTCACGTGTCATTTTTATTGACTTCTTGGCAGAAGATTTACCTTCCTAACTTAGTTCTGCTTAGAGAAAGAGAGTAAAATCCCAGCTTTATACTTTCTTGGGGACTTGAATATTATTACAGAGATCAGACATGTCAATTGAGGGATTGAATAGGGCAATAGGGAAGAGAAGGAATTAAATTAAGGTGGGAGGAAATGCAGCAGTTTGCAAAGCAGTGAGTGAAAGTGTTATAAGGACTTGTCTCACCCTAGACAATAACATACAGGTTTCCTTATGCTTTGGAAACACATGGCTATTACTTTAAGAGGCATCTCGAAGGGGTCAAGCTCTTAACAGCTTTTATGAAGAGCCCGGCCTGTGAAGCAGGTCTCAACACTGAGGAACATTCTGTCTTGTAATTTGTCTGTTCTTCATGGCTAGGTTTCCAGCAAACTGGGGCTACTTACCAATAATTTCTGAGAAATGTATGCAAACCAAGAGAATGTGGTATTTTACTAACAAAAGAAATTTAGCCACTTCTTTAGAGAAATGTGTGTTGTGATAGTGTAAATCAGCATTTTTACTGTAAAATGACCAGTTTGCATTATTTGACGATATGCTGGTATTTGGGGATGGATTGGGGAAAATCCTGATTGGGGATTAAAAAAATCATCTTCAAGCAAAGAGAACAGAATGAAAAACAACGTTTGACAGTTGGTATACTTGTGGGTGATTTTATTTGCTAGATTTTATATAGCATCCTTTTTATTTCTTATCTTAAAACAAATTTATGTATAGTGCCTGGCACATACCAGGTGTTCAGTAAATATTTGTTGAATGGGTAATGAATTTTTAAAAATTTATTTTAGATAGATTGCATATCTAACAGTCTATACGTACATTATCAACAGCTGACTTTATTCATAGAAATGACTCTTTAGTGGATGAAAATAAGGCTAAAAAGAAGGCTGGGTCCTTCCTAATACAGTATTACTCACTTTCTTTATGTCAAGCTGGAGCACCTGTTTCATGTTTTTAAAAGTTAAAAAAAAAAAGAAAGGTATGAGAGATTAGGTGCCACAATGTCATTTGGAAGACCTTCTCTGCCTTTCTAATGCTCAGGTCACTTCTTATTCCTTATGTTACCCAAACTCTCTCGATTTCACTGGGCTGTCCACGTGTGAGATTTGCACATCCAGGACTCCGTAACTTTGATTCTTCCAAATGATCCCAGGTAGTAACTTCACTTCCTTTGGGTGAGGTAAATGCTTTGCCAGCTTTCTTTGCTTCTCTCAATCATATTCTTCAAAAAGAAGCATCTATCTTCCCAAGTGATGGAAAATATATGAGGCCTGATTTATCAAGTTCTACCAGGAAAAAATTACCTTCTCCTGTCTTTCCTTCTGGGGAAGGTATGACCAAAGGACAGGTGTTTCTGGTGGAAGAAATAGCTGCTTAAGTTTTTGGTTGAAAGGAAAGAGGAATAGTCAGCAAGTGCTTGTGCACTGTCTACATGGTGAGTACTGAGAATTGTGGAAAAAGGCAGCATGTGTATGGGAAATAGTGGAGTTTTGCAGCATGTAGAAGTGGATGGCTAGGTAGCCAAGCTTCCAGAATCTAGAGCATAATACAGAATTGCGAGAAAGAGAAGCCCTTTGTGTACTGAGGTGTAGTGTTGGGGGAAGACCCCATGGAAGAGAGTGATGGAGGATGGGCTCTTAAGGACTGCTAGGATTCAGACGGTTGAGGGAACTTTTTCATAAGGAGAAGTGTGCATAGCAGAGAGAGGCACGGTGAAGGAAGCAAAGGATTCTGGGGCATACAAAGAGGTGATGATGAGAAACGATGGGCTTGCTAGTTGTGGGACCAGCTTGAGAAGGACTTTGAATGCTGGCTCGAAGAGCGTGGACTTGACCTTGTAGGCAGTTATAGGCTGGGTTACCTTAGGCTGAGAGACGTGGATTTTAACTGAAAGCACCATTCCTGATGGCTTGGCTATCTGAGCTCCCGAGCACCCACCTTCCTGTGTTTGGATGGTTTCCTAGGCACAGATCCTGTTTGGGGTCAGGTGGAGGAAAATTAATTAGTTAATTAATTAATTAGTTAATTAATTGGTTGATTGATGTCTGTTAGGCATTGATGGACATCTCTGAAAAGGGCAGACTTGAAAAAGTGACTCACATAGAGACGTAAGCAAAGTGCGCCAAAAGTCTTTGCCGAATGAATGGTTGAAGGTGATCTTGAAAGAAAGAAAGTGGAGAAACTTTGGTACAACATCCTTCCCACCCGGATTAGCTGGTGGAAGAGGGGCTTCAGGTGTGTGATTTGTAGTCTTGCCAATTGCCTATCACCTCTTCTTACTTCTCGTGGGTTACTTTGCCGTGTTTTGCCACATCCCATGTGCCCTGCTGGGACTCAGAGCCTCTTTTAGAGCAAGGGATGAACAGGTGAATGTGGCTCTTAGTGGCTGTCATTTAAGCTATTTTACAGTAAACAGTTAAAAAGAAAAAGATAGCCCAGCCCAGCCAAACAGTAACATCTCCCAGTTCTTTCCAGTGTCCCTTCTCTATAGTGCTCACATCATGGTGCTTTGGGAGGAGATTTAAAGGAACCTGTACTACCTGGGACACGCCAGTAATCGCATTGGCAGACGAGTTAATGAAATCCACCACCATGGAGTTTGAAGCATCTTTGGTCATGTCATGGTCACAGGGCTTCAGTTTGCAGATGAGCACAGGTGTATATTATTTTAGATAACAGATGTTTCCTGAAAAGTCACATGGAAATGGATTTTTTTTCTTCCTTAATGATATTTCTTTTTGCCTTTACTGTAATTTCGGCAATGCCTTTTCCTCAATTATAATTAATCACCAATTGGCGAGAGCTTCTAAACTTTCATTAACTCATCAAACATTTATCGAGCACCTACTATGTGACAGGCACTCTTCTAGACGTTGAGGATCCAGCCGTGAAAAAGGTTGGAAAGAACTGGCTTCGTGGGGCTTACATTCTAGATGGAATTTATATTTAAGTTTCTCTGACAGTCCATTCCGTCAAGCCACCAATGAATGACTATTTATCGAGTGTCTCATGTGTTGAATGCTGGACCAGGGCTGGGGGACCCTTTGCACTGCAAACAGTTGGCTTTCCAATGGGAAAGCCAGGGCTAATCTTAACCCTCACAGAATAAATACAGAATATTACAGCGGTAGGTGACTGAGAGTGCACGTGTGCAGCATCTACCCAGACTGCAAGGCTGTAGCTGTTCAGAAGAAAGAGAGGTGAGGGTGTAGCTGTTCAGAAGAAAGAGAGGTGAAGTCCTCAGTGGAGGACTTTCAGGAAGGCAGCGGATGAGACCGCTGGAGGAGGGGCTCCTGTGCTCATTGCCCTCCTCCCTCCCTCAGCTTTGGGTAGGGCTCATTTAACACCAGTCTCTCCTGTGCATGGAAGTTGTCCCGAAGCAGCTGCTCTGCTAGGTTCTCGGGCTCCAACCCTAAATCGCAGGAGGCTCCTAGGAAAACAGGGGCTGTAGGAACCCTATCTTCACAGGAGAGTCTCCTCCTTAACCGCCTGGACGGTTAAACAGTCAGGAACTGTCGGCTGTTACACGTTCTGAGCTTATTTTCATGGTCTTCACACGTGTCGCTGGATTCATCACGGGGAGTTCCAAAATAAATAGTACTCGGAGTGTCTAGGGTATTTTTTTCTTTTTAATTCCTCCTTTTTAAATTCCTCCTTTACGTGAAAGGACAAGGAAGAAATATAAGGATGAAGACGTTGATCTGGGACCCCATGTTCAGGCATTCTTCAGTATAAAAATGGATTATTTTCCAAATATTTGTTTTTAAGTTATTGTTAGGAACACAGAACACATTTTCCCATAGAAACAAGGTGCTACGTGGTGATTCTGTTCTCTGGCTGGCCCACAGCGGCTAGTTTAATAACTAATGTGGCTGAACTGTGGATGTCATAGAGACTAAGTGGCGCAGGTGACACTATGTCCCCGGGAAAATGTGTTCCTCATTCCAATTTTCACAACTAAGAAGTAAGTCCCCTTCTCCGACGTGGTGGTGGCTTGAGGCTTGGGAAGGACACCCCCAGCTCTGGCGCACAGATGCTCCAGCAGCTGGGGCATCACCCATCCGCCCGCATCCCTCAAAACTGGCAGCCAGTGTGGCTCTAGTGACAGAGGCACAGGAGGAAGGTCAGGGGGAGGGCCACAGCGGCCAGCGGGCTGAGAGGCAGCTGGTTCTAAGCCTCTGGCTTCCCACCCTTGGCTTGGCAAACGCTATTGACAAGAGAGATTTCATCTTTCCCTTTCCTTCGTGCCTACTCTCTTTTCGGTGAGATTATCCAAAGCCAGTTGTTCTTTCTCTTTTTAATCCTGGAGCCGTCCCCACCAAGATGCCTGTATCATTCCTCATTCATTCGCCACTTTCCTCAACACTTGCTACTCAACTGAGGATAAATCTCTGTTGTGGAGAAAGCGGTTTTTGCCCTAGGTGAGTACTAACAAGGAAGAATGGCGATCATAAGGTGGGATACGTTGATGTCAGTGATGCTGAGGAAGCCATCCCGGAGTGGATTTGGGGACTTCTCGATGAGGTGTGAGCAGTGACAATTACGCTCAGGTCTTTGCTCCTATTACAGGAGCTCTGGGGAGCTTGACTTCCTAGCTGTGGATGAGATGAGGTCCAAGTCATCTAGAAGCCCGTATTAGTTATCTAAAGTGACTCTATATAAATCCACAGAGACAAAAGGACATAGATGGTCAAAGCTGTCCACAATTGCAGTTCGAGTCCCACGAGGCAGTGGTGGCAAGTTAAAGCCCGAATTTATATATAGGCCATTTAAAAAATGACATTTTGAGAGACATACCATGTTCTTGGATTGGAAGAATCAACATTGTGAAAATGACTCTACTACCCAAAGCAATCTACAGATTCAATGCAATCCCTATCAAACTACCACTGGCATTTTTCACAGAACTAGAACAAAAAATTTCACAATTTGTATGGAAACACAAAAGACCCCGAATAGCCAAAGCAATCTTGAGAACGAAAAACGGAGCTGGAGGAATCAGGCTCCTTGACTTCAGACTATACTACAAAGCTACAGTAATCAAGACAGTATGGTACTGGCACAAAAACAGAAAGATAGATCAATGGAACAGGATAGAAAGCCCTGAGATAAACCCACGCACATATGGTCACTTTATCTTTGATAAAGGAGGCAGGATTGTACAGTGGAGAAAGGACAGGCTCTTCAATAAGTGGTGCTGGACAAACTGGACAGGTACATGTAAAAGTATGAGATTTGATCACTCCCTAACACCATACACAAAAATAAGCTCAAAATGGATTAAAGACCTAAATGTAAGGCCAGAAACTATCAAACTCTTAGAGGAAAACATAGGCAGAACACTCTATGATATAAATAACAGCAAGATCCTTTTTGACCCACCTCCTAGAGAAATGGAAATAAAAACAAAAATAAACAAATGGGACCTAATGAAACTTCAAAGCTTTTGCCCAGCAAAGGAAACCATAAACAAGACCAAAAGTCAACCCTCAGAATGGGAGAAAATATTTGCAAATGAAGCAACTGACAAAGGATTAATCTCCAAAATTTACAAGCAGCTCATGCAGCTCAATAACAAAAAACCAAACAACCCAATCCAAAAATGGGCAGAAGACCTAAATAGACATTTCTCCAAAGAAGATATACAGATTGCCAACAAACACATGAAAGAATGCTCAACATCATTAATCATTAGAGAAATGCAAATCAAAACTACAATGAGATATCATCTCACACCAGTCAGAATGGCCATCATCAAAAAATCTAGAAATAATAAATGCTGGAGAGGGTGGAGAAAAGGGAACCCTCTTGCACTGCTGGTGGGAATGTGAATTGGTACAGCCACTATGGAGAACAGTATGGAGGTTCCTTAAAAAACTACAAATAGAACTACCATATGACCTAGCAATCCCACTACTGGGCATATACCCTGAGAAAACCATAATTCAAAAAGAGTCATGTACCAAAATGTTCATTGCAGCTCTATTTACAATAGCCCGGAGTGTCCAGCATCGGATGAATGGATAAAGAAGATGTGGCACATATATACAATGGAATATTACTCAGCCATAAAAAGAAATGAAATTGAGCTATTTGTAATGAGGTGGATGGACCTAGAGTCTGTCCTGCAGAGTGAAGTAAGTCAGAAAGAGAAAGACACATACCGTATGCTAACACATATATATGGAATTTAAGAAAAAAAAAGTCATGAAGAACCTAGGGGTAAGACAGGAATAAAGACACAGACCTACTAGAGAATGGACTTGAGGATATGGGGAGGGGGAAGGGTAAGCTGTGACAAAGCGAGAGAGAGGCATGGACATATATACACTACCAAACGTAAAATAGATAGCTAGTGGGAAGCAGCCGCATAGCACAGGGAGATCAGCTCGATGCGTTGTGACCACCTAGAGGGTGGGATAGGGAGGGTGGGAGGGAGGGAGATGCAAGAGGGAAGAGATATGGGAACATATGTATATGTATAACTGATTCACTTTGTTATAAAGCAGAAACTAACACACCATTGTAAAGCAATTATAGTCCAATAAAGATGTAAAAAAATGACATTTTGAAAAACTCAACTGTAAACAGGTAATAATTATGTTGGGCCGTGATACCCCAGACTCCCTTTGCTTTGATTCTGTTTTATCCAGCAAATTTCTAATTGTAATTTGGCTTACTGTGTAGATTTCTCTATTGGGAGAGAGTGATCTGGCCCATAAAATGGGAGTATCCAATCCTCTTCATGGTTCTTTTTTTTTTTTAATTAGTAAATTGGCATTTTGGCTTCTGCATTGGCCTTTTGTGAATGTGGTTAATATAAGTCCATTTTCAAGAGCCTTGAGAACTGAAGGCCAGATTCTGGACCCTGGAGACCCAGCCGAGATGCTGCCTTTGGGAGCCCCTATTCAGATGATGGACCAGCAGGCCTTTTCCTGTGCTCCTTTGGTCAAAGACATCTCTCACTGTCCTGATGCGAAACAGAGCCACAGAGAAAGTAGTGTTGCTTTCCTTAGGTCCTCACGACTGCTCGGCAGTGACAAATCTGGGATGGAGTCAAGGTCTCCTGACCCTCACATCAGGGCTCTTTTCAGTATACTGATGTTATTGCAACTACATGCATAAGTCACATCTTGTTCCCTAAATTGCTGAAATGGAGAGAAAGGAAGGAAATAAGAGAGAAGTAGAGAGCAGGGTTTACTCCATATCAAATTGAAACAGTTATTATTTAAAACCAGGCAGGGTACACATGCCATCCACTGTATTCTAGTAAGTGGAATACCAGTGACGAATTGAGTCCAGCTTCTGAGCTGAGAGCATTATTTGTTGCTGACTTGGTGGCTGCTTTTAGTAGGAGCTGAGTGGAAGCATCCCAGGTCATGTCCACAGAGCCAGGAGCATTGCCACCCGGTGAAATATGACTAAGCAGCTCAGATTTGCTTTCTCTGTCGCACAACGTAATGACATTTCCTCCCAAGTTCAGGGGTTAACAGAGGCAGCGTGCTCAGCTGTGAGGATAAGAGAATGTGATTCAAGACGGGCTAAGTTAATTTAAGATCTTATTCAGTAAGAACAAGGAAGAGATGGAATGTTCCTGAAATATTTGGAATTTTTTTTAAAAAATGGGCCTGAAACCTAAGCTATGTCCATGTGGTCCCACTGAATCACTTGCTTTGCAGTTGATTAGACTTTAATAGTTGAGTGATGGAGCCTATTGTGATCACTTCAAACCTTATATTAACTTTAAATGAAGTTCACTGAATGGTACTGAAGCCACATGACATTAGAGGCATCACAGGCGTCACCCATCACTAGGTATCTGAACTAGCATACGGTATGGCTTCTTCTCTAAAAAGGATGTGGCTGGGGCCGTGACTGGTTACCTCAGGTGCTGAGAGCATGATGCCGAGGAATGGTTTCACTTGGTCCTATAACCATGGGCTGGATGCCGCCCTCCCCCTGCACCCCCCCCCCAGCTAACACCTCACTTATGTGGACGATGGAACCAGATGAACAAATAGAAGTAACTCAGAGCAGCCCTAACCCCCTTCTGGCAAACATGACCAGGCGCCTGCTGGGTCAGGGCTGCCCCTTGAAATGAGAAGGACAGCACATGAGTTAGGCAAAGCCCCTGGGGAGACAGTCTTCTCATATAGGCCATTTTCTCTTTGTCACAATGAGTTGAATTAAGTCATCTTAGAGGTTGTAACAAACTTACTGCGTATGGTACAGATGCTGCAAGGGATTTCATAGTGACAGCAGCAAGGGATTTCTTTTTGTGTACAAACTCACAGATTTCTTTCTCATCTTTTTCATGTCTTATGAAAACATAAAATGTGCATACAGGGCTAAAATGCCTCTTGGAGCACTTTCTTGTGTATTTTTATTGGTTCCATCACTTTCTTGCTTTGTGACTTAACTGCTTATTCTGAGTCACTGTTTACTTATCTATAAAATGGGGGAAATAATTGTACACACATTACAGGCTTGCTCGGAGAATCAAGGGCAATGAAGACTCCAAGCATGGTGTCAGCATATAGCGCATAGCAAGGGCTTGTAAGTCAAGAAATCGTAGCTGTAGGACTACCAAGTGGCTGGGGGGAGTGTCTTCTCCTGTGCTTCCTTGCTTTTCTCAGTTTAGGGAAAATGTCATAAAATAGCATACATGTTGAAACTGAAAACTCCTCCAGAAAGGATCTATTTGTAAAGCCATATAAATATTAACTTCTGTGCAGTTTATACTGGCAGATCCCCAATGGTTCAGAATTAACACCTGGTGTTTAGTGGATGGAAAATAGGTTTTGCTGTCATTGTGGATCTCCAAAATGGAAAAATGTGGGGATACGTTTAAAAATGAAATGCCTTGTCTGATTTCAGCTGCCGATGTAGGATTAGACCTTAGGCTGGCTCTATGTAAATACTTAAAAAAAAATCTTGAATGAACTTTAATCCTTGTCTCTCCTATTGCTTACCCAGCGTAAAGTAAATGTTTTTTTGTCGTTGTTATTCTTGAACCTTGCCTCATCCCATTGATGGCGTGGGACCTTGAAACCATCGAGCTGTAGTCTAAGAAGCAATCCTTTCTTACCTGTCTGCCTCACAGTAGTGGTAAATGGAGGGAGGGAATCCTGCTGTTCATCTGACCTTCACAGATCCAACTGGAACCAAGCAGCTAATTTCTGCACCAAAATAGGAATCAAGAAAGTTCAGCTAATCTGGGACTCAGTTTCATACCAGAGACACTAAACAGGCGAGTGAGGCTTGCACAGAGTATAGGGAGATGCGTGTCATCGGGACTTTGTATTGTGAAATCGCATAACGGTGTCAAAGTACAAATTTGCATCACCTTTTAACCATCCCACTGCTTTGCAGATAGAAAAGGGGAATTGGTTCTCCATTTTGCACATATAAATGGCTGGGATTAGGCCTAGGCAAGTGGCTTGTATTGGAATCTACTTCTCTTTGCTCTGCCCGCACTCTCTCCATGCTGGGGGAATCTCCCTTGCTTTTTCCCAGTTGGGCGCCAGTGCCCTTAGTTTTTCTCCACATCATCATCTCTAAACTTGGTCTCACACCTCTCGTTTCCACTAAGATGTAAAAGACTGATAACAGCTGAAAGTATTGCACTCCCTCCAAATAATATTTCTATTTTAGTAGGTGACCAATCTCAAGTGCATGGAAGAAAGGTCTGGGGTGGAATGTTCGGTACTGTTCCATGTGAGGCTCGTGAGGGTGCAGTGCCGTAGAGGGCATTCATGGTTCTATCTAACCTTCCATCTGCTTGGAAATCATAACCCTCAGGCATTGCCTTCTCTGCTGGTCCCGAGAGGCCTCTTCCAACTTCTTCCTATGGAGTTCCGAGTGCTTCAGTACAGCATCTGTGGGTAAATTCTAGTGTATTGAGGTTTTCTATAAAGGGAACTGTGTATAGTGCAGGCAACTTCCCTCAAGCAGACACAGTGCCTCTTGTTGATGCACGTTTCATTTTCTGATCAGTTTATTTGTTCTCAAATTCAGCCAAGTACCAATACAACTGAACACCAGGGAAGTCCAACGTTTGCATTTTAGATTGTAGCATTCAGGAACATATTTGGATCATAGTGTCATTTAACTCTTTAGTAATATCGACATTCCCCCTTTGCTAGAAGTGTATTAGTGTTTCATTTTTAGATGTGATTGGGCTCTTCAGTCATTTTAAGTTTGAATGCAAAACATTCATTGATTAAATGAATAAAGAGTGTGGGGACTTCCCTGGTGGCGCAGTGGTTAAGAATCCACCTGCCAATGCAGGGGACACGGGTTCGAGCCCTGGTCCGGGAAGATCCCACATGCTGCGGAACAACTAAGCCCGTGCGCCACAACTACTGAGCCTGCACTCTAGAGCCTGCGAGCCACAACTACTGAAGCCTATGTGCCACAACTACTGAAGCCCGTGTGCCACAACTACTGAAGCCCGTGCATGCCTAGAGCCTGTGCACCGCAACCAAGAGCAGCCCCCGCTCGCCGCAAATAGAGAAAGCCCTCGTGCGGCAACAAAGACCCAACACAGCCAAAAATTTAAAAAAAAAAAAAAAGAGTTCTAAGTCTCAGAAGGGGCACACATTTGCATATATTGTTTATACTGATGCCCCCCCAAATTTGAAAAAAAATAGATACTCTATATTTTCTTTCTTTTTTTTTTTGTGGTACGCGGGCCTCTCACTGTTGTGGCCTCTCCCGTTGCGGAGCACAGGCTCCGGACGCGCAGGCTCAGCGGCCATGGCTCACGGGCCCAGCCGCTCCGCGGCATGTGGGATCCTCCCGGACCGGGGCACGAACCCGTGTCCCCTGCATCGGCAGGCGGACTCTCAACCACTGCGCCACTAGGGAAGCCCCGATACTCTATATTTTCATTCGAGAGACCGATTTTAGGTCTTCTAGAATATGTACACAAAAAAGATAAAATTGGGTCTTGACGCGGCTCCCAGAAAACATGAGGATTAGATATGGAACAAATGTCTCTACCTGACGGGAAGACAGATCCTTCAAAATCCTAGGCTCATTACCAACCATGTCCAACGTGCAAAGGTACATTTTATTCCCATCACCACGTTGGGGGAAAAAAAGGGTGCAAACTTTTAGACATCCTGGAATGAAATGTTTTTTGAAGGTGTGTTTCCATCCAGAAGGTGGGTGTCGGGCTACCTATAGATATATATAGATTGGCATCATTGGCTGGCAGATTAATAGGTTGTGCCTGTGCTTGAGCATACTTCTCGATTCAAATACACGTTTATGAGACTAGAAGACACCTCCATACATTTTAAAACAATGAATGCATTTTAATTTTTATATTTTTAAAAATTTTAATTTTTTTTACTGAAATAGAGTTGATTTACAGTGTTTCAGGTGTACAGCAAAGTGATTCAGTTATATATCTATTCTTTTTCAGATTCTTTTCCATTACAGGTTATTACAAGATATTGAATACATTTTATTTTATTTTTTTAATTTATTTATTTTTATTTTATTTATTTTATTTTTGGCTGCATTGGGGCTTCATTGCTGCACGTGGGCTTTTCTCTGGTTTGGTGAGCAGGGGCTACTCTCATTGAGGTGCGCAGGCTTCTCATTGCAGTGGCTTCTCTTGTTGGGAGCACGGGCTCTAGGTGTGCGGGCTTCAGTAGTTGTGGCATGTGGGCTCAGTCGTTGTGGCTCGCGGGCTCTAGAGTGCAGGCTCAGTAGTTGTGGCGCATGGGCTTAGTCGTTCCGTGGCATGTGGGATCTTCCCGGACCAGGGCTCGAACCCGTGTCCCCTGCATTTACAGGCGGATTCTTAACCACTGCGCCACCAGGGAAGCCCTGAATACATTTTTAAATTAACAATTGTCTTTCAAATAACAACTGCTTGGTATCTTCCCTAGGGACAGTGGGATATCAGAATGGTGGTTGCGACAGGCCAAGTGAAATATTGTATTTCTTTAATGTTTTGCTGCTGGCAGTTGAGCAATACCAGGAAGGTCAGAGGTCATATCTGGAATAGTCACCTAAGGCCAGGAAGAACCTATAGGCTTAGGCCGCCCAAGGGTCAAATCCATGAAGATGAGCTGAGAGGGGCAAGGTCAAGGGGCAGAAACCAGGCATTGAGGCTGGGAGCAAGAGGCAGGCCTGGGCAGAAAGTTGGGCGACATGGAGTTGGGACCCAGTGGGTGGCCTTGGGGAGGATGGGCTGCGGAGAGGAAGGCCCTGCAGACAGTGCCCTGGCTGACAACAGTGAATAAACTGTACAGAGGAAAGTGTGTTACAAAGGCTTCCCCTCCTTCTGTAGGTGATGGGCATTGACTGTAACCCAGCACAGTTTCCAGTAACTGGGCTGAGAGTATTGATGGGCTCAGGTCAGAAGAGCAGGTCTGTGCATTTCCTAGTGGGCCCTGGCCTCGGCGTGGCTCTCATTTCCCATTACTGCTTCTCTCTGACTCACTGATGGCCTGCCACATGTCGTTAGGCAGCTCAGCTGCTGCTTTCATTTCTCCCCCAAAGGTATACAGAGGTTTGGGTCTTGGCTTTTACATTTTTTTTTCTCCTGAGAGCTAGAGGAAGTGGCCTTCTGATAGTTTGGTTTGTTGAGTTGAATACTTACAGTGTCTTAACAGTTTCAATTTCCTTTCTCATAGGTATTTGATCCTGATGACCTTCATGCAGGGGTCAATTTCTCCAAGGTTCTGAGCACTCTTTTAGCTGTCAGCAAAGCAACAGAAGGTAAGCAGGGCTTGGGACAGATGGGTTCTGGGTGACACATTTGGGTTCACATGTCTCTGATTACCCTAGGAGCCAACTATCTATGGCCAGGATTGTGCGATTGGGGCAGACTTCTCTCCTCCCCCTAAAGAAACCCTGATGGGTGCCAGATACTTTAATCTGCCATAGTTTAGGATTTAAACATAACTGTCACAGAGGTTATTCTAATGCCCTTAATATAATAAGAACCAAGAAACAATTTCATTCAAAGCTATTGAATAGGCAGTGGAGTATAACAAGACAGAAAATAAAAAGGAAAAAATATCAGTTCCCTTTTTCATAAAGTTTACAAAATGCAGCCGTTACTTCCGTTTCTCTGCCAGAGACATATTTTTTCTCATAGTTTTCTGTATGCCTTTGTCCATGTTAAGGAACCCTTCAGTAACCTTGCGCTGGAAATGAAACCTCAGGTTCATAGTGAGTGAAAAGAACATCATTTATTTAAATGTTTAGTATGCATCACGTTGGCGGAATGAAATATAAATCCTAGTAAATGCGAAGCAGATGATGACAACCTTAAAGTATAACTTCATTCCTTCCGTGATATAGTATCTTACCTACAGCTGGGCAGTAATAACCATAGTTAAAATGTGTTGAGCCCTTACCATGGGTCTCTGCTGTCCTAAAAGCCATCGGTGGTCTCATTCAATCTTTGAAACAAGCCTGGGACCTGTCAGTATTAGGTCCGTATTACAGATAAGGAAAGTCAGGCCCATAGTGGCCCAAGTAGAAAGTAAGCAGCAGACCTGGGATTCAGACCCACATCTGACTGACTCCAGAGCCCTGATGCTCCATCACGGGTCCTGATGCTCAAACCGTTAGAGAGTCAACAGGCTGTGTGCCCAGCACTGCCAGGTGCCACAAAGGAAGTGTAAGACTTGGTCCCTGCCCTGGAGAAAATTACCGTCTATTTAGGGAGACTCAACTTACCCACGTGAAACAATGAGAGAACAAGAACAGACAACATAATCAAGTGCCAAATAGGCTGGAGCATCTAGGAAGCTATCAAGTAATTATAGTTTTAGTCAAAAGAGCTGTATATAATAGCAATAAATGTAAAAATACTTCTCTGAAGTTGTTCTTTTGCTCTCTGGAAGAAAATGCTTTGGAGCTATTGCAAGGCGTATAGCAGAAAGTACAGCTAATTCAAGTAACTATATTTAACACACATGACAACTATCCAGTTCTGGGCAGGGAGGATCGTATAATTCGAACATTATGCCATACAAATTATATGTTCCTTTGCCAAACTCTCCTAGCAAGTTTTACAGTCTCTTCCCTTGCCACAGATATTTATAAAATACAAGGAGGTGAAAGTTAAAACCCACAGCATCAAGGAAATTACTTGGATACTGAGCTTGTCACCTCGGGAATGTTTGGGCTTTAGACTTTTGCAGTTTATATCTTTTAAAAATAAATGGAGAGGAAAAGAACCCTCATTTGAATTTGTCAGGAAGCCAGCTCCTCCCTTTAGTATGGCTCTCGCCATACTGAAAACACCCAGCTCAGCGCTGGGCTGATTGAATTTCACAAGGTTTCAAGGAAGAGAAGACTCTTGAGTTTGATTTAAAAAAAAAATAATAATTCCAGTATCAAGATTGCATCTTTCTCAAACACACATTCTCTCTCATTCTCATTCTCCCCACCTCTTCCCCCAGGCATAAGAGGGATTTTACATTATATGTGCCACACAGACTGTTCCATGTGAGGAAGAAAAGAACCACTCAGTTATAGGCCAAAAAACAAAGCGAGAAATTTGAAATATTTCAAAGTAATAAGAGCCACAAACAGCTGTTTGGTACCCAATATAGTTCTGCCTGGGCTAACAGGGCATACTGTTGCAACGGGTTCAGGAGGGAAGAGTTGTAGGGAAATGGGTTAAGAGAAAATGTGGTTCTGTCGCTGTTTTTCATTCTACTGGAGAGCAATGGCCAGTAAGGTTAAGAAAAGAAGTTGGTCACCAAAAAGGGAGGTGGGGGGGGGGAATGAAATAAGCTCGGCATGTTCATCATAGAGCAGTTAGAATTATGATTAGGTTGCCTTTGATAATGTCCCGTGAAAGATAATATTAAGCTGTAGATGTTTTTCTGACACAAGGGGTTCTCTTTACGGTGCCTTTTCCTCTTTTCACAGATCAGCTCTCAGAAAGGCCATGTGGACGTTCCTCTTCTCTTAGCGCTGCTAATAGCTCTCAGACAAACCCACAGGGAGCAGTTTCTAGCACAGCTCCAGGGCTGCAAAGGCAGTCAAAGCCAGTGGTAAGTCTGGTCCCCAATTCCCCCTGCCTGTTTTAAAATTTGTAAACTTCGATTGCTGTCTCGGTTACATCTCCATAGGTGGTGACATAGCCATCCTGTTGTTTGGGGTGTTGTGAGAAAACGAATTTGGAACCTCGCCCCAGTTCAGGCTGGCCCATGGGAACAAATCAAAGGCATGTGGGGCAGAGAGTCTGAAAATCGGGGTTGAAGCCACAAAGTCCTGTCCCTTTCTAGAACTGAGCAACTGAGAATGCTATGCAAATGTCAGTCATTAGGGCAACTTCCGGAGGGAAGTTTGCTGTTATTTCCCCTCTCCCCCGGGCTTATTAGGAGAACTAAATAGTGCCTGGCATGTAGAAGGCAATCAATGTATATTACTTGCTCTCATCATTGCCGCTGTCATTTTCTTTTTCTCTTTGCATTCCTACTGAGCCCAGGACGAGCTCCTATATTGGGATAGCTCGGTTATCTTTGCATTTGGTCTTTTTTTTTTGCATTTTTTACATCTTTATTGGAGTATAATTGCTTTACAATGATGTGTTAGTTTCTGCTTTATAACAAAGTGAATCAGTTATACATATACATATGTTCCCATATCTCTTCCCTCTTGCATCTCCCTCCCCCCAACCCCCCATGGGAGCTTTCATTTGGGAGGGAGCGCCCTAGCTTCTGCTCTTTTGAGACCTTTATTCCTTGTCAAAATCCACCCACTTGCTTTAAGCCCTCATGAGCTATTACCTCCAAAGTACTTTAATTACTTCCAAAGCACTTAATCTTTGGAGATTGCAGATCTCTTTCAGAAGCTGATGAGCACTCTATGGTTCCATACCCCTTGGGCCCTCTCAAATTGTCTGTAAAATCTGTGTGTGTGAACTTACTGGTCTGTGTTTTGGGTCAAGGCTTATTGTGCTATCAGCTTCTCAAAGGGACATGTGACAGGTTAAGAACTCCAGACTTAGGTAACTGTGGGATATTTGATCTTCGCATATGAATAAGTCTTAGCCAATTTAAGATATTCTTAGTAATTGGAAGGGGGAGGCAGATTTTATGAGAGGAGGTTGGTACCTAATCTTGGTCACGGAATTATGTAAGACTTCGGGTGTTGGGTAGAGGCAGAGTGGGATAGTTTATTACTCTACTTTGTTTCCTGGCTCATTTAAATAAGTATCTTTTGGGACTTCCCTGGCAATCCAGTGGTTAGGACTCCGAGCTTCCACTGCAGGGGGCCTGGGTTCGATCCCTGGTCGGGGAACTAAGATCCCCGCAAGCTGAGCGGCGTGGCCAAAAAAAAAAAAAAAAAACTTTAGATAATTGGTGGGGGAGAAGGAAATAAAAGCTATGACCCCCTCCAAAATACACATTCTCACAAATGCAAAAGTTTGCCTACAATTTTGAGGGCTTTATTAATCCCCTTCCCCTCATTCCCCCAAGACCTACCCATGTTAGGCCCGTTCCTAAATTAAAAACTCAAGACTGAGATGGACCTGAGGTTTTATCCTTGGTCACCCTACTTTATTTGCCTAAATTCATAGAATGTCTGCCCCTGCCTCATTGAGATGAGTGCCTAATCTGGTGTGACTTTTGTTTCTCCAGGAGATGACGGAAAATGGAAGTCACCAGTTGATAGTAAAGGCGAGATTCAACTTTAAGCAGACTAATGAAGATGAACTGTCTGTCTGTAAAGGGGACATCATTTATGTCACTAGAGTTGAAGAAGGAGGCTGGTGGGAAGGCACATTAAATGGGAGAACAGGCTGGTTCCCTAGTAATTATGTCCGAGAAATTAAATCCAGTGGTAAGTCAATCTTTTCAAAGCTTTTTTGACTGTGACTTTTGTACTTTCTTGGTCTTCGGACCAAAAATCTTGTAGTTTTCATTGGTTAACAGAATTGTTTGTACTTGTATGTGTATGTCAAAAATAAGACGAGAACAGAACTGGGGAAAAAAATCTATGATTAGATATCTTGAAACCAAGTTGTACTTAGACTACATCAAGGCAGCAAAACCTAAAAAAGCAAAAGAATTCAAAGCTCAGACAACTGTTCCACCTTAACTATGTCCCCTTCTGTCTACTAATTCTAGCCCGTGTAATATAGTACAAAGCCCTTCCTGCTACTCTAAGGATCACCATGGCAGAATACAACAATAAGAGAGGTCATGTGCTAACTTCCTTTTTTAGCCCTAAGCTCTTTGAGCAGACCTAAGTCTAAATGCCTCAGAGATGTGTAGGAGAAATAATAATCATAGGACTGCAGGAAGCTGTCTGGCCACTTTGATTCTGAAAAAGATTGCCCTTAACTCATTAATGATACCCAGAGAATGCAATCTAATCACTCATCAGTAATCTTTCTAGAACTTGCTTGGGTAATGTACTTCCCTTTTATTATTTAAGAAACTAGGTCCTGGGCTTCCCTGGTGGTGCAGTGGTTAAGAATCTGCCTGCCAATGCAGGGCACATGGGTTCAAGCCCTGGTCTGGGAAGATCCCACATGCCACGGAGCAACTAAGCCCGTGCGCCACAACTACTGAGCCTGCGCTCTAGAGCCCACGAGCCACAACTATGGAAGCCCGCGTGCCTAAAGCCCATGCTCCGCAACAAGAGAAGCCACCGCAATGAGAAACCCGCGCACCGCAATGAAGAGTAGCCCCCACTCGCCAAAACTAGAGAAAGCCTGCGCGCAGCAACGAAGACCCAACGCAGCCAAAAATAAATAAATAAAATTAATTAATTAATTTTAAAAAAAGAAACTAGGTCCTGCCTATATTTACAAACAAATCCCTAGCATTATAAAAATGTCACGATACAGATAAAATAAGGTTCAGTTATTCACATCATTATATCTCTTCACTCTTCAAAGCTATTTACCCAAGGACTCCTTTTAAGTAGTTAGCGCCTCAGTATACTTTGCCCTTTGGTTAATGTCTTTATTGCTTTTTAAAAAAATTAATTAATTAATTAATTAATTTTTATTCATTTATTTTTGGCTGCATTGGGTCTTCGTTGCTGTGTGCGGGCTTTCTCTACTTGCGACGAGCGGGGGCTACTCTCCGTTGAGGTGGCTTCTCTTGTTGCAGAGCACGGGCTCTAGGCACATGGGCTTCAGTAGTTGTGGCATGTGGGCTCAGTAGTTGTGGCTTGCGGGCTTTAGAGCGCAGGCTCGGTAGTTGTGGCACACGGGCTTAGTTGCTCCGTGGCATGTGGGATCTTCCTGGACCAGGGATCGAGCCCATGTCTCCTGCATTGGCAGGTGGATTCTTAACCACTGCACCACCAGGGAAGTCCCTTTATTGCTTTTTTTAATGCCTCAAAATTAATACTATTATTTAATAAAATTATAGGCTCACTGTAAATAAGTTAAAACTTATAGAAATAGATAATGTAGATAATAAAAATTCCCCTCTCCTTCACCTCCTCCCCCAGATAACCACTGTGAGGAGCTTTTCCCTAAAGCATTTGAGATAAAATTTAGTTTCATGCTTTTCTGTGTTGTGCGTTGGGTGAAGGTGGGGCATTTCCTTTAATGGAATAAGTGTTTAGTAACAGATTTATAATTATATATGTATGTGTAGATGTCTTAACAGTTTTTAATTCGCTTGGCCAAAAAGTTCATTCGGGTTTTCATTACACTGTTACGAAAAACCTGAACGAACTTTTTGGCCAATGCAATATTACTGGGAATTGAGACGTTTCTGTTGAGCCCTGAAGTATTTTCACAGGCTGTGCTTGAAATTTCCTTGGTTTTGATGATTTTCACAGCTGATTTTTACCCCTTGCTGCATCTTTCAATTTGTGTAATCTCATTAAGATCTCTAAATAAGTTTACAGATTCACTCTAACTTGGCTTCATCTGTAAAACTAAAAGGAACAGCTCTTGCTTCCTGGCCTGGAAGTCCCAAGCATTGTTTGAGGGGTTGTGGGGGGCAGACAGACAGCACGCACTCCTTATAGTGTCCCTTATTGAGATGCCTTGTAGCCTTATAGCGTATAGTCTGGCCCCTGCCTTGTGGACCGACTGCCCTGAGCTGTTTCTCCTGGTCTTTGGCCCCTTCCCTTAGAGCTTTTCCTATACTCTCTTTGGTTTACAACTCAGTTAAGGACTCACCTGGCAGCTTTCTGGCTCTGGTTTGAGCACCTAGGGAACCTAACCTTTAGAAGCATCCTATGCAACTGTCAAGGATAGGTCTGGCTAGCTGGGGCCAGGAAGCCTGCTCGTCAGGGAAGGCCTCAGACTGGAAGAATATGGACCATCTCTCACCTAGTTTATTGCAGTAGCTTCCTAACTGGCATCCCTGCTCCTGTCCTTGTCACCCCTGTAATCTAATTTAAACTCAGTAGATCCAGAGTGATCCTTTCAAAGTGTAACTTGAGTAGTATAATGGCTCGCCATCTCAAAAAGAGTAAAGGTCAAGGTCATTCCCAATAGCCTACAAGGCCCTCCAGGATTTGGCCTCTGGTGGCCCCTCTGGCCTTCTCTTTGACCTCTCTCCCCCTCACTCATCACACTTCAGCCACACTGGCCTCCTGGTTGCCTGTTCCAGACAGGCTCCTGCCTCACCTGCTGTCCCTCCACCTGGAATGCTCTCCCCAGATATCAGCACGGCTGGTTCCCTTACCTACTTCAGGTCTTTGCTCACTCATTGGCTTCAGGGTAGCACCTTCCCCGCTCACCCAGGAGAAAATTGAACCCTATTCCCACTGCCCCCATCCCCCTTCCCTTTTGTAGGTTTTTGTTTACCATTTCTTTCTATCTAACATAGTGTGCATTTACTTATTTATTTCATTTACCATCTGTATCCGACCATTAGAATGTAAGTACCACAAGGGCAGAGATGTTTTTTCTGTGTTGTTGGGCTCAGTAAATATTTGTAAAATCAATGAATATTGTGGGGCACTTCATTCAATTCTTTTTTTAAAAAATAAATTAATTTATTTTCTGCTGCATCGGGTCTTCGTTGCTATGTGCGGGCTTTCTCTCGTTGCGGCGAGTGGGGGCTACTCTTCATTGCAGAGCGTGGGCTCTAGGCATGCGGGCTTTGGTAGTTGTGACACGCAGGTCAGTAGTTGTGGCTTGCAGGCTCTAGAGCACAGGCTCAGTAGTTGTGGCGCACAGGCTTAGCTGCTCTGAGGCATGTGGGATCTTCTCGGACCAGGGATCAGAAGGTCATTCAATTCTGTCTAGCTTGTTCATTGAGCATCTCCTGGGTACTTGGTGGGGAGGGGGCTATAAAAATATGTCCTCATGGACCCTGCCCCCAAGGAGCTTACAGTCTAGTAGTCAAGATAGGTGTGTACACAACCAACCGTGACAGGATAGGACAGAGTCACACAGACAAAGCTCTACGTACAAAGCTGTTGGAGGAGTAAAGAAACGATGTGATTAACAATAACCTCAGAGGAAAAAAGCACTTGATTTGGTTCTTGAATGATGAAAAGAGGCTTATGATGGGCAGAAGGTTAGAAGGAGTCACTAAGTTAAAGCCGGGAAGTAGGGAAGCATGGAGTGGGTGGTAGGAGGATTTGGGCTGAGGGTCTGGTGAGTGAAGTGAAGGGGTGGGGCCTTGAGCTGGACCTACATTAAGAAGGGTGTCAATGACAAGCTGTAAGCAGGGGGTTGCATGTGGTTTAGGGACATCTTTCTAGTGGTGGTGTTGGGGCTGGATGGCAGGGAAGTGGTGGGGATAACCAATGAGGATGTGGGGAAACCAGTGAAGACTACTGCTGAGGTCCCAGCAATCCAGATAGTGGTGTGGGTGACTTTGGCGACAGTGGAGAGGAAGAGAAAGTGGATGGATGCAGTAGATATTGTGAAAATAGAATCAAGAAAACTGGCTGATAATCAGCTATGAGGAAAAGGGAAGAGGTGAGCATAACGCCAAGTCTAGGGGTCCAGCTTGATGGTGAGCTCCTTAAGGGCATGTGATGTCATCCACCTAGCCAGCCAGCAGAGGACTAGGATATCAGTCTCTGGCCTGGGCACCGGTCAGGCACAGAAACCTAAGGCATGCCCCTTGCCCTCATGGTGCTCATAGTCTAGTGAGGGGAAGATCTCATTAGCATATTGAATGATAACTTCCAAATACAGGGTACTCTGGAGACTGGTGAGCAGAAGAGGGGTGCCTAACTCATCCTGACATGTAGGTCATCTTTGTATACCTTCCTATCTCCATAGTGCCTAATGCAGTGCTTTAGACATACATGCTGAACTCCATTAATAGAGAAGATGGGAGAAGGGTGTGTGTGTGCGCGTGCGTGTGCGTGCGTGCTGGGGGGGTAATTGGTACTGAAGATGATGAGTTGTTTTGGACATGTTGAGTGGAGGCGCCAGCGAGTCATCATTCTGAAGATTTCTAGCAGGTTGGCAGTATGGATTCGGAGCACGGGAGAGAGAGAAGAGCTGCAGATGAAACTGACAATGGAAACTGCCAATGGACAGTATGAAGTGGTGGATGATGAAGTGTCAGATACATAGCAGATCATCAGTGGACAGAGAGAACACGGCTGGAGAGGTCGGGAGAGGCTTCCTGGAGGAGATAGGGCTTGAGCTGAACCCTCAAAGACACGGAGACTGTGTGGATAGGCCCAGAAGGACAATCTAAGTTGTAGTGATTGGTTGGGGAGATCAAAAACCTTGAAAGAGCTGTGGTAGGTGAGCAGAGCGAGTTTAGGGGACCGTGGAAGAGATGAGCTAGGTGTAATGCAAAGGTCTTGCTGGGAAAATAGGTGTCAGGTCTTTGCTGACTTGAATTCTTTCCCACCCAAGTCTTGCCTCCACAAAACAGTAAGCAGGCCAAAACCTACCTAGGATGCTGCTGAAGGACAATATAAATTCAATGTTGTGCTGTTTTCTGCTTGGTCTAGAAAATACTTGTCAACTTTGGAATTTCTTTCCACGAAGTCCATACTGCTATGTAAGCTCAGGAAAGAAAATTTATTTTTAAAGAGTTAAGAAAATGATTTCTAAGTTAAATGCCTAGCTCAAAGAAACGAAACCTTCAAATTGGAGTTTTAAACTCCTCTGCCATACAACTTCTGGGTCCTTTATGAAGCTGAATCAGGCGTGGAACCATCTGCTTACTATTGGGGCAGATGTGTAACACTGAGGTCACTCAAGTAGTCAGGAATTCTGACATACTTGTTCATGGTAGCCTGGGGTACCATTCAGGCTGATACTACAGGTTCTTTAGGATTGTCTTAGAAACCAAATGAAGCAACCCTAGCCCCAGACAGCCCTTAACCCTGCAGATGGCTATGCCATGGAGAGCTGTGCAGTGTTTTCTTCCCTTGACAAGAGCACTTCATGCTGTGGAAGTTTGCCCTTGGGGAGTGGCCTTTTACGTTTTAGATTCTACTGTAACTTTTGTCTAGAGATAATTATGGCCGAAGCCCTGGGGACATCTTCTTCCTCTCTTCAGGAGGAGGTTGATTTCTTGAGGACCTACAGAACCACCAGTGTAATAGTGTAGAAAGTTAAGAAATAGAATATTTGAGTATAATGTTTTACACACACACACACACACACACACACACACACACAAACCTTTCAACATGAGCTTAAGACTGAAGATAGAGTAGGTTTTTGTGACCATGATGATAAAAGCCTCTCACCGAGGATGATGGAACCCGGACACTGGTGACATTAGGAAGCCCTTGTTACCAGTCAATTTCTTGTTACATGAGAAAAGTAAACCCGATTTTGACTAAAAATATTTTTTCAAGGATCTTCATGAAAAATACTTGTATGAATAACTTAGTCATTATATAAACTACAGAAGATATGTTAAGGGCCCTTGCTCCTTTATTTCATTTGAGTTAGATAACATTATAAATAAGAAAATTAGCCATTTATCCAATGTTCAGTCCTTTTCTTCAAAATCAGTGGTAACTTGTAAATAAACTTGTTTATACATCAAAGTCATGTCTGCCACTACATCACTAAGGTAGTAAATTATATCTCTCTTTTAAAAAAAATTTAATTAATTATTTATTTTTGGCTGTGTTGGGTCTTCGTTGCTGCATGTGGGCTTTCTCTAGTTGCGGTGAGCAGGGGCTACTCTTTGTTGCGGTGTGCGGTCTTCTCATTGTGGTGGCTTCTCTTGTTGTGGAGCACAGGCTTTAGGCACATGGGCTTCAGTAGTTGTGGCACGCAGGCTCAGTAGTTGTGGCGTATGGGCTTAGTGACTCCGCGGCATGTGGGATCTTCCTGAACCAGGGCTCAAACCTGTGTCCCCTGCATTGGCAGGCAGATTCTTAACCACTGTGCCACCGGGGAAGTCCCTATATCTCTTTTTTTATTTGTGTCTTTGTTACCGAGAGAGGCTACATGTTTTGTCAGGACTTTGCATTAAAATTTTCCTGGCAAAATGTCCATGCCAAGAAAATATTGAGGAAGTATGATTGGAGCAGATATTTTAAGCAAGTTCTGTTTTCTGCAACTGATTCAGTTAAAGGATCATTAAATCCTTCTAAAACTTCTTCTTTTCAGGTAAATATAGATGTCAAGTGAGGGGATTAGGTAGATGGCTAATTAAATTTGTATTAAGGCAGATTAAGAAATGACTCTTCCTACTTATTAAAATCCAAAACTAGGATTGGGCTTTATATTTAGACTTCCTGTTTTAATCTTCTGGGTGTATCACATAGATGCTTCATGTCCAGAGAAAGCTAGTTATCACTAGATTTCTTTTTGACCTGTCACCACCAACAGGCATAGGAATCTGTACCTCAGCAAGGGAGGGGAATGAATCGAGAGTTAATGGGAAAGGGATCTTTACATCAGAAGTAGGAGGGTTGGGCTTCCCTGGTGGCACAGTAGTTGAGAATCCGCCTGCCAATGCAGGGGACACGGGTTTGAGCCCTGGTCTGGGAAGATCCCACGTGCTGCGGAGCAACTAAGCCCGTGTGCCACAACTACTGAGCCCACGTGCCACAGCTGCTTAGGCCTGCGCACCTAGAGCCTGTGCTCCGCAACGGGAGAGGCCACCACAATAAGCCCTTTGAATTCTTCACTACATTGACTGATTTTTTTTTCCACTGATTGAATTGAATTGACCAGTTTTTTAATGGCCTTAGAAACACCATGTAAAAGGTTTATGTTTTCATGTTAGGTCATATCAGGGAGGAAGAAATTTTCCTCTAACCCTTCTTGGTTCTTCTGTCTGGTCTGAGAACTAAGCCAATATGAGATATTAACAGGAGGAAATCCAAGTTTAATAACAAGTATACATGGGAGAGACCCAGGAGAACTGAATAAGTCGCCAAAATGGTGAAACCCTCACCTTAAATACCAACTTCAGCTAAAGACAAAAGAGGATGTTGGGGGTAGGGGTTTGGGACTTCAAAGGGGCGGGAGGGCAATTGACATAGAGATGGAAAAGCAAATGTTTGGTAAATAAACGTTTGCTGGGCCAGACAGAGACAGTGGGACACAGAGTGGACTCTGATCTCTGAGAGTTGCCCCCCTCATACCCAGCACACGTTCTTTGCATATGTCTCTGCTGATAGCTCTGTTCCAGGAACAGGCCCTCTACCTAAATTCTCTAGCCAGCTAAGGGGGTGGTGAAAAGAAAGACTTCCTGAGTCTTTAGAGCCTTGATTGTTTTCAGCTCAAAATAATCCACATGCCAAAGAGACATTTTGGGGTGACAAATTTTTCTCCCCTCCTGTCACTTTGAACCACCCCCAGGGACTGGACTTGTCTCCTCTGAACGTCCACATTCTTATTCCTTCTCTGCGTGTTGCCGAGGGTGGGTTTCAGCTAGGACTGCACGTGGCGGGAGTAGGCAGTGGTGGAGGGCAAAGGAGGTACAAGAGGCAAGAAACTGTCACTGAAACCTAGTGCTGGTGTTTTTCTTTGCATCCACCCCTTGAATTTTTTTCATGGGGCCAGTTGTTTGCAAGGACTACATTTTTTTTTTTTTTTCGGTACGCGGGCCTCTCACTGTTGTGGCCTCTCCCGTTGCGGAGCACAGGCTCCGGACGCGCAGGCTCAGTGGCCATGGCTCACGGGCCCAGCCGCTCCACGGCATGTTGGATCTTCCGGGACCGGGGCACGAACCCGTGTCCCCTGCATTGGCAGGCAGACTCTCAACCACTGCGCCACCAGGGAAGCCCAGGACTACATTTTTAAAGACTTTCTAAGGTTGTCCTTCCAAATCTGTCTTCCTTCTTCTCTTTGTATTGATTCCCCATCCTACACCAAGGCTGCAGGGACAGCCAGAGCTTCTAGCACTATGCTGAGTGAGAGTGGTGAGAGCAGGCATCCTTGTCTTGTTCCTGATCTTAGGGGGAAGGTATTCAGCCTTAGGTCTTTCACTGCTAGTTAAGATGCTAGCTGTAGGGTTTTCATAGATGCTCTTTATTGAGTTGGAGAAGTTCCTCTTTATTCCTTTTTTTTTCTGGAAGTTTTTTTTTCTTGAATGGGTGTTGAATTTTGTCCTGTGCTTTTGCTGCATCGATTGCTATTATCATGTGATTTTTCTTTTTAGACTATTAATACCATGGGTTTCATTGATTGATTTTTGAATATTTAACCAACATCCATGAGATGAATTCTATGGTATACAATTCTTTTAAAATATCACTGAATTCTGTTATCGTTTTTTGCATCGAAATTCATGAGGGGTATGGGTCAGCGGTTTTCTTTTTTGTACTGTCTTTGTCTGGTTTTGGTGTCAGTGTAATTAATAGTGACTTTATAAAATGAATTGGAAAGTGATCCCTTCTCTTTATTTTCTGTAAGAGATTGGGAATAATTGCTATGGCTTCTTCCTTAAACATTTGGTAGAACTCTCCACTGAAACCATATGGGCCTGGAGATTTCTTTTTTCCACAGTTTTAAATTTATAACTTCAATTTCCAGAATAATTATAAGGCTATTCAAATGGTGTATTTAATATTGGGTGAACTGTGGTAGTTTTGGTTTTCTGAGGAATTGCTCCATTTCATACCTAATTATCAAATTTATGTGTTTTAAGTTGTTCATGGTATTTCTTTATTATCTTTTGGGCATCTCCATAGTCTGTAATGATATCCCCTACTTCACTCCTCCTATTGGTAATTTGTGTCTTCTCTCTTTTTTCCTCTGTCAGTCTTGCTAGAGGTTTGACAATTTCATTTTATTAAAAATTTTTTTCGCTGTAATTTTTTTTTATTGAAGTGTAGTTGATTTACAATATTGTGTTAGTTTCAGGTGTACAGCAAAGTGATTTGGTTATATGTATATATATCTATATCCTTTTTTTCCGATTCTTTTCTGTCATAGGTTATTACAATATATTGAATATAGTCCCCTGTGCTATACAGTAAATCCTTTTTAAAATATATTTTTTATTCATTTATTTATTTATGGCTGTGTTGGGTCTTTGTTGCTGCACGCAAGCTTTCTCTAGTTGCGGCGAGCGGGGGCCACTCTTCCTTGCGGTGTGCGGGCTTCTCGTTGCAGTGGCTTCTCTTGTTGCAGAGCACGGGCTCTAGGCGCAGTCTTCAGTAGTTGCAGCACGCAGGCTCAGTAGTTGTGGCGCACTGGCTTAGTTGCTCCGTGGCATGTGGGATCTTCCCGGACCAGGGCTCAAACCCTTTTCCCCTGCATTGGCAGGGGAATTCTTAACCACTGCGCCACCAGGGAAGTCCTACAGTAAATCCTTGTTAACAATTTTATTGATCTTATCAAAGCACCAGCTCTTTTTGCATCTTGTTCAGCCACCCAGGACTCTCCATGGCAGCTACTGTTTTCTTTCAATTCATGTTTCTCTGTTCTACTTCACATAGTTAACATTTTTTTTCAGTTACAGTGACCAGTTTCTGTGGCCCTTCCTTTCCTCTTCTGTCTTGGCAGGCTCTCCATTACTGTTTACCCTTCCTTTTGGCCTTGCTTTCAAAAGGTGGTCACATCTTGCTGGTTTCTCTAGAACGTTTCATTTTTATCAAGACTGGTTTACATCATAATTGCACAAAACAACCGAATTCTGAGTAGCATTAAGGGTACATTGTAGAAAACTTGCCTAATAAAAACCAGAAAGAATTTGGTAACTGTCGATTTTGAATATGCCTACGAGTGCAAAACCATGGTGTGCTGGGGGGAACACCATGCTGGGCAGTACAATACTTGGGTTCAATTCCTGACTCTGTCATTTGCAATCTCAAGTAATAGGCTGGGTGGCTCTGCATTGCTCAAATTTACCCAGTAAAGCCTTGTGAAGCCACCATGTGGATCCAGGCAGACCTTGAAGTTGCATGAAGCTTTCCAAACCTGGTTATGCCCCAGTTTTGGGGCATTGAGGAGTGCCAGATTTGGCCCTCATTGTTGCCTTTTTGTTTTATTTACACTTTACCCAGCCTGGCCCAGCTGGACAGTTCACTGTCACAGGAACAGTACTGCCTTGAGCATTGCCATTTCTACAGCTGTGCTTCTGGCATCTTCCCTGCCTAGGAAACTCTCTACTGTCTTCTCTGCCTATTTGAATTCTAGCTCCCCTCCAGGGACAGATCAAGTACCCCCTGCCCAGCAAGGTCTTCTCTGACCATCCCAGATCAAACCGATGATCCCTCTGAACTCCGGGGGGAACTACTGCTCATGCCATTGACCGGGCCCTTCAGTAGCTTCATCTCTGGACGTCCTGTTGGTTAGGAGCACAGGCTTTTGTCAAGACACACCAGGGCTTCAGTCTTGGCTCTGCCATTTCCCAAATTCATGCCCTTAAGCAGCTGACGTCACTTTCCTGCACCCTAATGACCTCCTCTACAAAACGAGATCATCTCTGCCTTACAGGGTAGTTGTAAAGATCAAATAAAATGTCTTAAAAGCAGTTAAGTGCCAAATAAACGTAAGGGATATTTAAAATATAATAAACATTAGAAATTAAGGTTAAATGTTCATGAAATAATGTCATAGGAGGATTACAAAGCTGTAGGTGAAGTAAGAAAGATCTATGTGTGTTTGTGTGTGTGTGTTCACAAACACATGTATAAAAAGAATGGGAACACTAATATGTATAAAATAGATAACTAACGAGAACCTGCTGTATAGCACGGGGAACTCTACTTCACTTCGCTGTACAGTAGAAACTAACACAACATTGTAAAACAACTATACCCCAATAAAAAAAATCTATTTTAATAGCAAAAAAAAAAGAATGGGAAGACGTACTTCAAAATGTTACTCTGGATGATGGTTAGCTCTGGGTGATGGGTTAATTTTTGGTTTTTCTTTTCTACATTTTGCATTTTTTAGGGTAGGAATGTAATAGATATAAAACTAGAAAATATTGTTTTTAAAAAGAAAAAAATCAAGTCCTGATGATAATATTTGGTTATTTATACCCCACCATACATCAGAAAGAGTTGGTTTCTTAAAATTAATTAATTTTATTTATTTATTTGGCTGCGTTCGTTCTTCGTTGCTGCGTGTGGGCTCTCTCTAGTTGCAGCGAGCGGGGGCTTCTCTTTGTTGTGGAGCGTGGCTTCTCATTGCAGTGGCTTCTCTTGTTGCAGAGCACAGGCTCTATGCACATGGACTTCAGTAGTTGTGGCACACGGGCTTGGTAGTTGTGGCTTGCGACCTCTAGAGTGCAGGCTCAGGAGTTGTGGCGCATGGGTTTAGTTGCTCTGCGGCATGTGGGATCTTGCCGAACCACGGCTCGAACCCATGTCCCCTGCATTGGCAGGTGGATTCTTAACCACTGCGCCACCAGGGAAGTCCCCAGAAAGAGTTTAAAGCAGCATACAATATAGCAAGATAAAAATGGAACATAAAACAAAATGAAGCAAAGCAAAAAAAAATGAGGGTAGGGAAGACAGTCTGTAGTGACACTGTTAAACATTTATGATCGCTGTCTTGTATTTTTATTAAGTGGTTTCTTTTCTTTTTAATAGATTTTATTTATTTATTTTTGGCTATGTTGGGTTTTCGTTGCTGCATGCGGGCTTTCTCTAGTTGCAGCTAGTGGGGGCTACATTTCTTTTTTCTTTTTTTAAAATATCTTTATTGGAATATAATTGCTTTACAATGCTGTGTTAGTTTCTGCTTTATAACAAAGTGAATCAGTTATACATATACATATGTTCCAATATCTCTTCCCTCTTGCAACTCCCTCCCTCCCACCCTCCCTATCCCACCCCTCCAGGCGGTCACAAAGCACTGAGCTGATCTTCCTGTGCTATGCAGCTGCTACCCACTAGCTATCTATTTTATATAGATATAAAATAGATAGCTAGTGTATATATGTCAATGCCACTCTCTCACTTTGTCACAGCTTACCCTTCCCCCTCCCCATATCCTCAAGTCCATTCTCTAGTAGGTCTGTGTCTTTATTCCTGTCTTACCCCTAGGTTCTTCATGACATTTTTTTTCTTAAATTCCATATATATGTGTTAGCATATGGTATGTGTCTTTCCCTTTCTGACTTACTTCACTCTGCAGGACAGACTCTTGGTCCATCCACCTCATTATAAATAGCTCAATTTCGTTTCTTTTTATGGCTGAGTAATATTCCATTGTATATATGTGCCACATCTTCTTTATCCATTCATCCGATGATGGACACTTAGGTTGTTTCCATCTCCGGGCTACTGTAAATAGAGCTGCAATGAACATTTTGGTACATGACTCTTTTTGAATTATGGTTTTCTCAGGGTATATACCCAGTAGTGGGATTCCTGGGTCATATGGTAGTTCTATTTGTAGTTTTTTAAGGAACCTCCATACTGTTCTCCATAGTGGCTGTATCAATTTACATTCCCACCAACAGTGCAAAAGGGTTCCCTTTTCTCCACACCCTCTCCAGCATTTATTATTTCTAGATTTTTTGATGATGGCCATTCTGACTGGTGTGAGATGATATCTCCTTGTAGTTTTGATTTGCATTTCTCTAATGATTAATGAAGTTGAGCATTCTTTCATGTGTTTGTTGGCAGTCTGTATATCTTCTTTGGAGAAATGTCTATTTAGGTCTTCTGCCCATTTTGGGATTGGGTTGTTTGGTTTTTTGTTATTGAGCTGCATGAGCTGCTTGTAAATTTTGGAGATTAATCCTTTGTCAGTTGCTTCATTTGCAAATATTTTCTCCCATTCTGAGGGTTGTCTTTTGGTCTTGTTTATGGTTTCCTTTGCTGTGCAAAAGCTTTGAAGTTTCATTAGGTCCCATTTGTTTATTTTTGTTTTTATTTCCATTTCTCTAGGAGGTGGGTCAAAAAGGATCTTACTGTGATTTATGTCATAGAGTGTTCTGCCTTTGTTTTCCTCTAAGAGTTTGATAGTTTCTGGCCTTACATTTAGGTCTTTAATCCATTTTGAGCTTATTTTTGTGTATGGTGTTAGGGAGTGATCAAATCTCATACTTTTACATGTACCTGTCCAGTTTTCCCAGCACCACTTATTGAAGAGGCTGTCTTTTCTCCACTGTACATTCCTGCCTCCTTTATCAAAATAAGGTGACCATATGTGCGTGGGTTTATCTCTGGGCTTTCTATCCTGTTCCATTGATCTATCTTTCTGTTTTTGTGCCAGTACCATACTGTCTTGATTACTGTAGCTTTGTAGTATAGTCTGAAGTCAGGGAGCCTGATTCCTCCAGCTCTGTTTTTCGTTCTCAAGATTGCTTTGGCTATTCGGGGTCTTTTGTGTTTCCATACAAATTGTGAAAATTTTTTTTCTAGTTCTGTGAAAAATACCAGTGGTAGTTTGATAGGGATTGCATTGAATCTATAGATTGCTTTGGGTAGTAGAGTCATTTTCACAATGTTGATTCTTCCAATCCAAGAACATGGTATATCTCTCCATCTATTTGTATCATCTTAATTTCTTTCATCATCGTCTTATAATTTTCTGCATACAGGTCTTTTGTCTCCTTAGGTAGGTTTATTCCTAGATATTCTTTTTGTTGCAATGGTAAATGGGAGTGTTTTCTTGATTTCACTTTCAGATTTTTCATCACTAGTGTATAGGAATGCCAGAGATTTCTGTGCATTCATTTTGTATCCTGCTACTTTACCAAATTCATTGATTAGTTCTAGTAGTTTTCTGGTAGCATCTTTAGGATTCTCTATGTATAGTATCATGTCATCTGCAAACAGTGACAGCTTTACTTCTTCTTTTCCGATTTGCATTCCTTTTATTTCCTTTTCTTCTCTGATTGATGTGGCTAAAACTTCCAAAACTATGTTGAATAATAGTGGTGAGAGTGGGCAACCTTGTGTTCTTCCTGATCTTAGTGGAAATGCTTTCAGTTTTTCACCATTGAGGATGATGTTGGCTGTGGGTTTGTCATATATGGCCTTTATTATGTTGAGGTAAGTTCCCTCTATGCCTACTTTCTGCAGGGTTTTTATCATAAACGGGTGTTGAATTTTGTCGAAAGCTTTCTCTGCATCTATTGAGATGATCATATGGTTTTTCTCCTTCAATTTGTTAATATGGTTTATCACATTGATTGTTTTGCGTATATTGAAGAATCCTTGCATTCCTGGAATAAAGCCCACTTGATCATGGTGTATGACCCTTTTAATGTGCTGTTGGATTCTGTTTGCTAGTATTTTTTTGAGGATTTTTGCATCTATGTTCATCAGTGATATTGGCCTGTAGTTTTCTTTCTTTGTGACATCCTTGTCTGGTTTTGGTATCAAGGTGATGGTGGCCTCGTAGAATGAGTTTGGGAGTGTTCCTCCCTCTGCTATATTTTGGAAGAGTTTGAGAAGGATAGGTGTTAGCTCTTCTCTAAATGTTTGATAGAATTCGCCTGTGAAGCCATCTGGTTCTGGGCTTTTGTTTGTTGGAAGAGTTTTAATCACAGTTTCAATTTCAGTGCTTGTGATTGGTCTGTTCATATTTTCTATTTCTTCCTGATTCAATCTTGGCACATTGTGTATTTCTAAGAATTTGTCCATTTCTTCCAGGTTGTCCATTTTATTGGCATACAGTTGCTTGTAGTAATCTCTCGTGATCTTTTGTATTTCTGCAGTGTCCGTTGTTACTTCTCCTTTTTCATTTCTAATTCTATTTGAGTCTTCTACCTTTTTTTCTCGATGAGTCTGGCTAATGGTTTATCAATTTTGTTTATCTTCTCAAAGAACCAGCTTTTAGATTTATTGATCTTTGCTATCATTTCCTTCAGTTCTTTTTCATTTATTTCTGATCTGATTTTTATGATTTCTTTCCTTCTGCTAACTTTGGGGTTTTTTTGTTCTTCTTTTTCTAATTGCTTTAGGTGCAAGGTTAGGTTGTTTATTCGAGATGTTTCCTGTTTCTTAAGGTAGGATTGTATTGCTATAAACTTCCCTCTTAGAACTGCTTTTGCTGCATCCCATAGATTTTGGGTCGTTGTGTCTCCATTGTCATTTGTTTCTAGGTATTTTTTTATTTCCTCTTTGATTTCTTCAGTGATCACTTCATTATTAAGTAGTGTATTGTTCAGCCTCCATGTGTTTGTATTTTTTACAGATCTTTTCCTGTAATTGATATCTAGTCTCATAGCATTGTGGTCAGAAAAGATACTTGATACAATTTCAATTTTCTTAAATTTACCAAGGCTTGATTTGTGACCCAAGATATGATCTATCCTGGAGAATGTTCCATGAGCACTTGAGAAAAATGTGTATTCTGTTGTTTTTGGATGGAATGTCCTATAAATATCAATTAAGTCCATCTTGTTTAATGTATCATTTAAAGCTTGTATTTCCTTATTTATTTTCATTTTGGATGATCTGTCCATTGGTGAAAGTGGGGTGTTAAAGTCCCCTACTATGAATGTGTTACTGTCGATTTCCCCTTTTATGGCTGTTAGTATTTGCCTTATGTATTGAGGTGCTCCTATGTTGGGTGCATAAATATTTACAATTATTATATCTTCTTCTTGGATCGATCCCTTGATCATTATGTAGTGTCCTTCTTTGTCTCTTCAAATAGTCTTTATTTTAAAGTCTATTTTGTCTGATATGAGAATTGCTACTCCATCTTTCTTTTGGTTTCCATTTGCATGAAATATCTTTTTGCATCCCCTTACTTTCAGTCTGTATGTGTCTCTAGGTCTGAAGTGGGTCTCTTGTAGACAGCAAATATATGGGTCTTGTTTTTGTATCCATTCAGCCAATCTGTGTCTTTTGGTGGGATCATTTAATCCATTTACATTTAAGGTAATTATCGATATGTATGTTCCTATTCCCATTTTCTTAACTGTTTTGGGTTCGTTATTGTAGGTCTTTTCCTTCTTTTGTGTTTCTTGCCTAGAGAAGTTCCTTTAGCAGTTGTTGTAAAGCTGGTTTGGTGGTGCTGAACTCTCTCAGCTTTTGCTTGTTTGTAAAGGTTTTGATTTCTCCATCAAATCTGAATGAGATCCTTGCTGGGTAGAGTAATCTTGGTTGCAGGTTTTTCTCCTTCATCACTTTAAATATCTCCTGCCACTCCCTTCTGGCTTGCAGAGTTTCTGCTGAAAGATCAGCTGTTAACCTTATGGGGATTCCCTTGTGTGTTATTTGTTGTTTTTCCCTTGTTGCTTTTAATATGTTTTCTTTGTATTTAATTTTTGACAGTTTGATTAATATGTGTCTTGGCATATTTCTCCTTGGGTTTATGCTGTATGGGACTCTCTGTGTTTCCTGGACTTGATTAACTATTTCCTTTCCCATATTAGGGCAGTTTTCAACTACAATCTCTTCAAATATTTTCTCAGTCCCTTTCTTTTTGTCTTCTTCTTCTGGAACCCCTATAATGCGTTTAATGTTGTCCCAAAGGTCTCTGAGACTGTCCTCAGTTCTTTTCATTCTTTTTCCTTTATTCTGCTCTGCAGTAGTTATTTCCACTCTTTTATCTTCCAGGTCACTTATCCATTCTTCTGCCTCAGTTATTCTGCTATTGATCCCATCTAGAGTGTTTTTCATTTCATTTATTGTGTTGTTCATCATTGTTTGTTTCAGCTTTAGTTCTTCTAGGTCCTTTTTAAATGTTTCTTGCATTTTGTCCATTCTATTTCCAAGATTTTGGATCATCTTTACTATCATTATTCTGAATTCTTTTTCAGGTAGACTGCCTATTTCCTCTTCATTTGTTAGGTCTGGTGGGTTTTTATCTTGCTCCTTCGTCTGTTGTGTGTTTTTCTGTCTTCTTATTTTGCTTATCTTACTGTGTTTGGGGTCTCGTTTTTGCAGGCTGCAGGCTTGCAGTTCCCGTTGTTTTTGGTGTCTGTCCCCAGTGGCTAAGTTTGGTTCAGTGGGTTGTGTAGGCTTCCTGGTGGAAGGGACTAGTGCCTGTGTTCTGGTGCATGAGGCTGAATCTTGTCTTTCTGGTGGGCAGGTTCACGTCTGGTGGTGTGTTTTGGGGTGTCTGTGGACTTATTATGATTTGGGGCAGCCTCTCTGCTAATGGGTGCAGTTGTGTTCCTGTCTTGCGAGTTGTTTGGCATAGGATGTCCAGCACTGTAGCTTGCTGTTCATTGAGTGAAGCTGGGTGCTGGTGTTGAGATGGAGATCTCTGGGAGATTTTCACCATTTGATATTATGTAGAGCTGGGAGGTCTCTTGTGGACCAGTGTCCTGAAGTTGGCTCTCCCACCTCAGAGGCACAGCACTGACTCCTTGCTGCAGCACCAAGAGCCTTTCATCCACACGGCTCAGAATAAAAGGTAGAAAAAGTAGAAAGAAAGAATTAGTAGAAGTAGAAAGAAAGAACGAAAGAAAGAAAGGAGGGAGGGAGGGAGGAAGGAAGGAAGGAGGGAAGGAGGAAAAAAGAAAGAAAGAAAGAAGATAAAGTAAAATAAAATAAAGTAAGATAAAATATAATAAAGTTATTAAAATAAAAACATAATTATTAAGAAAAAAGAACAAAAACAAAGAAACAAACAAAAAAACGGACGGATAGAACCCTAGGACAACTGGTGGAAGCAAAGCTATACAGCATAAATCTTGCTCTCAAAGTCCACGTCCTCAATTTGGGATGATTCGTTTTGTATTGATGTATTCCACAGACATCAAGTTGATTGTGGAGCTTTAATCCGCTGCTTCTGCGGCTGCTGGGAGAGATTTCCCTTTCTCTTCTTTGTTCCCACACCTTCCGGGGCTCAGCTTTCGATTTGGCCCCGCCTGTGCGTGTAGGTCGCTGGAGGGCGTCTGTTTTTTGCTCAGACAGGATGGGGTTAAAGGAGCCGCTGATTCGGGGGCTCTGGCTCACTCAGGCCGGGGGGAGGGAGGGGCACGGAGTGCGGGGCGGGCCTGCGGCGGCAGAGGCCGGCGTGACGTTGCACCAGCGTGAGGCGCGCCGTGCGTTCTCCCGGGTAAGTTGTCCCTGGATCCCGGGACCCTGGCAGTGGCGGGCTGCACAGGCTCCCCGGAAGGGGGGTGTGGAGAGTGACCTGTGCTCGCACACAGGCTTCTTGGTGGCGGCAGAAGCAGCCTTAGCGTCTCATGCCCGTCTCTGGGGTCCGCGCTTTTAGCCGCGGCTCGCGCCCGTCTCTGGAGCTCCTTTAAGCAGCGCTCTTAATCCCCTCTCCTCACGCACCAGGAAACAAAGAGGGAAGAGAAAGTCTCTTGCCTCTTCGGCAGGTCCAGACTTTTCCCCGGACTCCCTCCCGGCTAGCCGAGGCGCACTAACCCCTTCAGGCTGTGTTCACGCCGCCAACCCCAGTCCTTTCCCTGCGCTCCGACCGAAGCCCGAGCCTCAGCTCGCAGCCCCGCCCGCCCCAGCGGGTGAGCAGACAAGCCTCTCGGGCTGGTGAGTGCCGGTCGGCACCGATCCTCTGTGCGGGAATCTCCCCGTTTTTCCCTCCGCACCCCTGTGGCTGCGCTCTCCTCCGCGGCTCCGAAGCTTCTCCCCTTCCGCCACCCGCAGTCTCCGCCCGCGAAGGGGCTTCCTAGTGTGTGGAAACTTTCCCTCCTTCACAGCTCTCTCCCACTGGTGCAGGTCCCGTCCCTATTCTTTTGTCTCTGTTTATTCTTTTTTCTTTTGCCCTATCCAGGTACGTGGCGGGGTTTCTTGCCTTTTGGGAGGTCTGAGGTCTTCTGCCAGCGTTCAGTAGGTGTTCTGTAGGAGTTGTTCCACGTGTAGATGTATTTCTGGTGTATCTGTGGGGAGGAAGGTGATCTCTGCGTGTTACTCTTCCGCCATCTTCCCGGAAGCCGGGCCTACTTTTCGTTGCGGTGCGTGGGCTTCTCATTGCGGTGGCTTTTCTTGTTGTGTAGCAGGGCTCTAGGCGCACGGGCTTCAGTAGTTGTGGCACGTGGGCTCAGCAGTTGTGACTCACGAGCTCTAGAGCACAGGCTCAGTAGTTGTGGCACACGGGCTTATTTGGTCTGCGGCATGTGGGATTTTCCCGGACCAGGGCTCGAACCCATGTCCCCTGCATTGGCAGGAGGATTCTTAACCAGTGCGCCACCAGGGAAGCCCCTAAATTTATTTCATTTAGAGTGTAAATATATGCCACAGAGTACTGTGAGAGGGGCTAGCATAGGATATTCTGAAAACCAGTCAGGTCTGTTTAGGATTTTCAGTTCTAATAAAATTGTGGGTTATTGTACTAGATATAGTATTTATTATATAAACTATATTTCTTTAAATACTGTATGACAGAAGTGTGTGTTTACGTACTCATAGAACTCATCAGAAACCACATATAGAGATGTGGCACTAAAATTATTTGAATTATCTAATAAAATCTTAGGGGGTGTTAAAGCAGCTTAGTGTTTGGCTGTGAAACCAAGAAGTCTTGTATAGAGGCAGGGACATGCTGCATATTCTCCCAAATCTTCTTTCTTCTCTAGGCCCTTGGTACCTGAGTAATACCACTTTGCAAAATTCAGAGAGGGTATTAGGTGTAGTGAGAACCTATAACCTAAATGGCTTCTTTTTTTTGAATTTTATTTTATTTTTTATACAGCAGGTTCTTATTAGTTATCTATTTTATACATATTAGTGTATATATGGGTAAGGTGAACTTTGTAAAAGAAAGGCATCTTTTTATAGCACAGCATAATGATATTAAAATGATACATAAAAGAAGAATTTTCTGCTAGTTTTCAGTGTATTAAAGATTCTGATTATTTTGTTTTTGGCACAATAGACAGCCCTAAGAAAGGATGGCTGCTATTATTCTTGTATAGTAAGTTGCAAGATACAAATATACATATTTGTTATACATATACAAGATACAAATATACATATTTGGTTAGCATTGGCTTTGCTTATCTGTTTTGAATAAGTTGAATGGAGAGGCAGACTGGAGTGAAGAAACAGCCCAAACTGGAACTGAAATTCTTGCCTTGACCCTGTCATTAAGAAAGGCTAGGGCTTCCCTGGTGACGCAGTGGTTGAGAGTCCGCCTGCCGATGCAGGGGACACGGGTTCGTGCCCCGGTCCGGGAAGATCCGACATGCCGCAGAGCAGCTGGGCCCGTGAGCCATGGCCGCTGAGCCTGCGCGTCTGGAGCCTGTGCTCCGCAACGGGAGAGGCCACAACAGTGAGAGGCCCGCGTACCGCAAAAAAAAACCAAAAAACAAAAAAAAACACCTCTAGCTTGACCAGCTGTAGTTTAGTAAGATTATACTTTCACTTCTTTGGGAATGTACATTTCCACTGAGCCTTCCACTTGACAATATTTATAGTATGTTAGTTGCCCTATGTTATAAACTGTTCATCTTACACCTGTATAATATTAACATAATTTAAATGTCTTTTTCACAGAGAGACCTCTCTCCCCCAAGGCTGTCAAAGGATTTGAAACTACTCCACTTACCAAGAATTATTATACTGTGGTGAGTGTTCAGATGATGAACAAAAATTTTCTTGACTCTCTACATGGAGAACCACTGATGTGTTGAGGCGACACCAGTGGAAGACTGGAAAAAGTTGCATTGCAAGGGTCTCCACTAATGACAGTGGAGCTCTTTTATTTGTAGGCTTGTTACAGATGTCTAGAAGTTTTACAACCACTGTACTGAGAAATTCAAGGGTAGCACAAAGGTTCAGAGCAAGGTCTACTAAACTGCAACAAAAGAGAAATCAGCTAATATGTAGACATTATGGGGAAATTTAGCAGTTAGATCTAGCCTTACCAGATAGTTAGGAGGTGAATTCCCAAGTTCCTCTAATGCAATACGTTTTAAGTGATTGCATACTGTGATTTTATTTTAGAATCAATCAACCAGTTACGATAGCCTCTGAAATATTATCAACCTTGTTCTTGAGGAGAGCCCAAAGGGAAGACTGCCCTTTGGCACAGAGGGAGGAATGAGATGGCTCTGGCTTGAGCACAGATATGTCAAAATATATTAGCTATAAATAGGGCATGTGCAATACTCAAAATAAGTTCCCATTTGAAAAAGAAATCGTATCCTTTTCCTTAATCTACTCTCTGCTTTCCTCCATGTCTCCTTTCCAGACTTGGCCCAGTCAGCAATGAAAAGGTCAAGTCATCATGACCTCTAAGTCTCCCTGTCTAGCATCCCTGTCATCTTCCCCATCACAGCTGAAATACAGTTTCACTTTTCACCCAATGCTCTATGTGCATTTGTACTATGTGCTCCTTTCATGTGTCCATGGATAAACAGTTTTTATTTTTATTTTTAAATTTTATTTTATTTTTGGCCGCACCACGCGGCTTGTGGGATCTTAGTTCCCCAACCAGGGATCGGACCCGTGCCCCCTGCAGTGGAAGTGTGGAGTCCTAATCACTGGACTGACAGGGAAGTCCCTAAACAGTTTTTAAATCTCTCTATACATTTGGTTTCAAAAAATGGAATTTCATTCTTCAGTGCATTTGCTCTGTAATGATGACATGAACAGTAGTTGGCATGAAGAATCAAGTAGGAGCTTCATAGGTAACCTGGACAATAATCATAGGGGATAATTTTGTCACTGTTCTTCCTCTTACATTTCCGAGGTTAAAACGTTACCCAACAGAGCTAGGCTCCCTTCTCTCTTCATCCCTGATCACTTTTTCTTTTTAAACTGGCAGTATTTTGATGCCTTTTTTTCCTACACCTATATAGCTATATATCATTACATAGTTGCAATCATACTATATACACAATTTGTGTCCTGAGTTGTCACTTAACATTATATCATTTTCAATTATTTATTTACCTTCTATTTCCTTTTTTTCTTCCAGTTTTATTGACATATAATTGACATGCAGCACTGTGTAAGTTTAAGGTGTACAGCATACTGATGTGACTTACATACATCATGAAATGATGACCCCAATCAGTCATTGAATATCCATCATCTCATAGAGTTACAAAATTTAAAAAATAAAAAAAAATGTTTTCCTTGTGATGAGAACTCCTCAGGATTTACTCTCAACAACTGTCATGAAGAGCATACAACAGAGTCAATTGTATTTATCATGTTGTACATTACATCCCTAGTACTTATTTATCTTAAAACTGCAAGTTTGTACCTTTTGACCACCTTCACATAATTCCCCCCTGCCTCTGGTTCTGACCACTTTTAGCTTCCAGGCGACCCCCAAGGATTTAATTTTTAACAGAAGGGCACAGTCAAATGGTAGGTGAAAGTGTTACCGTAGCTGCTTCTCCCTGCGGACCTGGAGCACACCATCGCTCTGCTTTCAGTCTCTCTCTGCCTCTGCTTAGTCTACCAATTTAAAATGCTGGGATTATCCAAGGCAGACTAACCTCTGTGATTCTTATGGGCGTTATGTAAACCCCATATATACTATATACCAACTCTGGACGTACTGTAGTTTCTCTTTTATTTTTTAATTAATTTTATTTTTGGCTGTGTTGAGTCTTTTTGCTGCCCGCGGGCTTTCTGTAGTCATGGCGAGCGGGGGCTACTCTTTGTTGCGGTGCATGGGCTTCTCACTGTGGTGGCTTCTCTTGTTGTGGAGCACCGGCTCTAGGGTGTGCGGGCTTCAGTAGTTGCAGCATGCGGGCTCAGTAGTTGTGCCTTGTGGGCTCTAGAGTGCAGGCTCAGTAGTTGTGGCACATGGGCTTAGTTGCTCCGTGGCATGTGGGATCTTCCTGGACCAGGGCTCGAACCCATGTGCCCTGCATTGGCAGGCGGATTCTCAACCACTGTGCCACCAGGGAAGCCCCTGTACTGTAGTTTCTATCACCCATCTCCTGTTGGAGTTCATGTACATTATTTCTGGTTCCTCGCAATTATAAACAATTCTGCAGTGAACATCCTGTGTGTGTAACTTTGGCAAAGTATATAAAGATCTGTGAGGTGAAAAAAAAAAAGATCTGTGAGGTGGATTCCTAGAAGTTAAATTGTTGAGCCAAAATATATATATATGTATTTAAATTTTGATAGATTTTGTCTCAAACCAAACTTAATAACAGAAGGTCTTGGAGAGCCCATGATGGCCTGGGAAGGAACTGTAGAGCTGTGGTGTAAATATTGCTGAATTATTGAGACCAGTTAGACATGTTGTTGTAACTAGATATGCATGTGAAGGGATTTGGGTTGATTGTTGGTGTTTTTTTCTAATTCACATTTTTGAGTATTTAGGCAAATTTTTAGCAGCAACTAATTCAAAATATGTTCTGAGTGTTCTGATTGCCCTCCCAATCTGTGTTGAATACCTTAGACAAACCAAAATAATTCTAGCTCACCCACAGTATTTGGAGACCTGGAAAATCAAGTTCACCCACATGTAAGACGTCCGCATCTGATCTTTTTTTCTTTGGTAAAAATGTAACGAATTTTATTTCCCATATGATCTTATATTAACTCTTATCCTCTCTAAGAGTCAGTAATTGTAGACATTTTCTGTTGCTAGTACTATAAGGGCAGTAGTGACTAATTTTTACTTCATTTTTTTTAAAACAGGAAGTATTTCTTTTCTGACTACATAACATTATGTAAACAATGATTTTAAAAAAGTCAGACAGTTCAGGAAAAGTATAAAGAAGAAAATAAATATCACCTGTAATCCCACCACTCAGAGATGATCACTATTAACATCTTGGTGAATCTCATGACAATCTTTCTTTGAGGTAGATGTCTATGTGTGTGTGTGCGTGTGCGCGTGTGTGCACACGTGTGCACATATATACATATATATTGCCTATGACGTGTGTGTGTGTGTGTGTGTATTTTAAACAGAAATTATGTATTCTTTATTATTTCTCCTTCATGGAGATTTTTCTATTCTCAGACCCTGACAATACTGTCGCTGACCAGACCTGTTCTTATGCTCTTGCATTCAGCGAGTCCTTGCTAGTCCAAATGCTTCCTTTATTTTGGTCATGTGTATTAGTCAGGGTTCTCCAGAGAGACAGAACCAACAGGATCCATATAAAGAGATTTACTGTAAGTAATTGGCTCCCGTGATTATGGAGGCTGAGAAGTCCCACGATCTGCCATGTGTAAGCTGAAGACCCAGGACAGATGGTGGTATAGTTCGGTACAAGTCCACAGGCCTGAGAACCAGGAGAGCTAATGGTGTAAATTCCAGTCCTTGGGTAGAGGACTGATGTCCCAGCTCAAGAAGTCAGGCAGAGTGAGCAAATTCTCCCTTCCTCCACCTTTTTGTTCTATATGGGCCCTCAACAGATTGGATGATGCCTACACATATTGGGGAGGGCAATCTGCTTTACTCAGGCTACTGATTCAAAGGCTCATCTCATCTGGAAACACCCTGACAGACATGCCCAGAAATATTATTTAATCTGGGCACCTCGTGACCCAGACAAGTTGACACATAAAATTAACTGTCGTATCCTGTAAACTTGGGCAGGATAGAGACCTCTTGGAATTTGCAAGTCTGCAGACGTTCTCTCCCCTTTTTCAGGTTTCCAAGGGATTGTCTGCTGATTTCAGCCCCATTTAGGCCTCGATATGCTTCTGGTGGCACATCAGTTTTGAAATGTTTAGAAGTTCTCCGGTGTCATCACGAGTGGCATGGGGTACCCAACTCAGACCTGCATCTGCCATGAGGCTTTTTTTTTTTAAAGCTCAAAAAACCTTGGATTAAAAGGAAGTCATCAACGAAATACAAAATATTTAGCACTGAATGATGATGTAAACAGTACATGTCAAAAAGTAGTTTCCTTCCTTCCTGCCTTCTTCAGAGGGGCATGTTTAATGCATCTAACTGAGGCTTGGCCTCTCCTGGCCCGTTGTTTTGAATGAGAGTTTAGCTCATCCTTTAGGGACATGGCAGCCTAGAGGCTTTTGCTGCTCCTGACCTTGCTTCCTTCATTGTCCTCAGAATTCACTGCCATTTGTTAAACTTCTCTTACTACTGAGGAAAAGCATATCATTTTCTCTGAATTATTTTTCTAATAATCTTCTCATTGGCTCTCTTTGCCTATTGTAAGTTGATGTTACATGCCAGGAGGGATTAAAAAATTAATAATAAGCACAACAATAGAAAATGGTAACTATGAGAGGTGATGGGTGTGTTAATTAGCTTGATTGTAGTGATCATTTCACAATGTATACATATATCAAAATATCAAGTTGTATACCTTGAATATATACAATTTTTATTTGTCAATTAGACCTCAATAAAACTAAAAAAAAGAAAAGAAAAGAAAGAGGAATCTATGTAGCTTAGTTGTCAGGCTTAATTTGCATGCAGTGCTTAGGTCTTGGCACCCATGGTCTCACTGGGAAGACAGGACAGACATGATGGTATAAGCCACGTGGCAGACAGTGATGTCAAGTTATAAACTGTCCTAAAATGAGTTGCTCCAAATGTGGTTGGGGGATCTTTTGCATTTGAAAGCCCCCAGGGAGACTGTTAAAACTGCAGATATCTGGTCTCCACATCTGGCTTGTTACATCAGAATCTCTGGCAATAGGTCCCAGGAAACAGCATTTTTAACACCCCCTCAGCCCCCTTCTCTCCATCCCCCCCGAGGTGAGCTGATACTCACTAAACTAAAATTTGAGAACCAATAAAGGGAAAGGTTGAATGGGAGAGAGGATGATGCCATGTCAGGACTTAGATAAGCAGAGAAGAGCTGGAAGGGAAATCAGGCAGGGGGAACCCTGCGAGCACATTCATCCAGGCAAGAATGTGCGTGCCTGCAGTCCGTCCCTGCAGGTCACAGAATGGACTGCGTTCTCTTCTATCCCCATCAAAATGCCTCTCGGAGGGTGAAATTCGTATTTATTGCAACTGGTGCAGCCCAGTGTAAGAATGCAGTCCCTCGTGCTGCCACAAATAGGCCAGACTCACAATAATCCTAATATAGGCACACCTCAAAGGTATTGCCAGTTCAGTTCCAGACCATCACAATAAAGCGAGTTACATGAGTTGTTTGTTTTCCCAGTGCATATAAAAGTTATGTTTACACTTTACTGTAGTCTGTTAAGTGTGCAATGGCATTGTCTTAAAAAACAATGGACACACCTTATTTAAAAAAATTTTATTGCTAAAAAATGCTCGCCAACATCTGAGCCTTCAGCGAGTTGTAATCTTTTTGCAATAGTCACATCAAAGATCACTGGTCACATAACAAATATAATAGTAATGAAAAGGTTTGGGGTATTGCGAGAATTACCAAAAGTGACACAGAGACATGAAGTGAGCAAATGCTGTTGGAAAAACGGCGCCAATAGACTTGCTTGATGCAGGGTTGCCACAAACCTTCCATTTGTGGAAAACCCACAATATCCGTGAAGCGCAATAAAGCAAAACGCAATAAAACGAGGTCTGCCTGTACTGAACTCTGGGGATGAGCATCTAGCTGCAGAGTGAGAGGTGACATTTCCCTACATCCAAATAGGAAAATATAATCAGTAAGGGCCAGTATTATTTATTTTTTCTAACTTTCTTCTCCTTTATTGTAACGTGTGGCAGATGTCTTACCAGAACCTCCGTGCGGTCGGAAAGGTGGGAAGAAATCTGAAACCCGTTCAATCACATCAGAATCCCAGGAAGCCTCCTGTAGTTCTTGCTTCTGCCACCCATCTTCTGTTTACCCCCCTTTTCTCTCTCACTCATCTATTTACCCACTTGCTCCCACCCTGAATTTTCTCTGCGTTTCTAGTGCTTATCTACCCTTCTAAAAGAAACTTTATTTTTTAGAGCAGTTCTAGGTTCACAGCAAAATTGATCCAAAGGTTGGAGATGTCCTGTATACCACCTACCCACACACATGCACAGGCTCCCCCAGGATCAGCATCTCCCACCAGCGTGGGACATTTGTGACAATTGATGAACCTACATTGACCCATCATTAGCACCAAAGTCCAGAGTTTACATTACCATTCACTCTTGGTGTTGGGCATTCTGTGGGTTTGGATAAATGTATAATGACACGTATCCACCATTACAGTGTTGTTCAGAGTAATTTCACTGCCCTAAAAAACCTCTGTGCACCCTCCCTTTTTTAAAACCACCAGCCTAAACTACCTTACACATCTATCCAGTTATTCCTTCTCTATATCCCCTATTCTTTTTTACCTACCCATTTCCTGCCTAACTCATCCATATCTTCCATCTGAGGTCAGGGAGGTGACAAGAGTTTTCAGAGTCCATCTCTGTTTTGCAGAATCTGTCCATAACAGGGCAAGAGTGCTGCTTGTTTTGTGAAAACCAAGGACCTGGAGGGGTGAAATTGATCACTGCACTTGAATGTAAACAGGCGAGCTCTTCTGCCATATACTTCAAGTATGACATAAATACCGTAGTGTATTACCTTTACCCATCTCCTAGGAGTTTACCAACATGAACCCGTTTTTGCAGGCATATACTTATCTCAGAATTCCTACAATATGATGGTTTTGCTTAGATTAAGGTTTCCTGGGGCCATTATAATCTTCCTTTATCATGGGGTGTATCTCTGTTTCCAGCTTTTGTTTATGCATTTTAGCCTCTTAAAATAATTTCTTCAGACTTATATGACTTGTTCCCTTATGGAAAACAGAGTTATAAAAATGAACTCACTCTAAAGCCTTTCCAGGAAATGGAGGAAATATATTTTACTGGAAAATCAATAGCCCAGGACGGAGGTACAAAAGGCCTCCACCTCTTTTTTCTATGGCTTCTCACCATCTGTTTTATTCTGAATTTAGTCAGAGGTTAATTGAGCAAAAGGATACTCTGTTGTCCTTGTGAAGATGGAGTCAGAGAGGCAAAGGCAATGTCTGGACACAGTCCATTTTAGTATTTGAGTGGATTTCATCTCGATCAGATTGTACTGCTCTGAAGTTGGTTGGCCTGCCAAACTGTTTGCGTTCTGACTCACCACTGAGGCCTTCTGTTTGGGAACACATAGCCTTCTCTGTCTGCTTCCCTTTTTATCCTTTTACAGTAGATGCCCTGTGGCCTGAAAAATAAAGAACCAGTCTCCGCAGTTCATCAGTTGGTCTTCTGAGATTGAGGAAAGCAATAAAAAGCCAAGTGAATTTGGGAGAGAATCCCAGGCATCCACCCTGATGAGCATTTCTACTAATCAAACCACAGCAAGGGCAATGCTATTTAGTACATCATCATTCAAACAAATTTTGCATTATTTAATGAAGGACTCATTAATCACCTGTGTCAATTTAGCTTGTAAAGTCAGCATTTAGCCACCCTCAAGACTTGCAACAATATGAGTTTAGTGTGTGTTTCCATTCAGCTCTCCAGAACTTACTCAAAGGCAGCAGGGCGTGTCTGCCTTCCTACCTCCGTTTGTCCCATATGAGTGGTTCCAGCACAGATGGAACCCTTAGAAAGTGTGCTGCTTCGCCTCGCAATTAAATCCCCCGGAGCAGGACAGTTGGCACCTTTCTTGCAACATCTTAGTGCTTTCTCTTAAAGGAACTACCTGTGATAGCATTTTAAAGGAAGTTAAAATAATAAAACTGTTTCAATGGGGGGAGGAATGTTGAATTATAGCAACCATGGAATTAAAGCAGTGATGTTTAAATGTCTTAAAAATCACATTTTGTGATACAAATAATGTCCGTGAATTTTCTAATTTAAAAATTCCCTCAGGCAATGACTGTTTTGTTTTGTTTTTCTTTTTTTTCAATGGACATTATACTTTGGGTAGTGTGACGGTTACAGACAACAGTGCTTGAAAGCAAGGTTGAGGATGTGAGATGGCTCATTACCAGACATGGTCTCTTTAGAAAAATGTGAACAAAGGAGATGATGAGATGACTTCATTCTCTCCTGAATATAAGTGGGAAGCCAGGCCACCATCCTCTTTTTCCTCCAATACAAATACTGTAGACAAATGTTGCTAAAACGGTAGTCTGCCTATGAGTTTTACCTCTTAATAAAATGTGGTACTGTTGAATTCTAGTGCAGCTCTCTCCATTTTTAAGAATAAAAAAATGAATCCTAGTGCTGAGCATGAGTATAAATGATTATTTAACACATTGCAATGAACAGCAGCCCAGCTGGGCAGAGACCGCTAACAATGGACACATTTGAGTTTGGAAGGACACTACTGGATGAGGACTTGGAGTCAGAGAAAAAACAGAAAAGTTTCTATTAACAGATGAGAAATTTGTGCTTTGACTTTAAAATAACAACTATAATGACACATAATTCACACAGCACAAAAATCGCCACTTTAAAGTGTACAATTCACTGATTTTTAGTAAATTAACAGAGTTGTGTGATGATCACCACCATCTTACTTTCCAGCATTTTCATCACCTCAGTAAGAAACCCTGTACCCGTTTGTAGTCACTCCCTCCAGCCCTTGACAACCACTAATCGACTTTGCATCTCTATGGGTCTTCCCTATCCTGGATGTTTCATATAAATTGAATCATACAATATCTGTTCTTTTGTGTTTGACTTCTTTTTTAGCATAGTATTGTCAAGGTTCATCCATGTTGTAGAATGTATCAGTACTTCATTTTTTTTTTTTAAAGAAGGAAAGTATTTTTTTAATTAATTAATTTATTTGCCTGTGTCGGGTTTTAGTTGCGGCATACGGGATCTTCGTTGTGGTATGCAGGCTCGTAGTTGCAGTGCACGGGCTCTTTAGTTGTGGTGTGCAGGCTCTAGAGTGCACAGGCTTAGCTGCCCCGCAGCATGTGGGATCTTAGTTTCCCGACCAGGGATCGAGCCTGTGTCCCCTGCATTGGAAGGCGGATTCTTAACCACTGGACCACCAGGGAAGTCCCTTCATTGCTTTTAATGACGGATTAAATCTTCCATATTATGGATATATACCAGGTTTTGTTTATGGACCTTTGGATTATTTCCACTTTTTGGTTATTATTTATAATGCTGCTGTGAAAATTGATGTGCAAATTTTTGCACAGACATATGTTTTCATTTCTCTAGGAGTGGAATTACTGGGTCATATAATAACTCTATGTCTAACTTTTTGAGGAACTGCCAAACTTTTCCACAGCAGTTACAATTTTTGACTTTCCCACCAGCAGTGTATGAGGGTCCCAGTTTCTCCACACCCTCACCAACACTTGTTCTTTCTATTTTTTTCTTTTTATTATAGCCACCCTAATGAGTGTGAAGTAGTATTGTGGTTTTGATTAGCATTTCCCTAATGGTTAACTATGTTGAGTATCTTTTTATGTGCTTATTGGCCATTTGTATATCTTCTTTGGAGAAATGTCTATTTAAATCCTTGGCCAACTTTTAACTGATTATTGTTGAGTTGTAAGAGTCCTTTATATATTCTGAATAGTAGAACCTTTTCAAATATATGATTTGTAGATATTTTCCCCATTCTGTGGGTTGTCTTTTTACTTTCTTGATAATGTCCTGTGATACATAAAAGTTTTCAATTTTCATGAATTTCAGTTTATCTATTTTTTCTCTTGTTGCTTGTGCTTTTGGTGTCATCCAAGAATCCATTGCTGAATTCAAGATCAGGAAGATTTCCTCCTCTGTTTTCTTCTAAGAGTTTTGTAGTTTTAACTCTTGAATCCATTTTGAGTTAATTTTTGTATATGGTGTGAAGTAGGAGTAATTCTTTCTTTGTATGTAGTTATTCAGTGGTCCCAGCACCACTTTTTTTTTCTTTAAAGAGGGATTGCACAATCAAAGGGTACATGTATTTTTTGTTTTTGTTTTTTGGTTGTTTTTATTTATTTAATTTATTTTTGGCTACGTTGGGTCTTTGTTGCTGTGCACGGGCCTTCTTTAGTTGCGGAGAGTGCAGGCTACTCTTCTTTGCGGTGCCTGGGCTTCTCGTTGCGGTGGCTTCTCTTGTTGCGGAGCACGGGCTCTAGGCGCGTGGGCTTCAGTAGTTGTGGCACACGGGCTCAGTAGTTGTGGCTCACAAGCTCTAGAGCACAGGCTCAGTAGTTGTGGCGCATGGGCTTAGTTGCTCTGCAGCATGTGAGATCTTCCTGGACCAGGGATTGAACCCGTGTCCCCTGCATTGGCAGGTGGATTCCCAACCACTGCACCACCAGGGAAGTCCCAGCACCACTTTTTATATACCTTTTTTTAAACTTTTTATTTTGTATTGGAGTATAGTTGATTAACAATGTTGTGTTAGTTTCAAGTGTACAGCAAAGTGATTCAATTATACATATACATGTATCTATTCTTTATCAAATTCTTTTCCCATTTAGCCAGAACCATTTTTTGAAAAGACTACTCTTTCCTTATTGGAAGTTCACAGCACTCTTGTCAAAAATAAGTTCACCATGAGTTCATTTCTGGACTCTCAATTCTATTCCATTGGTCTATATATCTATTTTATACCAGTACTAAACTGTCTTGTTACTGAAGCTTTTTAGTAAGTTTTGAAATTGAGAAGTATACACTCTAACTTTGTACACTCTTCTTTGCCAGGATTTTAAGTGTTTGTGAAGGATTGATGTGAATTCTTTAAATTTTTGGTAGAATTAATCAATAAAGCACTCTCATCCTGGGCTTTAACTTATGGGAAGTTGTTTTGAATATTAATTCAATCTCTTTAGTTGTTATAGAGATATTCAGATTTTCTACCTCTTTGTGAGTCAGTTTTGGTAGCTTGTGTAGTTTTAGAATTTTTTTTTTTACTTTTTTAGTGATTGCCCTAGAGTTTGCAATATACATTTAGAACTAGTCCAAGTCCACTTTCAAATAACACTGTATTGCTTCACAGGTACAAGTGCAAGTACTTTACAATAACAAAGTGTTCCTAATCCCTCCTTCCTATCCCTTGTATCATTGCTGTCATTCATTTCACTTATACATAAGCACACATAAGCATTTTATATATATATATATATATATATATAATCTAATACATTGTTTCTATTATTATTTTGAACAAACTGTTATCTGTTTGATCAATTAAGAAGAAAAATAAAAGTTTTTTATTGAGGTATAGTTGATTTACAGAAAAATAAGTTTTTATTTGATCTTCACTTATTCCTTCTTTCATGCTTTCTTTCTTTATGTAGATCTGTTTCTAACCTATAACATCTTCTTTCTCTCTGATCTTTATTTTTTATTTTATTTTTTTAACATCTTTATTGGAGTGTAATTGCTTTACATTGTTCTGTTAGTTTCTGCTGTATAACAAAGTGAATCAGCTATACGTATACTTATATCCCCATATCCCCTCCCTCTTGCATCTGCCTCCCACCCTCCCTATCCCACCCGAACTTAATTTTTTTTATTTTTAAAAATTTTAAATATTTATTTATTTGGCTGCACTGCGTCTTAGTTGCAGCAGGCGGGATATTCGTTGTGGCATGCGAACTCTTAGTTGCAGCATGTGGGATCTAGTTCCCTGACCAGGGATTGAACCTGGGCCCCCTGCATTGGGAGCACAGAGTCTTAGCCACTGGACCACCAGGGAAGTCCCTCTCTGAACTTTAAAAAAAAAAAACCCACTTTTTGCAAAGCAGGTCTGCTGGCCAGAAAATTCCCTCAATTTTTGTTTGTCCTAGAAAGTCTATTTTTGCTTGACTTTTGAAGGAAAATTTCACAAGGTACAGAATTCCAGGTTGGTGGGGTTTTTTTCCCCCAACACTTTAAATATTTTACACCACTCTACTCTTGCTTGTATGCTTTCTGACAAGTCACGTATAGTTCTTATCTTAACTTCTCTATAGGTAAAGTATTTTTATCCTCTGGCTTTTTTTCAAGATTTTTTTTCTTTATCTTTGATTTTTCTGGAGTTTGAATATGGTGTGCTTAGGGGACATTTTGCAGGGGGGGGCATTTATCCTGCTGGGTTTTCTCTGAGCTTCCTGGATCTGTGGCTTGGTGTCTGACATTAATTTGGGGAAATTCTTAGTCATTGTCGTTTCAAATATTTCTTCTGTACCTTTCTCTCTTTATTCTCCTTCTGGTATTCTCATCACACATAGGTTACACCTTTAGATGTTGTCCCACAGTTCTTAGATATTTTGTTCCATTTTTCAGGGTTTTTTTCTGTTTGCTTTTCAGTTTTGAAAGTTTCTATTGGCACATCCTCAAGCCCAGAGCTTCTATCTTCAGTGGTCCAGTTTACTAACAAGCCCATCAAAGGCATTCTTCATTTCTATTAGAGTGTTTTTGATCTCTAGCATTTCATTTTTATTCCTTCTCAGTATTTATTCCTGCTTACAATACCCATCTGTTCTTGCATGTTGTCTACTTTTTCCATTCGAGCCCATAGCATATTAATCATTGTTATATTAAAATCCTGGTCTGATAATTCCAATATTCCTACCATATCTGATTGTGGTTCTAATGTTTGCTCTGTCTCTTCAAACTGTATTTTTTTACCTTTTCATATGCCTTGTAATTTTTTGTTGGAAGCCAGATGTGATGTACTAGGTAAGAGGAACTGCAGTAAATAGGCCTTTAGTAATATAGTGGTAAGGTATGGGGTCAGGGGAAGTGTTCTCAAGTCCTATGATTAGGCCTCAGGCTTTTGGTGAGCTTATGTCCCTAGATTGTGAACTGCAGCAGTGTTTCTCAGTCTTTTTTCCCCTCCCTTAGATAGGACAGGAAGGCTGGAGGGAGCTGGAGTAGGGTATTTCTCTTCCCCTGGGTATATTAGGCTCTGATAAAACCCCAATAGGTTAGGGTTTGGTAAAATACTTTCTTGAGGGCAGACCTTGTTATGAAGAACAGAATGCTCTGGTAAATTTCAAAATGGCTACTTTTCCCTTCCCTCTCCTGAAGCACAAGGGAGATTTTCCTCCTATCTTCATTGTGATGACCTGGTACAGCTTCTGGAGGTAAACGTCACAGAAGTGTGGGTGTGCTCCTCTGTGACTGGACCCCCTAGAGTTTTTTTTTTTTTTTTTTTTTGGTGGTATGCGGGCCTCTCACTGCTGTGGCCTCTCCCGTTGCGGAGCACACGCTCAGCGGCCATGGCTCACGGACCCAGCCGCTCCGCGGCATGTGGGATCTTCCCGGACCGGGGCAGGAACCCGCGTCCCCTGCGTCAGCAGGCGGATTCTCAACCACTGCGCCACCAGGGAAGCCCCCCCCCCTAGAGTTTTTAACTCTCAGGTGTTTCTGCACTGAGCCCCCAGCAATTCATCAATTACAGTTCAGGTTTTCCTACCCTGATACCACTTCCCACGGAGGCTTCTGCTCATGGTCTTCTGGTCCAGCAAGTTATGATTCTCTATCTGCCTGTCTGTCTCTCCAATTTTAAGTGTACCATTTTTGCCTGTGACCTCAATTCCCTGACAGATGTAAGCAAAGTTTTTTTCTAGTTGTTCAACTGTTTACTTGCTTTTAGGATGGAGTGATGACTTCCAAATGCCTTAAATGCTGGACTGGAAACCAGAAGTCCTCTTTCTTCTTTTTGATGTAGGCATTTACAGCTATTTACAGTCTCTAAGAACTGCTTGAACTTCATCCCATAAGTTTTGATGTTGTGTTTTCTTTTTTATTCATCTCAAGATAGTTTGTAATTTCCTTTGTTGTGCTTCGACTTTCTATAGGGGTAACATTTCTGTTCCATTCCTGGATTAATTTCACAGAGCACTGGTACCTCCAGGCCCTTAAATTTACACTTACACCTTTAGAGAGTAGGCATTCCTCCCTGAGGAATAGAGAAACTGAAAGTAGACGTGAGTGGCTGGGAGGAGGGGCTACAACTTAAGCCCTAGCTTTTGAAGCCACCCTGTGGCCTATGTCCTTGTCAACTAGGAGTGATATTGCCCTTCAGGTGACATCTGGCAATGTCTGGACACACTTTTGGTTGTCATAATGGGGTAGGGAGTGGCATGCAACTGACATCTGGTGGGTAGATGCCAGGGATGTTGTTAAACATTCTACAGTGCACAGGGCATCTGCTCACAACAAAGAGCTATCTGCTCTGAAATATCAATAGTGCTGCCATTGAGAAACCTTTTTTAACCCCTTAAATTGGAGGGACTGTTTCCCAGCTCACCCAGCACCTACCTGTACAGTGTCTCACACTTACCTCTTCACAATGGTCCCTGAGGTAGGTGAGATGTCATAATCTGAGATGAGCCTTAAAACTGAAGCAACCTGTCCGTTGGTAGCAGAGCCTGGATGACCACCTTCCAGTCCAGTTGTTTCCTAAAAAACCCACAGCTACCTGGACCTCCAGTTGCTTTGTCCACTCCACCTGTCAATAGCAGATCATCATGCACTGTCTTGTGAGTATATGTCTGGCATATTGGTAGGCTAAGGGGCTTCTCCTGGCTAAGAATGCTTCACATTGTCTTGTGAGCCCGTGTTTAATGGCTCCCTCTGAAGACAGAGTAGAAACTCCCTAAGGACAGGCATGGCCTTTGGCACTAAGGAGGCACTCAGTAAATTTGTGTTGAATGGATTAGGAGATATGAGAGAAAATACACCAAAATATTAACTTGGTGATCTCTAGGAGCCTAGAATGAAGGTTATAGCTGCCTCCAGAAGAGGCTGGGAAATGAGGTGTGACCCCAGGGTTGGTGGGGGCAGAGAAGTTATGGACCTGTACATTGGTTGTTTTGCCGATAGGATTTTCATTTGGCTACATTAATAATACTGGTAAGCATCATTTTCCTTGTTAAATTCCTCACATTTCAGCTTCTTTTTCTCTTTGAAATGTTCATACTAGCACTTTTTACCTTTATTAAAAAGCCAGCTTTAACTGCTTAAAAATTCAGTGTCCTCAGATTTTGTCACCTAAAGATTTTCTCAAGAACATAATATAAAAAAATCTTTTTTGATGTTTGACATCAGTTATCATGAAATTATCCTGACACTGAATCTCTATGTCTTGAGGTAGCTGGTCTCAATTTCCTCATCCATAAAATGGGAATGATGATCCTTTGTTAGCTGAGACCTTTGCTGAGGATAAAATGATTTAAAGCACATGAAAGCATTCTGAGTAGTACTGTGTAAATGGCAAGGCCCCTCCAATTATGGGTAATTCTGAAAAAATGTGTTCGTATGAGTTATGCAGTATAACCAGTTGTCATGCAATTATTAGAGTAGTTTACTAGATTAGTAGTTTACTCTAGTAAACTAGAGTAGTTTACAGATTTTGTGCTCCTTACTTACAGTGTAGCTGAATAAATAGGACTTTTTTTTCCTGATAATTTGGTTAAAAGATCTAAAACTCCATTTTACCTTGGACTTTTCTGCCAGTTACAATACCTTGACCTTTGTTTCTCCATAGGTGTTACAGAATATCTTGGACACTGAGAAAGAGTATGCTAAAGAACTCCAGTCTCTTCTTGTTACTTACTTAAGACCCCTGCAGTCCAATAACAAGTAAGATTTATATTTTAAACCTCTCGCTAAGCAAAGCAAGATAATGTCAGTAGATGGAGTCATTACTCTTATGTCACTGAATAATTGATTTTGCCCTTTAGAAGAATTTCCACAGATCACAGGTTGCCAAGAACATGGTCAGGACAACAGAAATTATGCAAGATGTAGCTTTTGGAGAGCTTGGCTTTCTTTCTCTTCTGGCTGTGGAGGGAATGAGCCGATCTGCCTTTCTGTCTGTCACCATTTTTATCTTGTGCGTTTTAGAAGTGATACATCTAGTTTTACCTTCCAGAAAAAGGACTTGCTGGTGTTTTTATGCAGAAAGCACAGACAGTGGAAATTCTTGCGCTCGCTCTGACCTTGGCTTGCCACGGCAGAAACTCTTTCCCATGCTCCCAGAATGGAAAAAGCGTGGCATTTTGTGAATCTTCCTAAGAGCAATTCAAGCCAGTATTTCACCCAGGCAAAAGTGAATGAGAAAGAGGTGTTAAAAATATTCAAACCTTATCCTGGTCTTAGAAATCTGAAGGCCTGAATTGAAAACTTACTTTTCACAAGAGAAAAATATTGACCGTTCATTTTTTAGTGCTTGTAGGCCTGGCATATGTAACAAATAATAGCTAACTGCATTTATGTGTGTTTTTTATTTTAATGGATTAAACTTTACTGGAGATTATGATCTATAAGTCAAATGGTAAATTTAGCAGTCGATACATAGAATGGAGGACAGAAACCTCTTCTTGTACCTCAGTTTAAGAGTTTATTTTTGCCAAACAATTGCCTAAACTGTTGGCTTCAGGCTTAAATAAGTTTAATGTATTTCACTATTTTCTCCCTTTTCCTAAATAATGCTTGCTTAGGCATAACATCCTGTTAAATTTCCTACTCGGTTATTTTCATGGCACTATGGGAATCTTACTTCAGTATGAAAGGATTTTGTATTCCTGTGTTTTGTCAGAGTTTAAATGATCAACAACAAAGTGGCTTTTGTTATTATTATGTGAAACATGAAGTGCTCTGTGAATCATAGCCCTTAGAGCTGAATGGAACCTCAGTGAATCATTGGGTCTAGTGCCCTGGAAGAAATGACTATCCTCATTGAATAAATAAAAAAAAAACAAAGTCCAGAGAGGCTCACTGTCCTGCCCATCACACAGTCAGTCAGTGGCCAGACAACCCACTGCATCTCCTGCCAACGAGTAAAATGTGGTTCCGTGTTCTAGAGGTGACAGGCAGAGGAGGAGAGGGGAACTGAAGTGGTAACCCTGGCAGCAAAGATGGTAAGATTTCAAATGGAGGAGTGACTGATTAGCAATCAAGAAATAGTCAAAGGAAAAGAAAAGAGCCACGGCAGAGGAGACGAGAGACCCGAGTCAGAACCGCACTGTTCCCAAGGAAATTCAAAATGCAGTTCTAGTCACTTCCCATTGGTTCTGCCTTGTAGACCCCAAAGTGATTTGAGCAAAGGGGACTGTTTATTGTTTGATCCTGAAAGGTCCAGATAAGCCCCCAGTCAGGTTCTTGCTGCTATGGGGGAACAGCAGCCAGGGAAGCTGGCTAAAGGGTTTCACTTTTGATACCCATGAGAGGGGTTTTCCAGCTTGTGGTTCAGGAGGGCATCAGAGCAGAGGAACTGGGTGCTTTTTATACTCTAGGGGTTACTGGTAACGTCTTTTTGGGTCTTCCTTTTCTTTGTCAGCAAAAATTACTCTCCTGGAAACCCTCCCCTTGTATTATTAAGGAGAAAGAACATGTGGCAGACATTGGCCTTTTAAGTAAATCTTCAGAAAAGTTTTCTCTCAACAAGTGGTTAGGGGCTTCCCTGGTGGTGCAGTGGTTGAGAGTCCGCCTGCCGATGCAGGGGACACGGGTTCGTGCCCCGGTCCGGGAAGATCCCACATGCTGCGGAGCGGCTGGGCCTGTGAGCCATGGCCGCTGAGCCTGCACGTCTGGAGCCTGTGCTCCGCAGCGGGAGAGGTCGCAACAGTGAGAGGTCCGCGTACCGCAAAAAAAAAAAAAAAAAGTGGTTAGGAGCATGGACTCTGGAGCTAGAATGTTTGGGTTCAAATTCTGGCTTCACCATTCACTGGATTTGGGACTTTGGCTGATTTGCTTTAACCTCTCTGTGCCTGGATTTCCCTATGTGTAAAACAGAGACAGCAATAGTACCTACCTCATAAAGTTGTTGTAAGGTTAAGACGAGTTGTTATTTGTAAAATGCTTACCTCAGTGTTAAGCGCTGTATTAGTGCTGGCTCTTGTTTTTATCACCTATTATTTGGTAGGGGAAGAAAGGATGAGAAAATTCTTAGTACAGAGGCACTGGAGTAAAATGGTTCAGTTTGTGTTTGACTCCATTCCATTCCAAAGGCAAACAAACACATCAGTACTATTTTCTTCCCTCCTATTTCCGCTCAAGATTTCCTTTAGTTGATTTATGAATAGCACATGTAATGTCTTTCAATTAACTTTCCCGGCTCCTCTAGAGGAGAGTATTCAAAAGTTTTTACACTTATTCCCAGCTATGATGTATTCTACCCATTTAGATACTTAGATATTTTTTGAGATGTATTTGACATATAACATTATATTAATTTCAGGTGTACGGTGTAATGATTCTATATTTGTATATATTGTGAAATGATCACCACAATAAATCTAGTTAACATTCATCATCACACACAGTTACAAAATTTTTTTTCTTGTGTTGAGAACTTTTAAGATCTCCTCTCTCAGCAACTCTTTCCACTATGCAGTACAGTATTATTAACTATGGTCACCATGCTGTGTACATTACATCCCTATGACTTACTTATTTTATAACTAGGAGCTTGAACCTTTTGACCCCCATTCCACCCCCCTTCCCCCCCTTTGGCGACCACCAATCTGTCCTCTGTAGATGCTTAGATGTTAAGCACTTGTTATTCATTTACTCCTTGCTTTGTAAAATACCTAAATGTCCCTTATAAACACTCATTTTCTTTAGGATCATTATTCTTGTTATGGAAAAGGGAAATCAAGGAAAGAAGCTTTAGAAAGTTGCTTGAGATCACAGAATTGGTGTCAATTAAAAACCTAAAGTTAAAATATAGGGATTGCTTCCCTTCTCCCATTTGCCAGTTACTGGCAAACTATCAGCTAACTAGACTAGAGATAGATAACTGGAGTCATCCCCAAGTTCTCTTCACTGAAACTACATATATATATTTTTCAGTCTGAGTACTGTGGAATTTACATCTTTATTGGGAAACTTCGAGGAAGTATGCACGTTTCAACAGACGCTCTGCCAAGCCTTGGAAGAATGTTCAAAGTAAGTGTCGCACGTCGCCATCAGGATAGCTATAGCAACATTGGGTTTTTTGGTGTGTTTTGTTTTCTTTTAACTGTTGTCTTAGATAGGGGCACTTGATATTTATGCAGTTATTATGCATTTATACATTTATTCCAACTTTGATAAATTGCCCCAGTACAGAGAAAATCTACTAGGTGGTGGTACTCACAGAGTCAGCCCACTAGTTGCTTATCAGGACTCTACATCTGGTCCGTTATTTTTCACTTTATTTAAAAATCATATTGACAAATAAGGTCTAAATCGACCATGGATGATGCCTTTGTCATCGATTAGATATTTTTCTTTTGTACATTGCGAATTACTTTTCTAAGTAATTTTTTTTTTTTTTTTTTTTTTTTTTGCGGTACGCGGGCCTCTCACTGTTGCGGCCTCTCCCGTTGCGGAGCACAGGCTCCGGACGTGCAGGCTCAGCAGCCATGGCTCACGGGCCCAGCCGCTCCGCGGCATTTGGGCTCTTCCCAGACCGGGGCACGAACCCACGTCCCCTGCATCGACAGGCAGACTCTTAACCTCTGCGCCACCAAGGAAGCCCCAAGTAATATCTTTATGTGAACCACAACGCATCATTGATGGCTAGCTAGCTCGTTGAAGTGCAGAATGAACTGTGATGATCATCAGGCAATATGTTTCTGGAGCAAGATTCATTTTCCAAGTAGTGGATCTCGGAGAATTGGTGACTTTCGTCGTCTATAGGGAATTTGGGGCAATTGTCTGTTTCTTGAGCTTAATGAGACACGGGTGGTTGTCCAGGGACGAAGCTGGTGAGAACCCCCTGTAAAGAGACCTGAGGAGCCACTGCAAATGCTTATAGGGATCCATATTCTTGGTATGGAAAGATGGTGACTAAGTGAGAAGAGCAGATTACTATTTAGATTTGTAATCTTTGCTTTTCATTTTATATGGAAACATGTAGAAGAGAGTCCAAGGAATATGCCAACATTGTTATAATAGATATCTCTGAATGGTGGAATTCCGAGTAATTTTTTTTCTTTCTTGTGTGTTTTTGATTTTTCTGCAAACTAAAATGGATGCCATGTAATTCTAAACATCTGGATGTCACCTCGCCTAGCAACACCAGGCCACCAAGACTACATAATACTCCTTTGTGATGTGCCATTTTTGGATTCAGTTAGTTTTGTCTGTACTTGAACTTCATGCAAATTAGTCAAGAGTATATTTCGTGTGCCCGGCTAAATTTGAATATTATAATTTGAATAAGCATCTTAAAAAACCCTAGTAATTCCAAATAAGTATCTGACCCTATATATTGGAGCTATGTTTGGTGGCTAGAGTTTAAAACAGTGGCCAAGAACTTGCATTTCATAGATAAAATGGTTATAATATAGAAGTTTCTTTTTAACTTTGGCAAAAGAATTCATAAGGTTTGCGTGTTGCCAGGTTTAATTGGAATCATCTTCCTTTATCCTGTTTCCTATTTTACATTCTGTGTTTCACCTGTTTTGCTTACAGGTTTCCAGAAAACCAACACAAAGTAGGTGGCTGTCTACTGAACCTCATGCCTCATTTTAAATCTGTGTATCTGGCTTACTGTGCAAATCATCCTTCAGCTGTAAATGTACTCACCCAGCACAGGTAAATCATTAACATTTCCCCCAAAAAGCTGCTTTGCAATGATATCCTTTCGCAGGACTACCTCATTTGGAAATCCAAGATCTCCCACTGAACTCTTGATTATCCCCATTCATCATACCAGAAATTGATTCATTGTTATATGGATTTATTGTCCATTCATGCAACAAATAATTTATTGAGCACCTACTATGTGCAAGGTCCTATAGTAGTTGATGGGGATACAGTAGTGAACAAGGAAGAGAAGGTCCCTTCCCTCATGGAGCATAGACTCTTGAGAGAAATAGACATGAAATTAAATGTTGTAAACATGTTGTATTAGAAAAGGGTAATTAAAAGGAAGCTGTGAGACTTTGAACATGGTATCAAAGTGTGGAGTGAACGAAGGGTCAGGGAAGGCTTTCTTGAAGTAAAATTCTATTCAGAGCCAATGGTTTAGCCTTCCCCATCCCAGTGAATGTTTTATCCAAGTTGCTGCAGAGCTAAGCTGCCTAGGTTCATCTCTTTTTCACTCTCCCTTTGTCTGGTAGAGGAAGTCTCAAGTAGTAATATGGCTAAAAGGCAGGTGTCAGCAGGGAAAGGTGGAAGGAAACTAACCCTGTGAACTGGGTGTCAGGTACTCTAAGCAAAGGTCTCTGATGACAATTATACATGAATATAAATTGTTTCAGATTCATGGAGAACAGCAGCACAGTATCTCCTTTAAGAGTCCTTACAAGGGACCCAGATAAGCTCACATCTCTCCTACCCTTCCTTACGCTCTGACGACTCACCCTTGACACATTCACTGATACATTCATCTGGGCCAGAATTCTGTAGGATAGGCTTGAAGACACAGTTTGGACTTTGAAGCCATGTGCTAGGAATCCAGGTGGGACAATAGGAAGACCAACACACACAGTCTCTTATGACTGAACTCGGAGACTAGATTCAGAACCGACATGATTCTGGAGGCTGCTCAAGACTGAAAAGATTATTCTTCTCTTAATTTGACTTGTACTCCCAGACCCAGGCTGGAACAGTGGGTGACAACAGCCCTCAGAAGTGATGGAAACTTTGGCTTTGCCCTCGTTCATTAGGAGCTTGATTGACTTTACAGAGCTGTTATGTAAGGGCATTTTGAAGGTAGAATTCAGTAGGTCCTACTTGAAGGTGAATTTTACTTCCCGGATGAAAGTTGTGAACTCTTGTGGCATAGCAAATATGGAAGTTGGAGTTTAAAGAAAGAGAAGCCACGACTCTGGATTATTTAGGCAAGTGGCTCAACTGCTTAGAGCTAAAAATAACACTGACAATGTGCCAGGCACATGATGTAAAAGCCTACGAGGGAGTTACTATTATTACCATCATCTCTGCTTTACAGATGAGACATTAGAAGGTTAAGTAATCTGCCCAAGTACTCATAGCTGTTAAGTGGTTGAGTCAGAATTAGAATCCAGGTCTGTCAGACTTCTAAAAAAAATGTTTTTATTAACACATGTATTTCACCTACAAAGTGAATAATCTAAATGCAAACTTAAAGAATTATCATAAAATGAGCACCCATGTACCCACCACCCAGCTTAAGAAATAAAATTTTACCGTTTCTTTTTTAATATAATAACTTTATTGAGATATAATTCACATACCATACAATTCACCCATTTAAAGTGTACAGTTAAATGATTTTTAGTATATTCAGAGTTGTGCAACCATCACCACAATCAATTTTAGAAGATTTTCATCATTCTCCAAACAAACCTATACTCATTAGCTGTCACTCCCCATTGCCAGCCCAAGGCAACCACTAAAATACTTTATGTCACTATGGATTTGCTTATTCTGAACATTTCATTTAAGTGGAATCACACAACTTATGGCCTTTTGTGTCTGGCTTCTTTCACTCAGCATAATGTTTTCAAGGTTCATCCATGTTGTTGCACTTAACAGTACATTGTTTTTTTAAATTGCCGTACATACAATGAAAAATATTTCATTGTATGGATACCGCATATTGTTCTTCCATTCACCAGTTTGTGGACATATGGACTGTGAATGGTGCTACTATGAAGATTCATGTACAAGTCGTTGCGTAGACCTATGTTTTCATTTCTCTTGGGTAGATACGTAGGAGTGAAATTGCTGGGTCATACGGTAACTCTATGTTTCACTTTTAGAGGAACTGTGAGAATGTTTTCCAAAGTGGCTACACCAATTTATATTCCTACTAGGAATTTATGGCGGTTTCATTTCTCCACATCCTCACCAACATTTGTTATCATCAGTCTTTTTGATTATAGCCGTTCTAGAGGGTATGAAGTGACGATATCTCATTTTGATATTGATTTGCATTTCCCTAATGACTAATGATGTTGAGCATCTTTCATGTGCTTTATTGGTAATTGGTGTACCTTCATTTGGGGAAATGTCTATTCAGATCCTTCGCCTATTGTTAAATTGGGTTACTTGATTCATTACTGAGATATGATTCACATACCATAAATCCACCATTTTAAAGTGTAGAACTCAGTGGTTGTTAATATATTAGGTTGTCCCTACATGTGAAGTGGGTCTCTTGTACACAGCATGTGTACGGGTCTTGCTTTTGTATCCATTCAGCCAGTCTATGTCTTTTGATTGGAGCATTTAATCCATTTACATTTTAGGTAGTTATCGATATGTATGTTCCTATTACCATTTTCTTAATTGTTTTGGGTTTGTTGTTGTAGGTCTTTTCCTCTTCTTGTGTTTCCTGCCTAGAGAAGTTCCTTTAGCATTTGTTGTAAAGCTGGTTTGGTGGTTCTGAATTCTCTTAGCTTTTGCCTGTCTGTAAAGATTTTAATTTCTCCATCAAATCTGAATGAGATCCTTGCTGGGTAGAGTCATCTTGGTTGTAGATTTTTCCCTTTCATCACTTTAAATATGTCCTGCTACTGCCTTCTGGCTTGTAGAGTTTCTGCTGAAAGATCAGCTGTTAACCTTATGGGGATTCCCTTGTATGTTATTGGTTGCTTTTCTCTTGCTGCTTTTAATATTTTTTCTTTGTATTTATTTTTTGATAGCTTGATTAACATGTGTCTTGGCGTGTTTCTCCTTGGATTTATCCTGTATGGGACTCTCTGTGCTTCCTGGACTTAATTGATTATTTCCTTTCCCATGTTAGGGAAGTTTTCTACTGTAATCTCTTCAAATATTTTCTCAGACCCTTTCTTTTTCTCTTCATCTTCTGTGACCCCTATAATTCGAATGTTGGTACGTTTAATGTTGTTCCAGAGGTCTCTGAGACTGTCCTCAATTCTTTTCATTCTCTTTTCTTTGTTCTGCTCTGTGGTAGTTATTTCCACTATTTTATCTTCCAGGTCCCTTATCTGCTCTTCTGCCTTATTTATTCTGCTATTGATTTCTTCTAGATAATTTTTAATTTCATTTATTGTGTTGTTCATCAGTGTTTGTTTGCTGTTTAGTTCTTCTAGGTCCTTGTTAAATGTTTCTTTTATTTCCTCCATTCTATTTCCAAGATTTTGGATCATCTTTACTGTCATTACTCTGAATTCTTTTTCAGGTAGACTGCCTATTTCCTCTTCATTTGTTCGGTCTGGTGGGTTTATACCTTGCTCCTTCATCTGCTGTGTATTTCTCTGTCTTCTCATTTTGCTTAATTTACTGTGTTTGGGGTCTCCTTTTCGCAGGCTACAGGTTCATAGTTCCCATTGTTCTTGGTGTCTGCCCCCAGTGGATAAGGTTGGTTCAGGGGCTTGTGTAGGCTTCCTGGTGGAGGGGACTGGTGGGCAGGTGGATTCTTAACCACTGCACCACCAGGGAAGTCCTATCACTTTTTTTTTTTGCCTCATGTATTTTGATGTTCTGTTGTTAGGTGCATTCATGTTAAGGATTGCTTTGTCTTGTTGGAGAAATGGCCCTTGTATCTTTCTGTAATTCTCTCTCTTTATCCCTGATAGTTTTCCATGTTCTGATGTCAGCTTTTTCTGAAATTAATATAGCTAATCCAGCTATCTTTTGATTGCTGTTAATATTTCATTTTCCATACCTTTGCTTATAATCTGTCTGTGTCTTGTAGACAATATATAATTGAGTCTTGCTTTTTTAATCCACTTTGAGAATCTCTGTCCTTTAACTGACATATTTGGACCATTCATATTTAAAGTGACTATAGTTATAGTTGGATTAATATCTAAAATGTTTGTAACCATTTTCTGTTAATTTCCCTTGTTCTTTCTTTACTGCCCCCCTTTTACTGCCTTCTGTGGTTTTATTATTATTATTATTTTTAATTTTGACTGTGACACCCGGCATGTGGGATCTTAGTTCCTCAACCAGGGATTGAACCTCTGCCCCCTGCAGTGGAAGCACGGAGTCTTAACCACTGGACTGCTAGGGAAGTCCTGCATTCTCTGGTTTTAGTTAAACATTTTATATGATTTCATTTTCTCTTCTTCTCTTTGTCTTTTTCTGAAAAAATTTTAGTGATTTCCCTAGAGTTTGTAATATCCATTTACAACTAACCTAACAGCACTTTCACATAACACTTACCATTTCACAGGTAATGCAGGTACCTTATAACAGAGTATTCTAAATTTTTTCCCCTCATCTCTTATTGTTCTCATTCATTTCATGTATCCATAACATAAAATCACTCAATATACTGTTACTTTTATTACTTTGAACAGGTATCTATTAGATCTATTAAGAATAAGAAAAAAGATTTTATTTTAACTGCATTTATTATTCTCTGACACTCTTCCTTTTCATGTGGGTCCAAGTTTCCTTCTCTCTGAAATACTTATTTTAACAATATTTGATAGGAGGTCTACTGGTGACAGTTTCCCTCAGTTTTTATTTGCCTAAGGAAGTTTCATTTTGCCTCCACTTTTTTTCCTTCTATTTTTATTGTGGTAAATAGCATGATGTCCTCAGAGTTCATCCATGTTTTCACATATGACACGATTTCCTTCTCTTTAAAGAGGTATGCATGTGCATACCACATTTCTTTATCCATTCATTCAGCAATGGCCATTTATGTTGTTTCACGACTTGGCTGTGGGAACGCAAATGTCTCTTTGAGACCTTGATTTCAGTTTATTTAGATAAATAACCAAAAGTTGGATTGCTGGATTAAATGGTAGTTCTATTTTCAGTGTTTTGAGGAACTTCCATACTGTTTCCACTGTGGCTGCACCAATTTACATTCCCACCAACAATGCACAGAGGTTCCAACTTCTTCACATCTTTGCCAACATTTGTCTTTATTTATTTATTTATTTTTGGATAATGGCCATCCTAATCAGATGTGAGGGGATGTCTCATTGTGTGTGTGTGTGTGTGTGTGTGTGTGTGTGTGTGTTTACAGTAACTATTACACTTCTCTACTTAAATGTATACAGTCTCATGTAGTAGGGGTCATGTATCTCTTTTCCTCAAACAAATACTAATGTAATATTTAATTGAAGTATAGTTTCTGTACAATATTATATAAGTTACAGGTGTACAATATAGTGATTCACAATTTTTAAAGGTTATACTTCTTTTATAGTTATTATAAAATATCATTGTGGTTTTGATTTGCACTTCCCTGATGATTAGTGTTGTTGAGCATCTTTTCATGTACCATTTGTATGTCTTCTTAGGAAAAATGTCTATTCAAGTCCTTTGCCCACTTTTTTTTTTTTTTGTGTGTGTGTGTGTGTGTGGTACGTGGGCCTCTCACTGCTGTGGCCTCTCCTGCTGCAGAGGACAGGCTCTGGACGCGCAGGCTCAGCGGCCATGGCTCACGGGCCCAGCTGCTCTGCGGCATGTGGGATCCTCCCGGACCGGGGCACGAACCCGTGTCCCCTGCATCGGCAGGCGGACTCCCAACCACTGCGCCACCAGGGAAGCCCTCTTCTTTTTTTTTAACATCTTTATTGAAGTATAATTGCTTATCAATGGTGTGTTAGTTTCTGCTTCATAACAAAGTGAATCAGCTATACATACACATATATCCCCGTATCTCTTCCCTCTTATGTCTCCCTCCCTCCCACCCTCCCTATCCCACCCCTCTAGGTGGTCACAAAGCACCGAGGTGATCTCCCTGTGCTATGCGGCTGCTTCCCACTAGCTATCTGTTTTACATTTGGTAGTGTATATATGTACATGCCTCTCTCTCGCTTTGTCCCAGCTTACCCTTCCCCCTCCCCATGTCCTCAAGCCCATTCTCTAGTAGGTCTGCATCTTTATTCCTGCCCTGCCCCTAGGTTCTTCATGACCATTTTTTTTTCTTTTTTTAGATTCCGTATATATGTGTTAGCATATGGTATTTGTTTTTCTCTTTCTGACTGACTTCACTCTGTATGACAGGCTCTAGGTCCATCCACCTCACTACAAATAACTCAATTTTGTTTCTCTTTATGGCTGAGTAATATTCCATTGTATATATGTGCCACATCTTCTTTATCCATTCATCTGTCGATGGACACTTAGGTTGCTTCCATGTCCTGGCTATTGTAAATAGAGCTGCAATGAACATTTTGGTACATGACTCTTTATGAATTATGGTTTTCTCGGGGTATATGCCCAGTAGTGGGATTGCTGGGTCATATGGTAGTTCTATTTGTAGTTTTTTAAGGAACCTCCATACTGTTCTCCATAGTGGCTGTACCAATTTACATTCCCACCAACAGTGCAAGAGTGTTCCCTTTTCTCCACACCCTCTCCAGCATTTATTGTTTGTAGATTTTTTGATGATGGCCATTCTGACTGGTGTGAGGTGATACCTCATTGTGCTTTTGATTTGCATTTCTCTTATGAGTAGTGATGTTGAGCATCCTTTCATGTGTTTGTTACTTTGCCCACTTCTAAGTTAGGTTATTAGTATCTTTACTATTGAGTTGTAGGAGTTCCTTATTTTTTTTGGAGATTAGACCCTTATCAAATATATGATTTGTAAACATTTTTTCCTTTTCATAGGTTGCCTTTTCACTTTGCTGATTGTTTCCTTTGCTGTGAAAAATCCTTTTAGTTTGATGTAGTTCCACCTGCCTATTTTTCATTTTGTTAACTGTGCTCTTGGTATCATATTCAAGAAATCATTGCCAAGACCAATGTTTGGAAGCATTTCTCCTGTTTACTTCCAGGAATTTTAGAGCTTCAGGTTTTATGTTTAAGTCTTGAATCCATTTTGAGTTGATTTTTGTGTGTGGTGTGAGGTAAGGTTCCAGTTTCTTCTTTTTTTTTTTTTTGCATGTGCATATTCAGTTTTCCCAGTACCATTTGTTGAAGACTGTTTTTTTCTCATTATATATTCTTGGCACCGTTGTCAAAGATCAATTAAACATATATACATAGATTTATTTCTAGGCTTTCTAATTTGTTCCGTTGATCTAGTGTCTTTCTTTGTGCCAACCATACTGTTTTAATTACTGTAGATTTGTAATATGTTTTGGAATAAGGAAGTGTGAAACTTCCAACTTTGTTATTTGGGGTTCATTTTGGTTCCATATGAATTCTGGGATTGTTTTTTTCTGTTTCTGTAAAAAAAAAATGCCATTGAGGATTTATAGGGATTGCATTGAATCTGTAGATCACTTTTGACGTCTGGACATTTTTAACAGTATAAACTCTTCTGATCTGTGAACATGGGATGGCTTTACACTTGTTTGTTCCTTCTTTAATTTTTTTCATCAATGTTTTGTAATTTTCAGTGTACAAGTCTTTGGTCTCCTTGGTTAAGTTTAGTACTAAGTATTTTATTCTTTGGATGCTATTGTATCAATAAATGAGATTTCTTTCCTTCTTTCTTTCTTTCTGTATTTTTTTGGATAGTTCATTGTTAATGTATAGAAATGCAACTGATTTCTGTATGTTAATTTTGGATCCTGCAAATTTACTGAATTCGTTTATTAGTTTTACCAGTTTTTTTGTGGAGTCTTTAGGGTTTTCTACATATAAAATCATGTCATCTGTGAACAGAGATCATTTTACTTCTTCCTTTCCCGTTTGGATGCCTTTTATTTTTCTTTCTTGCCTATCTGGCTAGGACATCCAGTACTGTGTTGAATAGAAGTGACCAAAGTGTGGGCATCTGTGCCTTGTTCCTGATCTTAGAGGAAAAAGCTCTGTTTTTCACCATTGAGTATGATGTGCTTTTCATATATTGCCTTCTTATGTTGAGGCAATTTCCTTCTATTCTTAATTAGTTGAGCATTTTTGTTTTTATCATGAAAGGATGTTGGATTTTTGTCAGATGCTTTTTCTGCATCTATTGAGATGATCATATGATTTTTATCTTTTTCCCTTTGAGTGTGATGTATCACATTGATTGATTTTTGTATGTCAAATCATCCTTGCATCCTAGGTATATTTCCCACTGGTCATGGTGTATGATGCCTTCAGTGTGCTATTACATTTGGTTTGCTAGTATTTTGTTGAGGACTTTGGCATCTATATTCATCAGGATATTGGCCTATAGTTTTCTTTTCTTGTGGTGTCTTTCTCTGGCTCTTGTATCAGGGTAATGCTGGTCTCATAAAATGAGTTTGAAAGTGTTTCTATCTCTTTAATTATTTTGGAAGAGTTTGAGGAGGATTGGTGTTAATTCATTTTTTTAAAAAAAATTTATTTATTTATTTTTTGGCCGTGCCATGGGGCACGTGGGATCTTAGTTCCCTGACCAGGGATCAAACCCACACCCCCTGTGGTGTAAGCGTGGAGTTTTAACCACTGGACCACCAGGGAAGTCCCTAGTGTTAATTCATTTTTAAAAATGTTTTATAGAATTCACCAGTGAAGCCATCTGGTCCTGGGCTTTTCTTTGTTGGGAGGTTTTTTTGTTTTTTTGTTTTTAAATTAATTAATTTTTGGCTGCGTTGGGTCTTCATTGCTTTCTCTAGTTGTGGCAAGCGGAGGCTACTCTTCATTGTGGTGCGTGGGCTTCTCATTGTGGTGGCTTCTCTTGTTGCAGAGCACGGGCTCTAGGCACGCAGGCATCAGTAGTTGTGGCATGTGGGCTCAGTAGTTGCGGCACACAGGCTTAGTTGCTCTGCGGCATGTGGGATCCTCCTGGACCAGGGCTCGAACCCAGGTCCCCTGCATTGGCAGGCTGATTCACAACCACTGCACCACCAGGGAAGCCCGCCATCGTTATTATTAATATAATTTTCTATTAATGAAACTGAGAGAAGAAAGGAGAGTGAGGATATATTTATAGCATTTGTTATATTAACATTCTTATTTACTGTTTGTGTGAAGTGATACCTCATTGTAGTTTTGATTTGCATTTCTCTAATAATTAGTGATGTTGAGCATCTTTCCATGTGCCTGTTGGCCATCTGTATGTCTTCTTCGGAGAAGTGTCTACTTAGGTCTTCTGGCCATTTTTGGATTGGGTTGTTTGTTTTTTTGATATTGAGTTGTATGAGCTGTTTGTATATTTTGGAAATTAAGCCCTTGTCAGTCACATTGTTTGCAAATATTTTCTCCCAGTCTGTAGGTTGTCTTTTCATTTTGTTGATGGTTTCCTTTGCTGTGCAAAAGGTTAAAGTTTGATTAGGTCCCATTTGTTTATTTTTGCTTTTATTTCTATTGCCTTGGGAGACTGACCTCAGGAAACATTAGTACAATTTATGTCAGAGAATGTTTTGCCTATGTTCTCTTCTAGGAGTTTTATGATGTCCTGTCTTACATTTAAGTCTTTAAGCCATTTTGAGTTTATTTTTCTGTAGGGTGTGAGGGAGTGTTCTGACTTCATTGATTTACGTGCGGCTGTCCAGCTTAACCAACACCACTTATAGAAGAGACTGTCTTTTCTCCATTGTATATTCTTGCCTCCTTTGTCAATGATTAATTGACCGTAGGCCTGTGGGTTTATTTCTGGGCTCTTTATTCTAGGGGTAGTTTTTTGAGACCAGTCTTTGAAATTTGCTGGTTCTCTCTACTGACCTAGCTGGCCTCTTGTGTAGCTTGTTGTTCTTAATTAAGAGGACCAGCCTTCTCTCATTTGCTTACCACCAAAATCTTCATTGCTTTTGCAAGAGACCTTAGGCTTGAATTTCCCCACACTGTTTTTCAACTAGAACCAATTCCTTTGAGGAAAGCTCACTGTTCCTATAGTCTGTCTGCCTTTCCCCTGGGCAAAATCTTTGAGCCACTGCTCTGGGTGCTGGGCAGGGCAGTAGCCTCTGTTCTTCTCTGTTTACCTTTCCCAGCACAGAACCTCTACCCTGCAAGCGAGCTGGGGTGAGGGTAATTTGGTGCCAGTATTTTCAGCCTGCGTCCTCCCTCTCCGTCCAACCTCTCAGCCACACTCACCAGGCATTCAGCATCTTCAACTCAGAGCTGAAGCAGTTGAGATATGCTAGTGAGATATTGTGTCCTTGGGTTGGGAGTTGAGGGCAGAGGGAGCCCTCTCTTGTCCACACTTGCCTGGAGTGGCTTCTGGCAAACTGAGCCAGGAGGAGGGAGGAGGGAGAGAGGGAGAGAGCAGGTCATGGCTCAAATACCAAGCTCTCCCTGTTCTTACTGAGTTTTAGAATATTTTCTTGAATAAATGTTTTCTTCATTTACCAGATGTCATTGGAACACTTGCTAGAGACTTTAAATGGTTGTTTTTATAGGTTCCAGTAGCTCTGCTTGTTTCCCCGGGGGATGGGTCCACATAGCATCTCATGCCACCGTCCCCTTCATGCCTCTCCTTGATGTCAGCCTAAAAACTTTTTCCCGCTTTTGTATTGTCTCAGTTTACAGTTCTGCCACTTAGAAGCTGTGTTACCCAGGGGGATTCACTTAATCTTTAAGCCTTAGTTTCCTCACTTGTAAAATGAGGATAAAATCACCTACCTTGCAGGGCTGGTGTGAGGATTCAATGCAATAATGTATACCAAGTAGCCGGCATATAGCACAAGGTACTTGCTGCCACCTCCCATGTCTGCTTTATTCGTCTTCTACCAGCTTCTCGTTGTTTTTTAGAAAAAAAATTATGCAATATTTCAAGCATACAAAGAACAGAGATAAAATAAAGTACACCCACGTACCCACCATTCAGCTTAAGAATCAAATTGTAGCTGCAATTGGAGTCCTGTGTATACTTTCCAATATTTCCTGCTCCTCCCTCCCTCCCCCGAGGGAACCTCAGTCCTGAATTGGTTTTTATTATTTCCAGGAATGTTTTCATACTTCACTACTTATCTTCAATAAAGAAAAATATGGTTCAGAGGCATTTTTCCTGTGATGGCTACGTAAACATCCTGTGTGGATAAGGGTAAATTTCTTAATGCCAATGAAAAGAGATCCCATCATGTTAGCTTGCCATTTATATGAGCATGTATTCTTTTTCTTCTGATCTGAGAACAGCAATTCTGGATAAATACCAGAAAGAAAGGGTGTACCTCAGATGGCAGACTTGTAGTGTTTAGAGAATTTTCTGTTGTAATTCTATGTACTAAAATACTACTGACTCTGCATTCACCCATGTTAGGAGTTTAAAGTATAAATAACAGTAGAGATTCCTTCAAACATTATGATTTAAAGTTTGTTGCACAGTTAATTGAAAGATTCTCAACTTTGGGGGGAAATTATTATACCCTGTTTGCTTGATTTTGGTTAGTGATTTTTTTTAAATTGAAGTATAGTTATTTACAATGTTTCAGGTGTACAGCAAAGTGATTCAGTGTACATATATCTATGTATATATATATATATATATTCTTTTTCAGATTCTTTTTCATTATAAGTTATTACAAGATACTGAATATAGTTCCCTGTGCTATACAGTAGGTCCTTGTTGTTTATCTATTTTATATATGATTAGTGATTTTTTTGGAGAATTTTATAATATCCCTTGAAATGATGGAAGACTCACTGGAGTCCCATAGAACTGAATTTTTACCTTAGTGGTTTATTTACATGTAAGGAATGAAAATTAAGTTAAAATACTTGGAGTTATCCTCAGAGGTGCTTCTAATATAATCTCAGCTATTTTCTAGGCATCTTGTCGTAATTTATGCTGACATACTAGAGGCAAAGCATACTTGAGTGAAATTCTCAGAAAATTCAGATTAAAATCCTGTTTTATATGAAGGTTTCAGCTGAAATAGGGACATTGGTGGATTTCTGCTAAAGTTGTAGACGCTTAGAGGCGGGAAAATCTCTGAGTCAGAGCAAGCCAGTTAGGTGAACTTCTTCATTTCGGCCGGCAGGTAGCAGTATCATACTAGAAATGCTTGTGACGATTGACAGTGAGACCAGACGCAGCCTGAAAATTGTATGACTGTGTGTTGGTGCCTTGTGAAAAGTGCAGTGATGCATTATCTGAATTTGGAGATATAAGCAGACCCCAATCTTGATATGTTTGTTCCCCATATTTACATATATTTGAATGACTGCCCCAGTCTTTTGCTCGGCCCTGGGTGAGGTCTTTTGGGATTTCCCCTCTCTCTCCCCTTCTGGCTTGCTATTGTGGCTCTTATTTCTTCCTGGGAGAAACTTCACCCTTACAAAAATACCCACTTCTCTCCCGTGCTTCGTTGTGGCATCCATCCTTTTCACAAGGGAGAGGAACCCGGCGGCATGAAAAGACAGAGCGGGGAGAGGAGGAGAGAGTTAGCACCGAGGCAGATCTGGACCTCACTTCCGGCTCTATTGCGGCGACTACCACAAACACCACGTGTTCTTTTCCTCTTGTTAGTTTTATTCACTCTCTGTTTACCACTGTTGTCAGCAATGAAGACTTTGAGAAAAACTCAGAGCTGTGTACTTGCTTCCGGGACGAAGCACATAGGAAAAATTCTGAGGCTAGATTCTGTTCTGTCTTTGAGGAACCAGGGAAGGGAGCAAGTGAGACTGACCACAAACAAAAAGTGGTGGGGAGGAAGCAGGCAGCCTAGTCTCTGGGACTGGATCAGTGAAAAAAGGGCTAAGTGAGATCCACCCAACCCAGTGTGAGCGGCATCCCGGGGATTTTCCACTGGCCACGCCCAGCCTCCCAGTTCCTCGTGCCTCACCTCCCCATTCCAGACCACGGTTGAGTCCCATGAAAGGCTGGTGGCGAGAGAGTGAGGCGAAAAGAGGGGAAAATCTGGTCCTTTTCTAGCTGCTCTAGTTGGAGTTACCATCGTTCAAAGTGGAAATCTATGCAAAGATTCTACAGAAACACTGTTATATGAGATGGTTAAGCCCTGTAGTGTTATTATAATGTATGACACTTTTCTTCAGTTTTCCAGCCCAACCTAGAATATACCAGAGCCCCATCCACCATGCATTCTCTAAGGGTATGTTGAGTTTCAAACAACATTCATACATTGAAAACTGCTTCTGTGGTATCACATCACATATACAGAACCTGTTAAACTTGAAAAGCACTTCAAGCAGGCTGTATAAAACATAAAAGCTGCATTTGAAAGACAGATTGTGTTTTGGTATACTGACATATATTTGCATGTTATATTTGTGTATGATATTAATTTGTGCATTAAATTTATTTGGCTGAGTAAAATGTGTCTTTGAGGATCTATTTATCATAATGGGCAGTGGCTTTATAAGGCAGTTTTGTTCTTTTGTTGCACTAGTCTAATGTTACTTTTTCCCTAATAGCCAGTGTTTTATTCTGAGATAGTGATCTCACGTTATATTGAAAAAAATTTTTAAATTCTTTTGTAATATTTAACAAGCCTAGAAGTTAGAATGCTGCATGGAAAGTAATAAAGTACACGTTAGCATTTGCTTTTAATTGTTGTAACCCTTGTATCAATTAGAGTAGAACGTTGAGGATGCAGGTAGTTATTTACTCATGGAAAGGAAAAAATAAGACTTGTTTACCAAATTGAAAAGAAATTAGGAAAGTGATTTTCTCAAAATTACATACTCAAATGCTCTCTCCAACTTCGAGTTATTTTCCTAATTATATTTTATATGTGATGATCATTTTTTAGTCTAAGCCAAATCTGACCCACAGGCAGGTTAACCTGTGTTTCCCTAGTCGCTTGCATTAAGCACTATTTCTTTTTTAAAAATTTTTATTGAAATCTACTTGATTTACAATGTGTTAGTTTCAGGTATACAGCAAAGTAATTCAGTTATACATATATATATTCTTTTTCATATTCTTTTCCATTATGATTTATTACAGGATATTGAATATAGTTCCCTGTGCTATATAGTAGGACCTTGTTGTTTATCTATTTTATATATAGTAGTGTGTATCTGTTAATCCCAAACTCTTAATTTATCCCTTCCCCACCCCCTTTCCCCTTTGGTAACCATAAGTTTGTTTTCTATGTCTGTGAGTCTGTTTCTGTTTTGTAAATAAGTTCATTTCTATCATATTTCAGATTCCACATATAAGTGATATCATATGATATTTGTCTTTCTCTGTCTGACTTACTTCACTTAGTATGATAATCTCTAGGTCCAAAACACTATTTCTTCTAGAAGTTCTCCCTGCATTATTCAAGTCAGCTCAGCTCCCACCCTCCTTTTTTTCATGGTTTAGACCTCAGAGATGGTCCATGCCACTGCTGTGTTCCACATCGAGCATCAGACAGTAGTGATTTCCAGCAGACCTGGGTATGAACCTTAATGTAGCTATTTACTTGCTTTCACTCACCCTTTCTGAGTCTCATGTTTCTCGTCTGTAAAATGAAGATAACACCTGTGTTGGAATGTTGTTGTGAATATTAAACAAGAACAAATGTATGCAGAGATCTTAGCATGAAAGATTTTAGTCTTATAAACCCCAATATTTAAGGTTCACAATTTTAGTAGGAAGTAGGTTTTATCTCTGCTTTACAAATGAGTCAGCTGAGGTTGGTAACTGATCAGGGTCACTGAATCTGTTTTATGATTTCAAGTCCAGGGCACTTCCCTCCCCTTGGCTGCTTCTGGAGCAAGACTGCAAAAACTGATAAAACAGGTAGGCTTGATGGTTAGATGTGACCACTCAGATGAGATCTATCTTCCGTGACATCCCTGTGATTCTGCGTGACTCAAGGTTGCTGTGTAACAGCTGAAACGATGTCTTTTTCTCTCCTGCTTGCAAAAGCCAAGAAGAGGGAGAGTATCTATAATAGGGGTAACCTGCAACCCACCACACCCCCAAACCCCCTAGTAGGTTTTCACTGATAGCAAGTTTCTTTGAACACAACACAACTTTTTGCAACATGCCACAGTTGGGAACCGCTGTCGAAGATGTGTTCTAGGAGAATAAGTAGATCATTTGGTAGTAGAGGGTTCCTCTTGGAGAGGGATGAGAAGATTGGTGGGGCCAGTGGGAATCCAAAATTTAAGACTTGATCTTGCAGGCAATTGGAGGTTCCTGAGTAAGAAAGCAACAGGAGTTAAGTGGTGGTTTGCAGGGTGCTTCACAAGCCGGAAATCCTGGAAGCTGGGGGGTCCATTGGACTATTGCAGTGAACTAGACCGGAGAGATGAAGGCCTGAGCTGAGTCAGTGGCTGTGGGAATGGAAAGGAATAAACAGGCACAAGAAGGTTTGTGACGGATTAGGTATGCGTGGGTGAGCAGGGAGGGAGAGGGGTCAAGAGATAAGGCAGGTTTCCCTCTTTAATTCTATGTTGCAGAGATATAAACTAAAATGATCTTGCAGCCCCAGGACTCAGTATCCTATTGGTGGAAAGGAGACAGTCCAGAGGGTGCTGAAGGGCAGAGAAAACCCAGGCTTAGACTTAGACATTTGCACAACATGGTTCCTAAGATATTAATACAGTCTTTTTTTTTTTTTTGGCCACACCTCGCGGCTTGTGAGATCTTAGTTCCCCTACCAGGGATTGAACCCGGGCCCACGGCAGTGAGAGTGCAGAGTCCCAACCACTGGCCCACCAGGGAATTCCCTACAGTCTTTTCTTTTTTTTTAAAGCCGAGTTATTTGGGTAGGCTGCTGCACTGTTTTCAGATCCTAGGCTAAGTGATTAGACATGCAAACATGCTGCTATCTGGATTTAGGACTTGATTCTCGCTCATTACAAGTGGGTGTCCCAGTGATAGGGAGCTCTTGGTGAGTTACTCCCCTTGGCATCTCATCAGCCAATAACTAGAATGTTTGCAGTGACTAAGAAAAGATTTTTTCAAACCTGACGTTGAGGTCGTATGATAGATTGTATGCCCCATGCCTCTGGGTGCAGGCTTCTTAAGGGCAGGGGTTTTGGTTTTCTTCACGGCTGTATTCCCAACAGAGAACAGAGCCTGTCACTTAGTAGGTGCTCAATAAATAATTGTTGGATGAGAAAATAAAGCCAGGGATCATAAGTGCCTGGTTCACCGCTGTAGCCCAGTGCTGTGCGCCATGCTGATTGAATTGAGTTGAAGTGCGTCGGACAGCATTTGTGCTGGTGATCCAAAATTTATTTGGTTTTCTATGCTGTGAAATACAGGAAAATCATGTTCAGTTGGTAACTCTTTACATGGAATATTAAGCAGTAACAAAACTATATTCGTTCTTTTGCCAGTGATGATCTGGAACGATTTATGGAAAATCAAGGTGCATCTAGCCCAGGTATCCTCATTTTAACAACAAGTCTCAGCAAACCTTTCATGCGACTGGAAAAGTATGTTACTCTCTTGCAAGAGTTGGAACGGCATATGGAGGTAAGGGAAGGCGAGCTATTTTAAGCTCCTGTACAAAGGATGAGCCTCTGCTCTGGAGGAAGCAGCCAGTACCGCCTCCAAACTAGCCTTACTGAGGAGTTCAGAAAAAACCTGGGTTTCAAAATTTACTTGATCCAGTCTTCCCTCTTCCCGGGCTTTTAGTTTTCCTCTTTATGCAGCAAAATAAGAATGGGACATTCTTTTTTTTTTTTCCCCTCTGAAGATTTTTTTTTACTTATTTTTTCCAGCTTTATTGAGGTATGATTGGCCAATAAAAATTGTATATATTTAGGTTGTACAACGTGATTTTTTAAAGGTGTACAATGTGATGATTTAATATACATACATTGTAAAACCATGACCACAATCACGTTAATTAACACATCCATCACCTCACATACCTACCTTTTTTTTTTAGTGAGAACTTTCAAGATCTTTTCTTTTCTTTTCTTTTTTTAAGCAACTTTGAAGTATACAATACAGTATTATCGACTATAGTCACCATGCTGTACATTAGATCCCCAGGACTTATTCATCTAATAACTGAAAGATACCCATACTTTACTATTAAATATTCGTGATCATTCTCCCTCCCCTCTCTTCTCCCAGCCCCGGTCCTGTTGCTTCCTCAAGTCTCTGCTCACTGGTTGACTTAGGTTTACTTCTGCCCTCTCATCTGTAGATGGTGGTTCTACAGAGAAATCTTCCACCAAGAAACCTTCTGTTGCTCTGATATATGAACCAGCTTTCTTGTGGGAGCTAAACAAAGCAGAACAGCATCAGAAAACGTACAGAACATTTTTCATTATAGACAGGAATGTTTATCCCTAGAGCACTGTGGTCATTCAGCTTCATGACTCTGGATTACAATGGAAGATTCTGGTGTTTCTTTAAAGATGAATAAATGGGTCCAGTCTCAGTTTCTCTGTTTACGCAGCCATACATCTCCATCAAAGCCCCCTCACATTTTTTGTTTAAAAATGCACAGTTTACTTGCAACAGCTGTAGCATAGCTATCACCTTTTCTAAATATTCAGATTTGCACTGAGGCCTGAGGATTGAATATTGTTGCCTCAAGAGCCCAAATCCTCTTTATTAGAAGCCCGTCAGCAGGGGTAGCTTCTCGAGCCGCTCTTGTGTGATGGAGCATGGGGGATGGGGTGGGTGAGGAGGGCCCGAGGGGGGAAGCTGCGTTTACCCTACTTGTTCTTCCTGTGTCTGGGGAAAGGTTTTGAGGTTTGAAAGGGTTTGATTATCTTTAAAGAGAAAGGTTGCAGGAAGGTGTTGACCTCTGGATGGCTTTCCAAAAGCTAAACCTGTTCACCGAACCGTTTGTGGTTTGCCCCTCCTTGTTTATCACAAAAATCCAGAAACGCATGGCCCCAGTTTCTGGAACTGCTCAGTGCTGAAGTGCAAACAGACACTTCATTTGAGGAAATAAAATCCCAGGTGCTCCCACTGCCTGCATCCTCTGTCTTGGCCCTTTTTGTCTCAGAGCCCGTTTCCTCTCCTCCTCCGCTGGTGCTGGTGGTCACCTGCCTTTGGCTGCCTTTCATTTCCCACCATCAGATAATACGTATCCTGAGAACAGGTTCACCATCTGGTGAGACACTTTATCCAGCTTTCTGATCACTGAGTATGGCTGCTGGCTCATGGCAGAGTAGAACTTGAACTTCTCAACGATCAGCCGATTTGCAGAAGGATACATTTATAAAGGAGTACAACCTTTCTTTTCATAAGCAGTGCTGCTCTTGGCTTGGGTCAGAGCCTTAGTCTACTCAGCTCTGTATTTTATCACCCAAAGCTGATCAAACAGCAGATTTTGTCTTCCTTTTACTGCTGCTGAATTCCAGAGGTTAGCTGGACATCTCCCGCAAGGAGCCCTACTTTCCCTTCATAAACAGTTATGCAGATGTGGATCCCTCAAAGCCATTTTGAACCTGTCCACTTTTCAGGGTTGTGAGTACCGTGGAATTGCAGACCAAATATAATCAGCTTGCTTAAGAAGGAGCACATGGTATGAGACCTGGAATTTTTTCCCGTCTGCCATGTTGAGTCTGCTGAAAGAAGATGGAGGCGGTGTAGGAAATGAGATTGGATTGAGTTCTCTCTAACCACCACTCTGTTTCTACAATTCCCTACCTCTTGTCATTTACTAACAACATGACCTAATGATGCCCCCCCACATAATTATTATTTATTATCCACCGTATAACAGCAAAAAGGCAAATGGGAACTCTTGCCTCGGTAACTGTACCTAGTATGTTGTTACCAAATATATAATGTGTTCCCAGCCATCTTAATTTCTTCATCACCTAATCATTAGAGGTGCTGAGATTCCAAATGCTCAAATGCTGTTTTATTTTTTAATCTTCAAGTTAGCATACGGTAAAACTGACTTTTTTCTTTTGGGGTACAGGTCTATGACTTTTAACGTGTATAGATTCGAGTTACCACCACTACTGTCTCGATACAGAACAATTCCATCATCCCTCAAAATGTCTTCTTTGGATCCCTTTGCAGCCACACCCTCCTCCCACCCCTAAGCCCTGCAATCACTGCTCTGTTCTCCTTTAATATTGTTTTAAAATGTATTCCTTTAATAGGACACGCATCCCGATCACCAGGATATTCTGAAAGCCATCCTAGCATTCAAAACTCTCATGGTAGGTGACGCTCTAAAATTGTAACTCTCCATTTTGTATGCTTTGTTCCTAAAAGAGTGACTTGTGTGTAATGTTTCTTTCCTTCTGCAAAGGTCTCTAGAGTGGAAACAATAAGCTCTAGTGACCGTATCGCAGTGATTGTTTCATTTACTGTTGTCTTCCAAACATCATGCTTACCTGTGAAAGGTTGCCAGGCTGAGGGTGTAAAGCACTCATTTGAAGTCTCTGCCACATTAAGCATGGCTGTGTAGGTGGGGGGTTTCCTTTTGTCTCTTTGTCTTTACCCCCGTGTTACTCACCTTATGTCTGTGCAACTCGTCCTTCACTGATCGGCATCAATACCGGATTCGTCTACTTATGCCGAAAGGTGTGAGTCTATTATTTGCATATGAAAAAGAAATCCTTCATCAAATCTAGAAGGAAAAAGAAACCCGACTAAAATACAATTGCTGTATATAGAGTGCTATCAAAGTTACCTTTTATCTTGAATCTCGAGCACAATGGCTTAGTGTCCTCTTGAACCCACTGAGGTAAAACTGCTTGGTGGCATTTTAGGAGGAAAGAAAAGGTTATTTGGGGTGATTGATTAAGTTGAGCTTAATTTTAGACATTTCTGTAGTACTCCAAGTGATGGGGATCAACGTTTAGTTATTGATTCTTGCTGTAAGGTTGTTATGCAACATTCACCATCACCTCGTTTTTATTGCTGTCGAAAGATCTGTACCTGACGTGCCCACAGTTAAACAGCAAGTTGAAGACCAGAGTGTAAGGTATCAGGTTAAAACTGCTGTTGTAGGTAAAAAATGGTGGAATATTGGCAGTTTGACATGGTTCAACCTAATGGAACAGCCCACTGAAACCCATGACATTTATAATTATTTGTATCCCTTCTCTTTTTTCCTATGTAAATTGAGTATAAAATGTCTCATTTGAAAAATGATATTTCATTCTAATCATTTTACATGTTGTAAAACTTGCTTTGACGGTTATATATACTTATTCCCATTCTAGGCCTCAAAAATATGTGTACAATGAATTTATTTCCTCAAGTTTCCATTTACCTGAAAGGGGCAGCAGAGCTTTTATAGAAAACATGCCCCAAAACACTATGATAGTCATTTGGAAACAGGAACATAACTAACCATATGCTTATTTTCATACTCAGTTTGGAGTGAATACTGTTAAATTATTTTAAGATAACTTCACATTTTCTGAAGCAGTGAGATATATATGTATATAGTATATACTGTGTACAAATATATAGTAGTCATACCCCACGTGTTATTTCTTGGCTTGTATTTTCAGTTTGTATTTGTGAAATTCAGTTGTATCCCTTTTTCCAATCCTTTTAGGGATAAAAATTAGCTTAGTACTTTTTCATAGCAATCTACTACTGGTCCCCAAACAAAGTATAGGGCAGTGCCTGTGTTTCATTATAAGATCAGTTTGATTCACTGCGGCAGAAGGAGTTTAATTTTCTCTTTTTCGATAACTCTTGGAGTCATTTTGTAAAGTAAGATGTCACTTGGTTGGAAACTGAGTTAGAAAAATAAAATTGCTTTGTAACAAAGCACGATTTATGCAAAGGTAGGCAAGATGGAGAGGAGCTGGAGCGAGCAGGGACGCCGAGCAGCAGATCTGAACCTACTGGTCCTGTTTGATGTGATTCTGCTACTTGTCTTCCCTTACTCCTTGTGGGGAGGGAGAGGCAACCCCCTTCCTTCTACCACTTTATCTTGATGTTTTGCAAAATGAGAAATGGCTCCTCCTTACAAAATGTTTAGGGGCTGAAGGCTAGAGATTTAAGGTAGTGAATCTTTCCGTCTGTCTGGAACGGACCAGGTGATGGGACTCGTGGTGAGAATAGGGACTCAGCGGAAATCTGATAGTCAAGAGCCGCTTCTTACTTTAGCCTTGTTTTAGGTCTGTTTCAGAAGAATTCCTATTTCAGTATGTTCTGCTTTGGTTCTGTAGGGGCAGTGCCAAGACCTCAGAAAGAGAAAACAGCTGGAGTTGCAGATACTTTCGGAACCTATTCAGGCATGGGAAGGGGAGGATATTAAAACCTTGGGAAATGTGATCTTTATGTCGCAAGTAATGGTGCAGTATGGAACATGTGAGGTAAGAGGTTTCAAATCTCAACACCCTTTCTTCCGTCTTTTATATATTTCTTCCTTTATTTCTTCTTCCATCAAGGTCAAATGCTCAGACTTTTCGCATCAGAAACTGAGCACCTGTTCTTTGCCCAGCCCTCTGCTTGGTGCTGTGGGAGCAGTTAAGAGAAAAGAACAGCCATGATCTCTGCCTTCAAAGAACTCATTAGAGACAGATTAAAACCCAAGCTGCAGCTAGAAAACAAACCAAAATAGTCAATGCCATATCATGCCATCCCTACAATAGATTCCACAGAAGTTCAGAGAAGGGAGAGACCAAGAAAAGACTGTATGCAGACAGGACTTGAGGAGGGGGCCGTGAAGAGAGAGGGGGAAGATTTTGTAAGGGAGAGGTCATTCTTATCTCAGGAGAGAGCAGGGATGTGGCCTTTTTTCTTCAGCGCACTGAGCCAGCCAGTTTATTAGGAGCAGAGGAAGCATCCTGGGCAGAGTGAAAGAGCAAATTCATTGGGTTCAAGAGAGGCAGGTTGTGAAGAACCTCGGATGTCAGCCAAGGATATTTCAGCTGGACTCAGCAGGAAACCATGCGAGGCCTGAGTAGTAGAGAAACAGGGGTGAAATGAAAGGGGCGTTTCGTTGTGACAGTGACAACCTGACAGCTGTGTATGTCAGCTAAACTGGAGGGGATGGGGCTAGAGACAGGCCATCTGGGTTGGAAAGTGGTAAGTACCCCCCAGGAAGGTGGTGGCAGAGAGAACGAAACTTAAGGGGCAAATATGAGACCTGTTTAGAAGGGAAAGCCTGTAGGAAGTGGTGAGCCAGAGGCTAGAGGAAATGACGGATGTCATTTCAGACCTGGTAACTTTCAAGTGATGGTGGGTATCCAGGAGGAGATGACTTGTAGGCAGCTGTTGAAACGGTATAGAAATGTGGGTAGGAGGTCAGAGTTAGAGGCAGAGGTTTACATGCCCCTGACAGATGTGCCTTCTTGGGAAGTAAATATCCAGAGAGAAGCACAGAAGCCTGAAGATGGATTATGTCTTTTAGGAAGAGAGCGGGGTGGGGGAAGGAGGTTGATTACATCACCTGGTGTGATTTATGGGGTATTACCATCGTCTTCTCCCTCCCCAAACATCTTCCTCTACTCCCTGACAGGTCTCTGTCAGAGATTCCTTACTGTGGTTACCAAAGGGGAAAGCGGGGAGGGATAAATTAGGAGTTTGGGATTAACAGATTCAAACCACTATACATAAAATAGATAAACAACAAGAACCTACTATATAGCACAGGGAACCATATTCAATATCTTGTAATAACCTAAAATGAAAAGAATCTGAAAAAGAATATGTATCTGAATTACTTTGCTGTACACTTGCAGCATTGTAAATCAACTATACTTCAATTTAAAAATTGGAAAAAAAAAGCAATCTCATTTAAAATGCAGATACCCTGTGGAAGGTTAATGCAGCGACTCTAACAGTCTTTCATACCTTTGGGATAAACCTCTTGGGTAAAGCAAGGATGAATCAGTGCCGGAAAAAGACGAAGCAGGGACTCCCTGGCTGTGCAGTGGTTAAGACTACACGCTTTCAGTGCAGGAGGCTGGGGTTCGATCCCTGGTCGGGGAACCAAGATCTCGCATGCTGCACGGCGAGGCCAAAAGATTAAAAAAAGAAAAAAAGACAAAGCAGAAGATAGAGGAGAATCAGGGGAGTGTGGTGTGTCGTGGAAATTGTAGGAGGAGCATTTGAAAATGGTCAGCCTGCTGAGTGCTGCAGAAGGGTCAGAGGTCAAAGAGTATGGAGACTGGGAAGAAGCCATTGGATTTCTCTAGAAGGCAGTGATTGAAGACTTTGAGAGAGCAGCAGGGGTGCAGTTAGAGAGGGATCAATGGGGAGAAAACAAAGGCAGCAAGTAATTTGGCAATAAAATGTCAAGAAATAGGGTGTTATGGCTAAGGCGCCACAGGGGGCAAGTGAAAGCTTATGAAATGGACAGGAGATGTACATATGCTAAAGGCAGCAGAAAAAGCCAGTTAGACAGGAGAGGCAGCTGGAAGCAAGAGCAGGAGATGAGACCAAGCAAGAGAAATATGTGAGAGAACGCAGAACACTTGTTAGAAAAATTAGCCTTGAAAGTTGCTCTTCTCAAGCGGGAGAAAGGAGACGGAGCCAGGCATGAGGATAATTGTAGCTAAGATGGCCGGATGCACGAGCCCAGTGCAGTCTTTGGCATCTACTCACTGCATGTCTAAGGGGTTCAGAGAAGCCTTCGTGTGTAAAATTTCCTTTAGTGCCATTTTAAAAAGTGTTTCCTTCTATGTTTTATATGGGTATAATAATTATTGTGTAGTTATTGATTAACGGTAATTTTAGGAAGAGTTTACCATACATGTTAGGGCATAATAAATTTCCTATCACCTGAAAACCCCTTTATTTGGCCACTTTTCAAAGTAAAATCATTTTCACTTTGAGAACATTGAGACTTACATTGTGCTCTGGTTGCACCTTGGGCAGGAAGGCATTAACTGTGTGACTTTTCAGGCTTACATGCTTGGGAAACAAGCATGGTTGTTTGTATTTAACTCTTATGTATAGGAAGGACACAGATAAACTGGGGGCCTATATCCATTTTCAAAGTAAAATTAAATGCGTTTTATACTTTTAAGTTGGATATCCTTTTTTTTAAAAAAAAAATCACTGTGGGGGCTTCCCTGGTGGCGCAGTGGTTGGGAGTCCCCCTGCCGATGCAGGGGACGCGGGTTCGTGCCCCGGTCCGGGAGGATCCCGCATGCTGCGGAGCGGCTGGACCCGTGAGCCATGGCTGTTAAGCCTGCGTGTCCGGAGCCTGTGCACCGCAGTGGGAGAGGCCGCAGCGGTGAGAGGCCCATGTACTGAAAAAAAAAAATCACTGTGTTTCATTGCCTTATATAAGATCTATGTTACAAAAATGATTCCAGAAATTCTTAATAAGCAAAATGTGCAATTTATATTTTTCATTTAATCTTTTTCCTTCCACTTCAGGAAAAAGAGGAGCGGTACCTCATGTTATTTTCAAGTGTCTTGATAATGTTATCTGCAAGTCCTCGGATGAGTGGCTTTATCTATCAGGTTAGTAGATTTCATATAAAGCAAATAGCAAGACCCGTAATGAAAACAGGTTTCCATCCAGATGCAATATTTCCACTCCGGCATTAAAAGCTCCAGCCAGAAAAGACAGAATGTTCTGTCTGACCCTTCATGTAATTAAACAGTTTATAAGAGCAGATGTTCCTTCTCTCAGAGGTGTATGTGTTAGCATAATGAGTTTATCCTGAATGTCCACTGCTCTGGTTATAAGCTAGATTATGAATGTGTAAATAGAAATTGAAGTCTGCAACTAGATGAATTAGCAACAGAATTTTCCAGGCCCATATCATATCATTATTGCTGAGAAAATATAAAGTTGAGACTTGCCCCTATGGTTGTCTTATTACAGTCACATCACGTGACTCAGGTTTCTGAGATGGAAGTCATTCAGCTCCTTAGGAAATTCAGCTTCCTTTAGTCTGCTCCCAAAACACGGAGTACTGTAAGTTACTGTTGCCTATATCCTATCTTGGCCTAGCGATTACTAATTTTCATGAAATTCGAGTTTCTACTTTGTTTTCTGATGATCAGGAAAATGTGTTAGAAAAGTAAACTGTGATTAAATCCTGACCTTATGGTTTAGGGTGTGTTAGCAAAACACAACCCCCATTTTCCCCTTGCTTTCTTGTCTGATTAAAATTTAAAGTGGGGAAACATATTATCTATTGACAGACCAAAGAAATATGTCTCTCCATAATTCACCAGTGATTCCTAAGAGGGTCAGAAAATCTAACAAATAAGCAGAGACATGTATAACCACAGAATTAATGGGGATATTCTTTTTCTGGTAGGGAAAAATACCAATAGCAGGAATGGTGGTGACTAGATTAGATGAAATTGAAGGGAATGACTACACATTTGAAATCACTGGTAGGTAATTTTCTCTTCTTCATGTAGCTACTTCAAATTCTTTTTGAAATGCAGTGGGGTTTAAATAAATAAGTGCTATTATTTTCTGTTATAAAATCCGTGAGCAAGTTTTACATGGGCATGGCAAAGCATATTACATTTCCTGGGCTAATTAGTCTACAGCAATAGCAGGGAAACCTCCTGGTCATTCAAAAGCCTCGGCTTTGCCATTAGTTTCAATCTTCTCTTGTGTAAGAGCTATTTGTTAGAGCTAAGAAATAACAAAATGGACCGATGTAAATGTAATTTTCTCTCCCTTCTGTCGTCTGTTCCCTGGTGGCAGAGGAGCCATTTTATCACCAGCCTATGAATTAGCAAGATTTGGGTGTGTTTTTAAAAAGTGCTGAAAAGCCGTGAAACTTTCTTCACAAATTGAGCAAAATGCCACACCTCCATAATGCTCTGTGACATTTTGGCCTCTTGTCCCTTTTTCCAAACCTGTTTGATATCCACCTGATGGTTGCACTTTTTGCACTGACACGACACGATGGCTAACACTGGGATGCTGGCCGCAGGCTTTACCCCCTTCTTTCCCAATAGGGAGCCCGAGATTTGGTGTTGGCCCAGAGATTGGAACCAGTCTTAGTTGGATCTTGCTTCTTCTTTTTTTTTTTTTTTGCGGTACGCGGGCCTCTCACCGTTGTGGCCTCTCCCATTGCGGAGCACAGGCTCCGGCCCGTGCAGGCTCAGCGGCCATGGCTCCCGGGCCCAGCCGCTCCGCGGCATGTGGGATCTTCCCGGACCGGGGCACGAACCCGTGTCCCCTGCATCGGCAGGCAGACTCTCAACCACTGCGCCACCAGGGAAGCCCTTGCTTCATCTTTGATATTGGGTAAAGCAATACAATATTCTCATTTTAGACTATGAACTAGATGGACCCTGTGCTTACATTTTTGGATTGGGAGTTTGTTTAGCGTGAAGTTTTCTACTACTTCCAAGATTCTGTAAGTGGTAGAAATCCAGGATGGTTTTATAAACCAGATATGAGCATTTATGTCTTTACTTTATTATCAGAGCTTATCTGTTCCTGATAGAGAAGTTTCAACAGGGTTAGCTCATAGGTATGAAAACGCCTGAAAATAGACACCCAAGTCCTAGCTGCAATGAAGTGTGTTTATGAATGAGGCAAGCTCAAGCTCCTCCTTGCCTTTTGTTTCCAAATGCTCCTGATCGGGTGATGCAGGTAACATAGTAGAGAGAATTGTGGTCCACTGCGGCAACAACCAAGGCTTCCAGGATTGGCTGGAGCATCTGTACAGGCTGATCAGAGGACCCGCCTCTTGCAGTTCCTTATCCAAAACATCATCATCATCTTGTAGTGCTCATTCCGTAAGTACTCCATCTGTCCTGTCCAGGGATTATTGAGTCTCTTGTCAAATCTTGCCTGCTGAGGACTTACAAGAAGTGGTGAGCATGCCCTTAGCCTTTGCATAGTCTGTATTTGTAGGGTTTGAAGTACAGTCAAACCTCACTAATTCTGGTTTCTTGTTATGGAGGGAGACCCATCCCAATGAACAGAGTTTGACTTAGAGGTGTGCAGCTTTGTCTGACAGTATTAAGGTACTCCAACTAACTGCTAGCAAAGTTTTTCTGGCCAGAAGTCCTGCTAAGATGTTTTAATGATAAACAGCATTTATTTTAATCAGCAACGACTACGTTCTTTTTAATAATGTGCTAAGTCAAAGGAAATAGTTTACCTTCGTGAGTACTTGAACATCTCCATGCAATCTCATTTATGCATCACATTCCCTCAGTAACCTTTAAGGGTGAACTTTGAGCGTTGTCTCCTTCCATTTTATCATAAATTTAGAGTTCACGGAATTTGAATTGATGAGATTTTACTGTACTTGCCGAGTGAGATTGAAGATGTGCTGTGTTGTCTGTTAACACTCAAACCTGTGATGCCCAAATTCCAGTTTTGAGCACAGTGTGTGGTGGAAAGAACAAGGGCTTTTGGCATCAGATCTGGGTTCAAATCTTGGCTTTGCCAATTGCTGGCTGGTTACTTCACTTTGCTAAAGTTTGTCTTAAGTTCTTCTCAGGAAATAACCTATTTAAGTGCCTAACTGAGTGCCACACACATGACCAAACTCATTAAATGTTGACTGTTACTCCACTTTCCTCCCTTAGAGGGGAGAAAACACCTAACTTGAATGAAATTCCAGGACAGAGGGAGGGCAGGATCATGGGATGTGGAGTGAGTTTTGTGCTGTTCCTTAGAGACCCCAGAGTCTTGACTGGAAAGCGCCAGTTCTCCAACTGGAGACTTGTTTTCCCGTCTTTTCCTTTCCGGGGCTGCCTTTGCGGATGCAACAAAGCTATTGCTGTTCTCTCAGTGTGTGGCCCATGGGTCGGGTTCAGATGGCAGATTGCCAACATCTCATCAGACATTCTCCCAGTCTTTTAGCTCTACTGGACAGTCCCGAGGACCCTTGGAGCCTCCTCAAATTATAAAACCGTGGAGCTTAAGTTGTCTGCGACCTGCGCCTCCACTTAGACCATCAGCAGCGCTAGGTTATAAAGAGGTAATTTTGCTACATATGGTATAAAATGCTTCAGACAAGCTGATTTCGTAGCTTATTACAAAGAGTTCTGTGGGCATGTGCTAGAATTGATGATAGGTGATACATGTCAGTCAATCTCGAATTGCTAGACTCAATGATTTTTTAAAATTAATTTTCCATTTCCGCATTGTCCATCTACACATATTTCTTGAATATCCACAAGGTTTCTGTGCACTGCCTGAGTTTCCCTGGTCTCCCCCTGGAGTGCCTCTGGCTTGCCTTTATGATTATATGATAATTCTATAAATAGGTCATGATGTACACACATCTCAAACAAATGCCACTTCGTTAGCATTGAATTGCTAACCAAGCAGTCCCAACTCTGCATTTGGAATCATTTTGATCTCTTAAACCAAATCAGTAAAAGTCTTATGGGACCAAGCCATGGGTCTGAACTATGAAAGTCTGAATTATTTGCTGCAGTGGAAAGAGAAAAAGAATTTAGTGAAAGGAGTGTCTTTTAAAAAGAGGCTTTTAAGCGACAACCCTAGAGAACATCTGATATTTGGGTAGAATGCGGATTTCAAGGTGTTTTTTTTGTTTTTTGTTTTTTTTTTTGTCTAGAAGTGGCAGTCAGGAAATGTCGGTCACTATCTTCCATAACTGTGCAGAGCATTACCTTTTCCATCCAAACGGTGGTTTGTTTTTTTTTTTTTTTCCCCAACAAGTTTCTCATCATTTCAGCTTTCGGAAAAGATCCTCATATATTAGTAACTATTCTTTAAATAGGTCTTACCGAGTGAAGATTTAAGTCTGTGACAATTATGAGACGTGTGTTAGAATTATGGTGCAAAGGCAGCATATATTTTTGTGTCAAATGTGTGTTTTGATGAGTGGCGCAGACTTCGCTCAATTTTGAGTTTTTGATTTAAAACACCATGCTTCACTTAATTGTTTCACTTAATTGTTGCCTCCAGTTCTTAGTGCAGTAAAAGTAGGACAATATTTGGATATGGGAGGATTTTTTGATCCTTTTAACCTGACATGATAGGAGAAATAATCCTTGAGCCAAATCTTTATTATGTACCTCTATTCAGAATTTGGCCAGGAAACAGCCCCACAGGTTGGCTTTGGAAATTGACCAGTGATTCCTGCAGTTATCCAATTCTCTCCTCTGATTACCTAAATCAGGAGTGCCACTTCATAGTTACCTAAGTCCCCTTTTTAATGATGGATATTTTGTAATTGTCAGTTACTAAGTTCAAATTAAGGTGAGCTTTGAAGGGTAAAGTTGACTTAATCCTTCACAGAACTAATCCATTAAAACTAAGGCATGATCACTTTGTTTCTGCTGGGAGATGTGTAGTTCAGTTATTTTCAGCATTTGTTTTTCTGCACAGAACTGTATTCCTTGGGCTTTTGCATGATGATATTGCATCTGAAACTAATGTGGGAAACATGATGATATTCTCTCTGTGTAATTTATGATAACACTAACATTTCAAATGTTGTTTTAGAATTATTGATAAATGGATTTGGTCATTATAACCATCGACCTCTCACGCTCATCTTCTCTTTCTTTACATATTCACTTTAGAGGATGTCTTATATCTTAAAGGTAAGGGTAGAACGATATCTTTGGCGTACAGTGACATCATATAATGCTGTGCTGTAACCTTTGATGAATGAAGCTTTCCTTTATGCTTGTTTTGTCCCTTGTTACAATTGGTGGCTAAAATATGAAGATACAATTCTGACATGTAAGTACTTTCTTCAGAAAAGTAGGCTCTTGTGAAATATGTGCGAAAATGTCATCTTCTAATGCCTCTACAATGTCTGTTTTCCGTGGGGTTTTTTATATGCTCTTTCTATTTTTCCTGTTATTTTTGTCACATGTGAATTTTTCATGTCTGTCTGTTTTCAAGTCTAAGTGGATCACTGAGGCTAAGTGGAAGAAATTACATTCTTTGTTGCAGTTATTTTTAAGGTAGTGATTGTTAACCATGCATCCTGTATATACATTGCATGGGAGATTGGAATAAGATGATCACTGTTTACTTGGGTACTTAATGAGCACCTTTTTAGACCTGCTGGTTATTCATATGGCAAAGGCAAATCCAATAATTCATCTCTCTTTTTTCTACTAATTAAAAATATAACTTTATAGATGTATGTTTAAGCTTGCTGTAGGTACGCTATGCCTAACCCCAAATTATTTATCAGGAAATCCTTCATTTGGCTCTTCTCTCTGACTACAGGGAATTTACTTAGTCTCTCTGCCTTAATTTTCCTGTCTCACAAATGGAAATTGATATTCTTCTTTGTGGAACTGTTGCTAAGGAGAATTTATTTAAATAGTTTTGAAGCTCTTCAAAAAGTGGTCCATACCCCATTAATAGTTACAATTGTTATTTCATTCCCTTAAAGCTGTATCAGTGGGGAATATAAACCAAGTTAGGAAATACTGTTATTTCTCTAGGATTGACATCCATTACTTTCTCTGCAGATGGTACCGTAAAGGCATTTGGCCTCCTGGAGAAGCAGCCGTATCTGCAGTAGGCCCACACCATTCTTATTCCCATCTCTATGGCAATTGAGAGGACAATAGCATTGCCTCGGTTTCATTTAACCTTTTAGAGTTTATTGGAACCATTTTTATTGTGTATAGTATTAAATCCTGATACCCTGCTAAATGAGACTGTCAAAAATAAGAGAGAGCCATTCTATTTAATTTCATTTGCTTTTTTAATTTGTGTTTTGGGGAAATTTTTAATTCATAAAGAAACCTCTATCCTTACAGGAATCTGGTAAAAGCCCCAAAACGATGAAGAAGTTTCTTCACAAAAGAAAGACCGAAAGAAAGCCATCGGAGGAGGAATATGTCATCCGCAAAAGTATGTGTTTCGTACTTTTAGAAAGTTGGTTATGGATGAGGAATTTTTTGAAAGAAGAGGATTCGAGCAGTATGTTCTCAGCATCACCTTTGACATAAAGAAAAATGCATGGGAAGGCTTGGCCGCCACCTCTCAGCTTTTGCAATAAGCTGTCTCCTGCTGCTTTTCATGTTGTCTTAGGCAGACAAACCATCTGTATAGTTTTCATGTTGAACATTTGGCTCTACCTGGTTTAGAACCACTAAAGGGACCCATTTGCTATGGAGACAGTTTTTTCTTCCCTCTTAGTTTCTAACACCTGAGATATTTGCCTTTACTGAGATCGACTAAATAGGCCCAAAGCCTGAGATCCTCTGGGATTTTAATGTTCAGTGATGTTCTCAGTTAGTCAGGGAGGCAGCCTGCTGGCACGTAGGAACAGGGCTGGGTTTAGAGGCAGGCTGCAAAGTCGGTCAGCCAATCGATACGCACACAGTTGCCTCTCTGGGAACAAGGCACTCTGGGACACACATGAAGGAGTAAGTGATGTATCACCAAGGGGTGACAGAGCTGTGTGTATCAGTCCGAAATACAGTCTGGATAAATCTTTGCTGGACTCTAGCTTCTGCTTCCCCTACCCCTCACCTCACCCCTGGATGTGCACAGCAGCGTGTTAACAGTCATTTCTAGAATGAGTTGGAGGCGGTTGGGGGAATGAGAGGGAGAATCAGTGACTAGGCTGGCTGGTTGGGAAAAAATGGGTGGGATTAATGGTGGAAAGCTTCCTGGAGAAAGTGAGCCTTGAAATTTGATGGAGAGGAAGGGTGTGGTGTATGGGATGAGAACTGAGGCCAGCGCCAAGCCCAGGGCTGGCCTTGTAGCCTCTGAGACACTGGCAGGACCCTCCAATTTCGAACTCCAAGTGGCTTCTGGAGCAGGCCACTCTCGGTGCTGAACTCACTGGTGCCCCATCCCTTTCCCAAGGTGGATGTGTCTCTGCTCCACCATGCCAGCCGGTCAGCTTTTTGTCCTGCCTTTCATTAAGGCCACTGGTCAGAGAAGCCAGTGCCTAGCACCCGAGTGCACTGCATCATTTCGAGGGTCCGGAGGCATGTATCTCCTGAGGAGTCACGATTCGTTACACTTGACAGGTACGGCTGCTCTGGAAGAGGACGCTCAGATTCTGAAAGTGATCGAAGCCTACTGTACCAGTGCCAACCTTCAACAAGGCCACGGCTCAAGTAGGTTCCCCCAAACCACTTTCTCTAATGAGTGATGTTTCTTTGCTACTGCTCACTGCCTCTTAGAAAAAGAGAAAAGCAACCCAGATGGGCTGCAGGGTGTGTAAAGCAGGTGACTTGCAGCAGAGGGGCGGGCACAGGGCTGCATCTTTCAGATAAGCTGCTTTTAGCTACCAAGCGGTTTGTTTACCCACTGTTTCTTTTCACCCAGAGACAAAGAGAGATGCAAGAGTAAAAAAGTTGGAGGTGATAGAAATGAAAATAAATTTTTTTTTAAAGTCACTCTCCTTTGAAGTACGCAGATACCTTCACCAACACTAGTTAAAGAGCCCAGAGAGTTCCTGTGTCTGTGAACTGATGCTAATCTCTTCTTATAGGCAGATTTGGAAAGGAAGTCAAAATACTATCTTTGATCAGCTGCATATTTAAGCAAACAGAGCTTCACCAAACTCAAGTTTCAGAGTTGCTCTGAAAATCTGGAAATGTAGCTGCTTAGCAGGGCCTTTTGAGAATGTCTACAATTTATCAGGGAGCCATTAGGTGAGGGTATTTCCCCCAACAACTTTCAGGCTACAAACTGAAAGCGAGATAATACTTTCTGATTCATCCTTGTGCTTTTAGAAAAGCCAGGTCACATCGCTTATGTCCTTGGTCTTTCATTATTATGGGCATTCAGGATAGCTGGTGTGAGGGTCTTGCATCTGTGTAGGAGATAAGCTCTCCATAATGTTCCATCTGGACAGCCACTGAGGCCTGGCTTGAGTGTGGGCAGGGCTTCCTCAGTGGACTGCCCTGACCGATGCTTCCAAAGTAACATGTCTCTCAGGTCGTCATGGGGAAAGCATTCTATGTGGAAGTTGACACATTTGACTCTGAAGGGGGGACTGTCACACCTTCTGCTTCTCAGACCAAACCTGCCTCTGGCTTTGGGCATGCCCAGCCCTGATAACAAGGTTCGAGGAGTCAGGAAAAGAAAGTGAGAGCAGTTTTTATTGCAAAAACAAGGAAAGAGGGGGGGCAAGGAGACGCCAGAAGCAGCAGCCCTCATACGAAATCCGACCTCACCTCCCGCCACCTCCTGTCCTCACACTGACAGAGACGGGAGATTTGCTCAGAGGTGCGGGCAGGCATTCTGGCCTCAAGAACCTCATTTTCCCCCACCCCCGTCCTCCCTGGCCTCCCTTTTTTGTGTGGAAAGTGTCTAGCATAGTGCTTGGCACGTGGTAAGCGTTTTCGCATCCTGGTGACCGACACCCTCCATCCCTCTCCAGCCAGAAGTCCTGCACCCATAGAAGCGGCCGCTATTGTTTCTCGCTGCATCCAGTCGGTTGGTTAGTCGGCCAGCCTGCTATGCACTTATTAAGCACCTACGAAGTACTGGGCCCCGAGGAAGGCAGGGACACATCCACCTCGGGAAAGGGATCGAGGTTGAGTGAAGGCACTGAGTGTTCACAACTGGAAGGAACTTGGCTTAGAAGAGAGGAAGCCAGTGGCTCTGAGAGGAAGGATCCAGAAGGGACGGAGAGGTTGCAGGTGCAGGAGAGCTGTCTGGTCAGGTCCCATGGCTGCTCTGTCACCTCTTCCATCCCAGAGCCTGGAGATGGTGAGCGGAGAGCAGTAAGGACGCCTGCATCTTTGCTGCTGTTGTGATCATCTCCCCAACGCCCCCTCTACCCTCCATCAAAATGGTCTTCACCGACCCTGCTTCACCGTGTAGGATGGTAAAGAGAACAAATGGGAGTGAGTGATGCTTCTGAGGCCCTTTAAGCATGCTGCGTCCCAGTGCAGTGCTACGTTCTGCATGATTTTTACTCAAATACAAAACCCACAGGGTGTGGCGTGCCGTTCCCCAGAGACGCGCAGGGAGGAATGGTCACTGGCTGGCTCTTTGCTCTGGAAGAGGCAAAACAGGAAAAGATGGGGTCTTGGTTGAGGACAATTCTCACAGCAGCCTTTTCACATTGTGTTTCTGAATACAAAATGTGCCCCCGGCCCCCAGGATGGAATCAGTGTATTTGGCCATTTCGAATTTCTCCCGTCAGGAGGATTTCGTCAGCAGATGTTGGATGACTACTCTCGGGGCGCCAGGCAGCCGGATGCCGTCAACAAAGACCCCTCAAAAACCACAGTAGAAAGGAGCTAACCCCCAACAAATAGTCTCCCCTAGTAAACTCCCTCCCTCGCCTCTTGCCGCCCTTGTCTGTAGGTGCTCGCAAGGATTCCGTTCCCCAAGTCTTACTCCCCGAGGAAGAGAAACTCATCATTGAAGAAACCAGAAGCAACGGCCAGACCATCATTGAAGAAAAGTGCGTAGAGCGGGCTAAACCTTTTCTGATTTTTCTGGGGGCTGGAAAGAAGGTTCTGGCAGGGCAACGTGGCTGTGGCCAAGCCTGCACGGAAGGACAGTCCCTCCTCATCTGAGAATGTGGCCCTCTTGGCTGACTGTACAGTTGGGAGCCTGGGGAGGGCTGCCCGCCACAAAGGGAAGGGGAAAGGAGAGGCAGAGGAGGTCAGGAAGGGACTTCAGGGCACGCAAGAATACCACTCCACATGCGGTTTGGAGGCATTGGGAAGGCCATGGCACCAATTCCCTTACCCAGAGGGATGCCTCTCACATTTATTGACTCAGGCACTGGATTTTCACATACTTGACCTCATTTAAACTCCTACCGCAATCCTGGGAGATAAACGTTACTTTCACCACTGTTACAGATGAGGAAACTGAGATTCAGGGAAATTATGTCCCTGACTTAGCTTTGCACAATAGTGAGGGTGACCTAACGGGGGAAAATCAGGTTAAGTACTTGTATATACTTGAGTCATTTCTGAAGTCAGGCCTAAATTTGCATAGGACAGCGTGTTTCACAGTGCTTGGCATCGTCAATGTATTTTTCCATCTGGTGTATGAAGTGATACGACCAAATGGTACAGCACTTGGGCTCAAGAGAATAACAGCCCTGATTCAACTCCAGATTCTGGTACTTGTTAGCCGTGTGACCTGGAGCAAGTTCCATCACCTCTCTGTGCCTCAGTTTCCTCATCTGTAAAATGGGTATGATAGTAATACTTTCAGAGTTTTTGTGAGGTTAAATGGAATAAGAAGTACAAAGGCTAGCACATGATAATTACTCAATAAATGATGATCGTTATAATTACTATTATTATAGCTATATTAACCCCTACAATGACTTTATGAGGTTTTCAGGGAATGTGATATTATCCCCATTTTGTATGTGAAGAAAATAAGACCAAGAGAGGATGAGAAGAAAACTGGTTACCTAAGGTTAGAGGACTGGCAAGTCGTAGGGTCAGAACTGGAGCCCAGATCTCCAATGTCCTTGTCCAGGGAGAGAGCCAGAGAGGAAATGACTCTTCCACAGTTCTGCCAAGGCGCTTTATCCTTTTTTGGAATATATGGAATCTTTTAGAAATAATGCCCCTGACTTTGTGTTTGTGTCATGTACGATGGTGTAGGGTCAGATAGGTGAGAAGGGCAATGCCATAGCACAGATAGCGTAGGATAGGCAGGGCCTGGTGACACCTCTCATTACAATATGTCAGGTGATGGTCCTTCCTGCCCCCAAGAGAGAAATCAAACCTTATGAGGAGCCCTAGTCTCTTTTTTTTCTTGACTTTTCTTTCTTTCTTTTTTTTTACATCTTTATTGGAGTATAATTACTTTACAATGGTGTGTTAGTTTCTGCTTTATAACAAAGTGAATCAGCTATACATACATATGTGTATATATATATATATATATATATATATATATATATATATATATCCCCATATCTCCTCCCTCTTGCATCTCCCTTCCTCCACCCTCCCTATCCCACCCCTCTAGGTGGTCATAAAGCACCGAGCTGATCTCCCTGTGCTATGCGGCTGCTTCCCACTAGCTATCTATTTTACGTTTGGTAGTGTATCCATGCCACTTTCTCGCTTTGTCACAGCTTACCCTTCCCCCCCATTTTCTTTTTATTTATTTTTAAAAATTGAAGTAGAGTCGATGTACTGTATTATATAAGTTACAGGTGTACAATACACTAGTCTGTTTTATTTTTTTAGTACTTGCCTAAGCTGGGAAGCAAGCAGCAGAGGAGGAGGGAAGTGTAGAAAACATGCGGTGACACGGTGTTAGAAAGAGCTTGTGTGATGCTGGTTGTTAGCCCATAAAAATGAGAAACACAAGGACCATTCATAGCAGTATCTCTTCCGATTCACCAGCAAGACCACCGCTTTTCAGGATCTGTATTTCTATAAAGCTGCTTTTCTTCTTAAGTATCACTTAACAATATCTCAGTGCCATCTATTAATCTATGAACTTTATCTTTGTGTTCTAGGAGCCTTGTCGATACTGTTTATGCCTTGAAGGATGAGGTCAAAGAGCTGAAACAGGTAATGAAATTCGAAAGTCGTTTTCTCAGATCCTAACGGGCCTGCTCCCTCTTCCCTGCTGCGCACTGGTAGATGCCCTCAGGAGAAGGCCAGGAGCAAGGTGGTGAGGTGGGGGTTCTTAGTTCCCTTGTGTCAGCCAGGTGGGTTTTGTTGATTTTACCACGTGGCCTTGGGTTTCAATTTCTGCAGCTTGCCTATATACCTATTCAGGGATTTACAATAGGATCACAAACTTAGTTACAACTTCATGTTCCCTGACTTTTGCAAACAGAATTTAAGAAAAGATAAGTCAGTCATGAGCATGTAAGTGTAAACAGAACCATAAATCATGATTCGTGGGCTCCTCTGCAGATCTGATCCAGTGCTCCATGAGGGACACTCTCCCTTGGGTTTGAGGACTGACTGTACCTGGTGACAGGGTAAAGGATGGATTGAAGGGAGAGAGACCAGAGGCTGGAAGACCACTTAGGAGGTTATTATAAAACTCAGGGTGAGACGTGATAAAGTCCTGAGCTGAGGAGGGAGAGCCGCTCAGGCTACGGAGGAGGGACACAGATGTAAAGGAAGGCACATCGCAGAGTTAGAGCCTTTGGAAAATGGCGCCATGATGTGGGGATTAAGAAAGAACCAGGGATGGAAGATGAGTCTTTTTACCTGGGTATCGACTTTGTTTTTTGTTTTTTTGTTTTTTAATTGAGGTATAGTTAGTTTACAATGTGGTGCCAATCTCTGCTGTACAGCAAAGTGACTCAGTTATACACATAGAGACATTCTTGTTTCCTATTCTTTTCCATTATGATTTATTACAGGATATTGAATATAGTTCCCTGTGCTATATAGTAGGACCTTGTTGTTTATCCATCCTATATATAATAGTTTACATCTGCTAATCCCAAACTCCCTGTCCTTCCCTCCCTCAATCCCCCTCCCCTTGGCAACCACAAGTTTGTTCTCTATGTCTGTGAGTCTGTTTCGTAGGTAGGTTCATTTGTGTCATATTTTAGATTCCACATATAAGTGATGTCATATGATATTTGTCTTTCTCTTTCTGACTTACTTCACTTAGTATGATAATCTCTACTTGCATCCATGTTGCTGCAGATGGCATTATTTCATTCTTTTTTATGGCTGAGTAATATTCCATTGTATATATGCACCACATCTTCTTTATCCATTCATCTGTTGATGGACACTTAGGTTGTTTCCATGTTTGGGCTCTTGTGAATATTGCTGCTATGAACATAGGGGTACACATATCTTTTTGAATTATAGTTTTGTCTGGGTATATGTCCAGGAGTGGGATCCCTGGATCATATGGTGGTTCTATTTTCAGTTTTTTGAGGAACATCCACGCTGTTTTCCATAGTGGCTGCACCAACTGACATTCCCACCAACAGTGTAGGGGTGTTGGGTATCTACTTTGATATGGTGGTGCCCTTCACGGAAATCAAGAGCCACAGGAGGAAGAGAAGTTTGGGGGGTGGGGGAGAGACTGAGTTCACTTTAGGGCGTAATGAGTCCGAGGTGCTTGTGACACATCTAAGCTGGCATTGGGGACTGTGGACCTGGTGCTCATGAGCTGAGATGAGGTCAGTACCAGAGAGACAGGGGAGGCACCCATGTAGTTATTTGAGTTGAAAGAGAAGAGACACTAAGTGAAAAGTGTGTTGAATTAGAGGAGGGCCAGGGCCAGAGCCCTAGAGAATGCTTGTATTATATCTCAAGGGATGGTCAGCGAGAAGTAGAACAATCAAGAGGCTGCCTTGTCTTAGAAGCTGAGGGAGAGGAACTTGAGGCAGGAAAGTGTTGTCACTGCCAAGAGACCGAGCAGGAGGGGCCCTGAGGTGGGGTCCCTTTGTTTGGTAACCAACCAACCTTTTCCCACCATAGGAGAATAAAAGAATGAAGCAGTGCCTGGAAGAAGAGTTGAAATCAAGAAGGGACCTAGAAAAGCTGGTCCGGAGGCTGTTGAAGCAAACTGATGAGTGTATGCGGGCCGAGTCCAGTAGCAAGCCCTCCATTCTCCCATAACCATCACAGTGCGGCTGGAGGGTGCCCGCAGGGCATCGGGAAGTGTCCAGCTGAGTGATCTGACTCAGCTTGCTCACTTCTCTGGTTTTTATTTCGTATCTTAGTGTCTCTCTCTCTCTCTCTCTTTCTCTCTCTCTCTCTCTCTCTCTCTCTCTCTCTCTGTTTGGTTCAGTGTTTGTTGTTGTTTGGTTATTGGTTGGTTGGTTATTTTTTTTAACAGAGGTCAAAGCAAGAGGGGGTGAACATCTCCCCAGTCTTTTCCATTCAGTAAGCAAAGGGAAGCTAATGTAGGCAAATGACTTACATGGCCTTCAGATGGCTTTCAATTCATAGTGCCTCTTTACCAGCCATTATCTCGGGTCACTCTTTTTGGGCTGGCTGCTGTCCCAAAGTGGCCGGCCATGGCTTATTAAATGTGAACTTGACTTTCTCCCCCAATGCTTTCCTGTTCCTGGCAGCCCCTCAGTACCTGATTTACTGAAGGCAACACTTCTGGAACTCCAACTGGCATAGGGTGAAAGGCTAACACAGTTTGCCCAGTGATCCAGCTGCCCTTCCCTGGGCCGTCCTCAATGCACACTTTTTTTTAATGACTACCCTATTTTGTCTATAAGACCAAGAAAACCGTAGTGCCCTCCCTCCTTTCGTGTTGGTTTACATTTTAACTCTGGGACAGAAGCTCTGGTCACCCATGCCAACACCAAATCCATTAGCAAATTGCACTGGACAGTCCTCCCCTTCAGTAGCAGAGTTGCCCATCTCTTGCCAGTGCATGGTAGGTTTTGTCCCTAACCTTCTGCCTTGCGTGTAAGTTTTCTATTTCCGCAGTGCTTTTAGCCAAGCATACCAAGCGGTGTGTCAACTGGTGTGTCTGTGCTTTGCTTTTTAAAAATACAGACTGTGAGCACTTACTTTTTTCTACATGACATATTCAAATTGCGACTTCTCATCCTTCAGTCCACACTTGAGGAGATGTTGTGCCCTAGCAGACAGCTTTAATTCCCTTGATTGCTCTACCATATATGCTGTGAGAAGCTGTGATAGTCACCAGCCTCTTCGAGTAGGACTCTAAGCATTATTTGCAGAAACGTGCTGTTGGCCCAGTTTGGATAGCCGGAAAGAAAGGGCCGCTCTAGTAGCTGTGTGCTGGCTACTAGTGAAGCTGATTATTTGGAACTGGTTTACTCAAGTTGCTTGTTGAATCAAACCCTCGCCTTTGTAAGCATCTGGGAAATTAGAACTGTGATAAGCCAGGTTTAGAAGAGGGTCACAGGAGGGCAACACACATCCAAATTCAGCACAGTTGAAAGTTGGCCTGGGGCTGTAGGACAGAGCAGTGCAACCTGCCCCTGTCTGTCCCAAAGACGGGAAGTTTGGCCAGGTGGAGGAGATCGCTGGAAAGAGAGACCAAGGACCAGTGGACTGAGCAAAGTCGTCTCCCACATACATTTGATGGGTGCCTATAAATGTGGGTTTTGTGAATGTTGTTTAGGAACCAAACTTGAAGCTTGAACTCCCCAGCTTGTTAAGCCCTTTTCCTTTCTAGTACAGGGTGGGTCTCAGTTCCCATAACTACATGGTACGGGGCTGTTGACTGCTTGCTGCACAGCAGAAATGACACCGTCCACGGGAAATGGACTGTTCCTGCAGACCAATCTCAGCCAGCCACACCCAGCTGTCTTTGGAAGCCGAAGACCGAGCAAGATTGCTAGGAATGACTGTTGTTCTGTTTATAGCCCAACAGTTTAGAGATGCCGTCCTTCATCTCCAAATGGAAAACAAAAGTAACAGCAACACAGATCATAGCATCTGCCCTGTCTGTGGTTAGTCAATGGCTTGCAATAAATGTGCAAACTATATCCATAGGAAACATTTTTGTGATTACAAAGTACTTTAGTTGATAAGGTATATAGGATTGCTTAAAATATTGAAAGGTCTTTATTTTAAAGAGACGTGTCCATATGCATGTTTTGGGGACGTGGCCCTTCTGATGAGAGTCCCTGTGTACTCTGGGTAATGTAGCTCGTGCAGAGTGGTGTCCGCGCTCCCACTCGATAATCCTATATGGGAAATGAAGCCATGTTAACCTGACGGCAGTGTCTCCATAGTTGTGTTGTTTACAGTACTCTATAAATGGGTCCCTGTTACTCTGTAGTCAAACTGCTGCCCTTCGAGGCCTTTCAGTTCCTCTTCTGTCATGTCCCTTCTTACACAGCTCAAATTTTCTAACTTGTTTTTATTTTGAAGACTTTTAAACTGGACATTTTCAATAAATAAGAATAACAATGCTTTATAAAATAAGTCCTGTGTTTCTTCTTCATTTTCTTTTTCTTTCTTTTTTTTTTTTTTTTGCTAGCTGGTGTGCAGAAAGATTTCTCATGTTGTGTCAGCTTCCTCTTCTGTTTCCCTCATTAGCTATCCATGCTCGTCAGGCCCCTGAACCAGCTTCTACCTTTTTCACTCAGGCCAGACGATATTTGTTCCCCACTTTAAAGAGATAATATATCTCTTGAGAGAGAACCTTCTGTAACTTCTCCACCCCTCTCCTCCTGCCCCCAACCTTTAAACTGTCTGTACCTCTTCTCACCATTTTCCTTCCAATATAAGAGAAAGAGATATTCACTTTCTTGTTCAAGCTTATCCCTTGATCTTTAGTCTGGTTTCCATCCCTCTTTGTATTTTGCAGGATTTTGTCAATTTTGCTCTATTTTGACCACAGGTGGAATGCTGGGGTCAGCGGTCAGGATGAAAATATTTGCTCCATCCTCAAGATAGATACACTGGATATTATCTGTTGCTACTCAGCATCCATTCCTCCCCCCACCCGCAACCCCAAGGCTAAAAACGCACCTAGCCCAGACTCCCTTGCAGCTAGGGTTCCGATACAGTGTGGGTTCTGATACATTTTCACTTCTGCCAATGAGATGTCTTTGTGCAATGTTTGAAAAGATTCAGTTAGCAGAGGCTATCTTCCTGGGGCTTGTTGGCTGGCAGGAGGTTCCAAGGATATGTTCGTGGCTTCTGTACTACCTATGGGTGACAGACTGTAGTGGCAGCAGCATCTTCTGAAACTGGATTTGGATTACAGCTACCGTGTTATGACCTTGAAGCCATAGTCAGTGGAAGCCCCCTGACTTCCACTTCTGTAGCTGTCTATTTTTTTTTTGGCTGCATTGGGTCTTTGTTGCTGCATGTGGGCTTTCTCTAGTTGTGGCGAGTGGGGAGCTACTCTTCGTTGCGGTGCACGGGCTTCTCATTGCAGTGACTTCTCTTGTTGCGGAGTGTGGGCTCTAGGCACACGGGCTTCAGTAGTTGTGGCACGCAGGCTCAGTAGTTGTGGCTCGCAGGCTCTAGAGCACAGGTTCAGTAGTTGTGGCACATGGGCTTAGCTGCTCTGCGGCATGTGGGATCTTCCCAGACCAGGGCTCAAACCTGTGTCCCCTGCATTGGCAGGAGGATTCTTAACCACTGCGCCACCAGGGAAGCCCCCGTAGCCATCAATTTTATAGGCACCTGATATTACCTTTCTGCCTCAGCGTAGGAAGCCAAAGCAATAGCTGTAACATGGCACCTCCCATGTGCTAGGCTCTGCACTGTTTTACATAGTTAAGCTCCTGTAACCCTTGCAACAACCCTATGAGGTATTCACTATTGTTATCCCCATCTTACAAGTGAACAAAGGTACAGTGGTTGAATAATATGCTAGTATGTGTGTAGCAGGGATTTGAAACCCTGGTCCGTCTGCCTCTTGAAACCATGCTCTTGCTACTGCATCTCCTCCTCTGCACTTGGTACTTGCCAAGTCAGCTTCTACCTCGGCCATCTACTCTCCTGAAGTCACTGATGAGCTCTTACTGACAAATCCAGGGAGCGCTTTTCAATACCCATCTTGACCTCTCTGCAGTTTCTGACCCTTGCCTCCTTGATAAATCTCTCCTTCCTGGGCTTTCATGATCCCAGCTTCCCTGGCGTTCATTCAACCTTTCTGACCACCCCAAAGTCTCCTTTGCTGGATCTACCTCCTGCCTGTCCCCTGAATGTTGCTGATCCTTGACACTCTTTGCCTCTTCTCTTCCTTTCTATAGCCTCTTCCTGGACAACCTTGTCTCTTCCTATAACTTTATTCATCAAAGTGTAGATGACTCCCTGGTCCATATTTTTCCATCCTGACCTTTTCTCCTGAGCTCCAGACCTGTGGATGCAGCTACCTTGTGGACATCTCAGCTTGGACGTCCTACAGCACCTCAAACTCAGTATGTCCCAAACTGCACTCCTCATTCGTAGTCCTAGATCTGCTCTTCCAATGTTTCCTATCCCAGTACATAGCACCCCTGGCCACTTAGTTGCCCGAACCGGAAAAACAAGTATTGTCCTTTATTCCTTCCTCTCCCTCAACCCTATATAAATTTATACATTAACCCTTTATACATTTAGTCATCAAGTCTTACCATTTTTAACTCTGTTGTAACCTCTGAACTTCTCCCCATCCTCCGTTGCCTATTTTTGATGCTTATCATCTCTCCCTCAGACTAATGCATCTCTTTGCCTCTTGTAGTCTAGCCTCTTGGGTGCCAATAGTCTGGCCTCTTTGGTGCCAGTAGAATGATTATCTAAAAGATCTATGTCATTCACCTGTTTAAAATTTTAATCTCTTGCTACTCCCCGCCACACTCAGTAAAGTTGGATCTCCTTGAATTTCTTTTAAGTCCCATAATATGCCATTTGCCCTGCCTAGAATCCCTTTCCCATCCCTGTCCATCAAGCAAATTCATTCCTTTCCATTTAGAGTCAGCTCAAGTATCTATGTGAACTCCTGATTTCTAAAATGCATGTACATATGTATCTCTGCATGTATATGTGTACATTTATATGTATGTAGTGTGTATGTCTGAATTAGGGTTGCCAGATAAAACACAAGACGCTCAGTTGCATCAGAGTTTCAGCTGTACATCAAATAATGTTTTGGTATAGATCATGTCCCACATACTGCATGGGATATATTTATACTAAGTTTTTCATTGTTTACCTGAAATCCAAATATAACTCGGTATCCTGAATTTTTAAAAAAATTTTTTTTTTTTGGCTGCGTTGGGTCTTCGTTGCTGTGCACAGGCTTTCTCTAGTTGCGGCGAGAAGGGGCTACTCTTCTTTGAGGTGTGTGGGCTTCTCATTGCAGTGGCTTCTCTTGTTGCGGAGCATGGGCCCTAGAGTGCATGGGCTTCAGTAGTTATGGCACGTGGGCTCAGTAGTTGCAGCATGCGGGCTCAGTAGTTGTGTCTCGTGGGCTCTAGAGCGCAGGCTCAGTAGTTGTGGCACGTGGGCTTAGTTGCTCTGTGGCATGTGGATCTTCCCGGACCAGGGATTGAACCTGTGTCCCCTGCATTGGCAGGCTGATTCTTAACCACTGTGCCACCAGGAAGGTCCCTACCCTGAAATTTTATTTGCTAAGGCTGACAGCTTTAGTACCTACATGTATATACATAGGCATCTAAACGCATACATTTCCTAGGGGAAGTGACATCCTAATAGCAATGAACACAGCTGTGCCCAGAACTTGGTTTCTAAACACTATACTCTGCACTGGAACGAGGGCTCCTTGGAGAAATGGCCGATTCTGCGGCTGAGGCAGGAAAGGTACAAGATGAGCCTGGAACATCTTGTTCTGCCAGAAAGTAATGCTCAGAAATATGATAGGGGCATGTTACAAAGACACAGGTGCAAACTTGAAGAGGCTCTTACTGGCCAAATAAGGGAAAATTTGAGCACGAAAATACAGTAATGAATTTGAAAACATTGGAAAAAGCAGAAATCTATGTGTCCATATTGATAAATAAGTAAGTGGGGAGAAAGGGAAGGCTCTTGTTTACAGTACCATGCTGAGGGTTGACTGGTAAACGTGGAAGGAACTCTGGAGTTGGAAAATCCCCGTTTTGCAGCCATCATAGTAAAGACCAATTCAGGCAAAAATTATCACTGGTTGTTAAAATATAGAGGGAAACGTTGATGACGAGCAAGTTACTTGTATGGTCTTAAAGTGTTTCCCCAAAGAGTGCTTACTAGTTGCAAGGTGGAAAATAGTAACTCTAGATAGAGTGGGGAAATTGGACAGCACTTTAACTGAGTGATCAAAATTCACATCAACAATGAGAGGCAGGGACTTCCCCGGTGGCGCAGTGGTTAAGAATCTGCCTGCCAATGCAGGGGACATGGGTTCAAGCTCTAGTCCGGGAAGATCCCACATGCTGTGGAGCAACTAAGCCCATGTGCCACAACTACTGAACCTGTGCTCTAGAGCCTGCGAGCCACAACTACTGAGCCCACATGCCACAACTAGTGAAGTTTGTGCACCTAGAGCCTATGCTCCACAACAAGAGAAGCCACTGCAATGAGAAGCCTGCGCACTGCAACAAAGAGTAGCCCCCGCTCACTGCAACTAGAGAAAGCCCGCGAGCAGCAACAAAAAACCAACACAGCCAAAAATAAATTAATAAATTAAATAATTTAAAAAAAAAACAGTGGGAGGCAAACGGCCGTCATGTGCCTCCAGATGTGATATGCTGTGAAGGACACAACATCGTATATGTAGTTTTCCATCCAGGAAAGCATAACCTGAATTTAATCATGAGGAAACATCAGACAAACTCAAAATAAGGGACACTTTTTTTTTTAAAGGGGACAGATTGTTACTATATTAGTCTAAAAAGTCAATGTCATTAAAGACAAAGATTGTGGGCTTCCCTGCTCAGTGGTTAAGAATCCGCCTGCCAATGCAGGGGACCTGGAGCAACTAAGCCCGTGCGCCACAACTACTGAGCCTGTGCTCTAGAGCCTGCGAGCCACAACTACTGAAGCCTGCATGCCACAACTACTGAAGCCCACGCGCCTAGAGCCTGTGCTCCGCAGCAAGAGAAGCCACTGCAATGAGAAGCCCGCGCACTGCAAGGAAGAGTAGCCCCCGCTTGCTGCAACTAGAGAAAGCCCGCACACAGCAATGAAGATCCAACGCAGCCAGAAGTAAATGAATAAATAAATTTATATATATAAAAAAAGGACAAAGATTGTGGAAATGTTCCAGATTAAAGGTGACTAAAGAGACATGACAACCGAATGCAATACTGACCCTAGACTGGATCCCGTGCTGGAGGGGAAAATGCTATAAAAGATATTATTGGATGACTTACTTGAATTGGAATACAAATGGAAGATCAATATCAATGTTAAATCGACTGAAGTTGATAACTGTACCTGTGGTTATAAATAAGAATATCTTTATTCTTAGGAAATACATGCTGAAGTATTTAGGGGTGAAGGCCGTGAGGTACACAACTTACTCTCAAATGAGTCAGAAACCACTTTTTATTTGTACTGTTCTTATTTTTGCAACTTTTCTGTACGTTTGAAATAATTTTCAAATAAATTAAAAAAAAAAAAAGCTCAAACGTTGCCTCCTCAGGGAATCCAGACTCCATCACGCTGCACTTATTTGCTTGTGTCTTTTTCCACACTAAATGTTAATTACCTTAAAAGGGGGGAATAGGCTCCTTTCATCCATGTAAATTCGGGGCCTCATACAGGATCAAGCCCATAGAACCTACTCAAGAAATATTTATTGAATGAGCCAACTTTCCCCATAATTTGGGGTCTCTGCTCTTTGTCTGGAAGAATTGTGAAGACTTGCCTTGGTGCCAATAGCAGAAGGCCAGTGAGGTTCTAAGCTTTCAGCAACCTCCAGGCCTGCAGGGTCCAGTCTGACCCAGCTCTTGGCAAGCAGGCAACCTCGGCCAAGCTGTAGAGCCAGCCCCTCTGGGCAAGCAACTCAGAGGGAAGTTTCTGTCTGCCAAATAAGCACAAAGGCTCTTCCTAGATTGGGCTTCAGCATGTGCTGTTTGACCTGTACACCAAGATTCTTTCTCACACAAGGCCCTCTGCGAGCTGACTCCTGCTGCTGCTCCCCTGGACCTTTTATCCAGCTTCACAATCTCTGCTTTCGTATGCTCTGTGCTCTCCCTCTGGTCCTCCTTTCCTCCCTGTGGCCCCTCCTCCCCTCAACGTCCCTCAAGACTCAGTCTGTGCCACCTGTCCTGGAAAGCCTTTCCTGACACCTACCTTGCCCCGCTTGTCCGAGTTACACATCCTTCCTGTGTATTCCCTGTTACACTGGTCCTGACCCCCGCTGCGGCATTCACGCTGGGCTTTCAACATTTGCACACCTGTGATGCAACATTCCATAAGCTACTTGAGGGCAGGGACTGGATCATATCCATCAAGTGCATAGCACAGAATGTATCATCCCAATCAGTGTTGGATGGGTGGGTGAATGGATAAAAAACCAAGTCTTTAACTCCTAGTAATAAGAAATGTGAATCAGGGACTTCCCTGGTGGTCCAGTGGGTAAGACTCCGTGCTCCAAGCACAGGGGGCCGGGGTTCGATCCCTGGTGAGGGAACTAGATCCTGTATGCATGCTGCAAGTAAGAGTCCGCATGCCGCAACTAACAGTCCACGTGCCATAACTAAGACCCAGCGCAACCAAAATAAAAAAAAAAAAATAATAAATAAATAAATAATGTGAATCAGATCGAAGATGTGTTAAAGGTTTCATGTTGAATTTCAAAGAGGTTTACCATCAGAGAGGTACAGAGGATAAGAGTGAGTGATCAAAAATTATTGGACTTTAAGTGGGGTTACATTAGCAGGAAAAATATGACAGATAACTGAGTGGAGCTCCAGGAATGGGGAATGGAAAGCAACTATATATTTAACTGGTTTTCTTGAAAGTTGCTGAATTGCCTCTTGGGGTTACTCAGAGAAATGCGGTATGGAAGGGGGAAGTTTTTTTTTAAATTTATTTTATTGAAGTATAGTTGATTTACAATGTTGTATTAGTGTCTGGTGTACAGCAGAGTGATTCAGTTATACATACATATACATATTCTTTTTCATATTCTTTTCCATTATGGTGTATCAGGGGAATATAGTTCCCTGTGCTATACGATAGGACCTTGTTGTTTATCTTGGAAAGGGGAAGTTTATAAGCTGATGTCCTCTAGATTGAGAATTAGTGATCATAGTTTTGTTTTTAAACCTTCCTAAATATCGTAAAGATGACTGCTCAAGCCTACTGAAAAATTTGGCAATCCCCAGCCTCCGATGGTTAATCGTTTTTGACAAGGAAACTATAAGAAAGAGTCTTTGCTACACACAGGCCTGCTCTAGTGTTCGGTATGTACTCTAATCTTGCCTTTTTTCTTTTCCTTTTTTTATTTTTTTTGCTTTCGCTTTGCTTCAAATTGGGTGTGGTCTTTGGTCTACGACATGGGCAAGGCCTTTCATGTGTACCTGGCCCGCCAGGCATTCATTCGCCTTGGTCTCAGAGGTTTCAATCATTTTAAGATGCCATCCTGTTTACCTATGCCCCTGGGTGCAGGCTGGTGTGCTGGGGACCACGTGGAGACCCACCTTAGTGCTCTTTATAGGAAAATCTGTTCCAGAGAGCAGACTCTGCCGGGGGCTTTCTGGGAATGGTCTCATCAAATCCTCATAAACTTTGCAAAGGATGTATTCTTAGCATCCCCACTTTACAGATGAGGACACTGAGGCTCAGAAGAGATGAAATGACTTGTCTGTGGAGCCTAGATGTGCTTCACAGAAAAAAAGGACATAATAAAAATCATGTCCCCTTTCTGTGTCTCCCAGACTGCTTTAAAGGCCTAAGGCAGTGCAAATTCTTGCTTTAACCAACACACAGAATTATTTCATGGACTCCTGGGTTAGAAGCAGCTCCCGGCATCAGAGGAAACACCTCCACCCTGTAAGTGCTGTGAGCCTAAGTGCGGGGGCAGTGGGGAGGGGAGGGGAGCCACAAGCAGAGAAAATAGCATTCCCATCTCTCCTAAGGCAGGAAGGCATTTGTAGCCTTGCTTAGAGGAACTGAGGTTTGGAACTTAACGCATTGAGAGAGGTATCGGCAGGAGAAGGAATAAGTTAATTATTTGGGTCTTTATTCTGAGGTCGTTAAGAAGTAGGAGAGTGGTGACATCAGAGTTGTATTTAAGAATTGCTTCCACTGCAGGGGGCGCGGGTTCGATCCCTGGTTGGGGAACTATGGTTCCATATGCCACGTGGTGCAGCGAAAAAGAAAAAGAATTCGCTCTTGCCTCTGGCCGCACGTGGAGAATGGATGAGAGGGAACAGGGGTGGAGGCAGAGAGTCTAGGAGGCCGTTGTAATCTTCCAGAAGGGAGATGACAGGAGTTTGGACTAGGATCGTGACAGTGGAGACAGAAAGAAGTAGATTAAGAGGTATTTAAGAAATAAGGTTGATGTGTTGGGCTGGTAGGACTGGACGTGGAGGGAGGGCAGTGAAGAGTCAAGCCTGGTTTCTGGCTCAGGAAGCAGGGGGGGTGAGGCTGCCCTTCACCCGAATGGGCAACACAGAAAGTGGGTCCCATCGTGGGCTGTGGGGAGATCAAGGGTTCCATTTGGATGCCTTGGATTTGACTCCTGGGCCCACCATTCGGAAATGCGGGCAGAAGGGGACACACTCCAGGGGGCAGGTCAGGACTAAAGGCATAACGTCAGTAGCACAAAGGGGGTCGTTGAACCCATGCGCTGGGAGAGACAGCCCCCTTTGAGCAGGTAGGACAGGAGGAGGAGAGGGGGAGGGATGGGCCCTGGAGTTCTTGGGAAGGGCAAGGGTGACGTCAGGAGGAAGCCGTCTGAGGGGTTGAAGGCACTTGGCTATGTGAACCTGAAGCTTAGGAGAAAGTTCTGGGCTGGGGCTGCGGGAACTGGCATGTAGAGGGCAGCAGAAAGCATGGGAGCAGAGGAGCTCGCCTAGAAAATTTGTTTCTGCGTCTATAGCGTTCCTTCTGATAACAGATATTGTTAGCCATAGCCACATGGTTACTAGAGGTAGAGATGGTCTGGGAGATGATGATTTCCAAAGAAGAAGAAGAAGGGGGCGTGAAGTGCAGGGGCAAGGTTTAAACAGAGGATGTGAGTGTGTAAAGACTATAAAAGGTTTGTCCAGGCTGGACATGAGTTCCCTGCTTATGACCCTCTTGCCTACCCATGGCTGTGCTCCAAAGTGGGCGCTTAGCTACCCTGAGGGAGGGGCATTCATGGCCTGTGTACTGTCTTCTTCCCTCGGGACTGGGCCAAGCCCTCCCATCAGCTAGACCGGGTCCTGGCCTACCTGTGAGAACGTCATGAGCAGTGTCTGCTCGCTGCCCGCCTTCCTTCAAGCCTCCCGTGCCGAGGGCAACGCTGAAGAAAGATCTTTGCTCCAGAGGACAAGATCACACTGTGGACACATCCCTGACTGAGTCCTCGAATCCACAAATGTCACGAGGGCTCAGACCAAAGTTCTCTTATTGGAGAAAGTATCCATACACAACCCAGCAAGTCTGTCTAGCACGACTTCAGCCTTGTGTTAGAAATTCATGCTCTAAGGCCTTCCAAGTCACTCAGCCAGGAAGGGACTATGCCATCCCGAGGACCAAAGAGCAGGGCCAGCGGCCGTAGAGCTGCCCCCAACTCTCCTCACGCCCCTGTCTTATTGCTACAGTCATATTTTTCTGCCTGGACACGTGGTATTTGCCTTAAGAAGGGCCCCCTACCGGTAAGGATGACGAAGCCACTCTGGGCTTCTTACATGAAAAACCCCTCGACTGGAAGTGACAAGACTGAGAGGCCAATGCTTCCCTTCAGTTTGTCCCAGTTCCCTGTCCTCTCACCTAAGGCGGAACCGCCTTGACAGCTATTAAAAAGATGAGCAACTGCTTCTCTTTACGCTTCGCTTAGCTGTGATTAATCAAGAAAAAACCCAGGCTTTTTTCAACCCTCTGCAACCTTTCCTGAGCAGGTTTTTCACTGGCTCTGCTTTCCTGTCATCCATCAAAGGCTATCGCAGCCTTCCAGGGAGTGTGCTGTCACCAAGATACTTTGTGGTGCTACAAGCTTCAGAACCAAGTTTCTGAAAGTATCACAAGGGTTGGGAACATTCCCTCCAAGCGATCCCCCTCCCCCCTGGCCTGGGGCTTCCAGATGCTAAATAACCACAATAATGTTAAGAGATCTTTATTATTCAAAAAATAAATAACAAGATAATCACCAGTTCACTCTGGAAACAATGGGGACTGCAGGTAGATACAATAGATTTCCTTTAAATCCAGTCATTTCTCTGGAAGGAGTGGGAAGCCTCAGAGCTGCCCCCCTGCCCGCCTACCCCATCGACAGTGGTGGAGATAGGAACAGGGTTGAAAAAAGATACTTGATTAGCAACAGCCTGACTCTGTGTGTGTGTGTGTATGTGTGTGTGTGTGTGTGTAGGAGAGAAAGAAAGGATGCGAATGAGTGTCAGGGTGACTGGCGGGGAGCAGGGTTTTCGGTTCTCCATTGCATTGTACTTTCTAAAGTCTGCCCCACCTCCATCGTGGCCGCAGGGACCCAGAATCCACCGTAATTGAATGTGAGCTGAGGCTCCGCGTTTCCCTCCGGCATCTTCACTGAGAAATCAAATACATTCTCCACTGAAGGACACTGCACGCAAAGAAACAAAACTAAACTTGGCTAATTTTCTGCTGTTTACTCAGAATTCGAGCTGTGTGTAATGGCTTTGTCTTTTCATAGGACTCTCTGGATGTCTGCATCAGTGGGGTTGCTGCTTCAGAATATAAGCTCTTATGGAACAGGGGTTTCCTCCGCCCGGTAATTCACTCATTGCAGCCCTACATGCCTTGGGATGTATAATAAATAGTTCTCCATGAGGAGGATCCTAGGGTTATAAATAGGCAGTCCAACGGGCTGCGGTGGGGCGGTCTTAAGTGCTTTGCTGGATTGTGAAGACAGCCAGCGTCAGCCCAGCCGCAACCTGCCAGCTTACACCGTTCAGAGCTTGAGTAAGCCAAACGACGTGAAGCCAGTCCCATGGCTCACTTGGCTTGGGTCAGTCACGTTGACAAACACCGAAGCACCCGGTTGCAATTCAAAGACTCCTCCCAAGTGAATGGATTGCTGCCCGCACGGTTTGGAGGAACTGTGGGTATTTGCAGCTCTCAGTAAGATTCTCTCCGATCCACCTGGGGACTTTAGGCAGAGGCTGGCTATAAATGGAGCTTGACTCGAAGTTTCCCGATTGGAACAGAAGGTGACTTGGGCGTAGATGTAATAGAGTCCTTGTCTTTTCACGGCCAGCTGTTTCCCGTTTTCGAGGGTTACCAAGTTGGTGCTTAGGGTGTAGTATCCTTTGGGGGCCCACTGGAGAACTGTAATGGAGAGGGGAAAAAACCGTGGTCAGGTGGAGCGTACATGATTCAGATTCTAACGGACAATATGGTTTCGTGTTGGATACTGGCTTCACATAGGAGTGGAAGTTTGGGTCGTCAGGGATTCTGAAAGACCCATCCAGCCCTCAGTCTATGGAGGAGCTACGGCTGACCGATCAGCATGGGTTGCACAGTCAGACGGAGCTGGGTTCCCATCCAGGCCTTATTTAAGCTTGGGCAAGTCAATCTCCCTGAGCCTCTCAGTTCCTTACCTGTAACACGGGGCTCATATTACAGCCTATTTCAGAGACATGTGAAGATTAACTCAAGTAACAGAGCCCAGTGAGTTTCCTTCTCCCCTTGAGAGCTCTTAAAGCCAGTTTGCCCTTGAACTTAAAAGAATGTGAATGACTTAGAAATCCCAGGTCATAAATCACGCCTTCCAAAATACTCAAAGTCCTTGCTAATACTAACTCGTATCTCGCTTTCCTTGAATTTTCCAAAGTCGAAGACTTGCCGATCTCTCTTGCTCAGCTCAGCACAGAGAAAAGACCCCATTTCTTCCTACCTGATCATGCTCTTGCAAACCCGATCCGCCTCCCACAGCAGGGACTAAAATTAGGCAAGGAAGTATGAAAATAAACCTGTCATTTCACTGTGTGTTTTGATCTCCCATTGTAGTGGGCGCCACCAACTTGAAAGTGCCTGTATTCTTGTGGCTAAGCTGAAGTACCCACCAACAATGTGCCATTTTTCTCGCCTGAGATGTTGACTGGGTTCAAAGTAGTGTGTGCAGCCGATTTCAAATCTCAGCCCCCACAGACAGCTAGACTGCCGGGGGTGGAGGGTGGGGAGAAGTGAAAGTATCGATGCATTTGCTTCCTTGGGCTTTTATTTGAGCTCCTATTTGGTGCTCTTAGGCCTATCAGGGTGCAAGACCCCACCTGCTAAGACTCATCCTTTAGTAATTAGGAAAGGCATCCTGCAATGCCTGACATTTCTTGGGCCTCCAGATCACTCTAGAAATGCTTCATTATGATGTTTTCGCTTTTGGACCATCTGATTGAGAAAACACGGGCAGGTTCCCTATCTTTGAGTCCACAAAGTTTAACTTTGTAAGTCCTTACCTAATTTTCATCCTTGCTGTGAGATGTAGGGCAAGTTTGGAGCAGCGTGACCAAGTAGATCTGAGAGGCTTGTGGGGTAAGAAATGTGACTTTCTTCTCACCTGATCCCCTGCAGACATACTGTGATGCGGACTGTCAACCATGCTAGGACCAACAGTCATCATGGGCCTTTCGGCAGAATATGTGAGCATTGTGAAATGTATGCAAGGCGAGCTATTCTTCTAGGAGGTGTCTCTGTTGCTGGCATCCATCCAATCTGGATGAGACTGTATCATGTGGATGACCACCCTGGACATACCAGATATGGTTGTGATATTCTCCCATAAGTGTATTTTATGAGAAAGGGGTACTTGGCAGAATTATTAAATATTGTGGGGTAAGTGTTATCAAAAAGGGCTTTATGTTGCTCTTCTGACAGCTAAACTGCAGTGAAGTAGCTAAGGAATGACACCTTACGTTTCTATAGCGCTTGACAGAATAACTTTCTTCTATATTAGCTGATTTGATGCTCAGAGTCACCCTGTGAAGTGAGACAGGAAACTGCTGCGAAGGTAAAGGGACTTGCCCAAGGTCACCCAGCAAGTGGTAGTCATGCTTCTTAAATCTCAGTGTTCAACAACTTTCTATCCAGTGCTCGTTACTCCTGTACCATGATCCAGGATAACTACGTATGCATTATGCCCACTGAGAAGCCCAAGCCACCTCCAGGATGAGGTCCTATCTCCTTTCCTCTCTCTCTCTGTGTCTCTCTCTATATCTCTGTCTCTCTCTGACACACATGCACGCGCACACACACACACACACACACACACACACACACACACACACACACTGCTTAGAACTCTGCTCCAGAGCGCTGTGTTAAAGTTTTCAAAGACTGCTCTGATGCTCTTGGCCTGCATTTATGTAGACAGGGGATTTTATGCTAGTGTGCATGTTTCCATCCATTTATCAGATGTGCCATATTGTCCAACACCAGCTATCGTGAGGTACAGATTTGGGGGAAAAAAATCTAAGGGCTAGAATCATGGCAGAACGTATACGGAAAGAAAATCATTGAGAGTTGAAAAGATTACAGTATGTCATCTGTTGTTACTTCATTGGAAAATCTAACATCCTGGCATCTATTGATCTTTGCAGAATGATTTTACCCTTAATTTCCCTGAGGTTGGCCCCAGTGAAGCTGGGGCTAATCATACAGGGATTGGCAGATGGCAGGAAATACCCCTTGAGGCCCATTTGCATATAGTGAAGAGGGGTTAGGACGAGGGATGCTCCCAGTTAGCAGGTCACTACGTGCCATCTCTTCCGTGTTATCAGAATAATGGTCCCTCCACCCAGTAATTCATCATTTAGAATCAGCCACAGAGCAAGAACCTAATGAGAACATCGGGATTGCTTCCCACCTCCTTTTGTCCCTTCAAGTCCCATCTGTGCATTTGAGCCTACTTTGAAGACAAGGGCAAGTGCACGAGGCATGTCTGGGTAGCTTTGTAAATTGGCCCCCGGAGGAAGATGGGAGCCTAATTGTTAGGCTGCCTTGCTTTAGCCTCCTGGCCTTCCCCCTCGGGTGGCTGATGCTCAGATGCTTCGGACTTACCAGATGCTGTTTTACTACTGGCCTCACTGATGACATGTGCCGCGATTTGAGGATCCTGATCACCTGAGATGAAACCAAAGACCAACTGTCAGGCCAAAGAAACACAAAACTGGCCACAGAACGATTTGGTCTAGTTCTGCAGCTGGGTCACAGAGACTGTACTTAAATAGGTTATGTGAAAGGAAGGATAAGATGGCCTTGAAATCCCTTGAAACCAGAGGGAAATGTTGGTTTCTAAAATCTGAACAACTGAGTCGGCTCTTTACACCGAGCCCATTCTTCCACTCGTCATTCAGTACTTGACTCCGCTTTACATAGACTGACACAGGCTAAAGAAAATGATCTTCATTAAACACATTTTGAATCTTGATTTTAAGAACAACTCCCATCCATTGGTCATCTTAGTGGGCCCAAAGGTCGTGTCTGCACACTTAGCTAGTAAAATGCTTATGGTGTCTGATTTGGTCAAGCACTGGCCACAGTGTTATATTTACCTCTAATTGTTGCTCATGTAAAAGGTTTGCTCCTTAATTACACGTACTGAATCTCCTAAGTGCGGACACGGTGTGGAAGTTGGTTTGGTTTTTTTTTCCAGTAATGAGCCTGGAGCTGGACACTTTGTAGGTGTCCTATGAATAACGAGTCAAGCTGCATGACCTAAATGACCAGCTTTGTTAAGTGTATCATTTTCCCAAAGACTGCTAGGCAGCACCCACATGAACTGTTTCCTCAAATTTCACAGCAATTAACAGACAACATGGTAGCACTCAACATATTTACAGTCATTCTGAAAGCAAAGCCTTCATGGAAATCAGGTGACCCTTTGCATCCAAACCAATGATTAAAGCAAGCTCTTTGCCTCAGAAAACAGTATCTGTATCTCTGTATGTATGTATATATTTCTTTGTGTGTATTAAATGTACGCAAGCCATACCATCTTTTACGCTGACTTTGCGCTATAGCAGTTTATCTAACAACACCCATCTACCTACACTCCATTTTCCCCATACTCAGCTGCTCGGGTCACTCCAGGCATTATTGTATTTGGTTTGGGGTGCTACATTCTAAAAAGAACAGAGAAAGTTAGTGTGTCCAGAAAAGGACCTAAACAAGGACAAGAAAAAGCCTGGAAAGGGTCATAGGAGAAACAGTGGGAGACACTGAGAAGGTTTACCCTGGAGAAGAAAAGGCTCAGGGGCCATGACTGTTGTTTTCAACATATGGACAGCTGCTGTGTAGAAGAGGAATTATATACTTTGTTTAGCATGGCTCCAAAGAGCAGAACTCGATTCAGTTAGTGGAGATTAGAAGAACAAATGTCAACTCCAGAGGAGAAAAGCCTTCTCTCGAGTATAGAGTAATCTTATTATTATAATTATTAGGGCTTTTCAGAGATGGCCCAGGCTGCTTTATGAGCTAGAAGGTGTCTAGGCATGTTTGATCAGACAGTCAATGGTCAGTGCTGTTGTGAAGGAGATTCGTGATCCGGGGATGGTGCAGGATTTGAGAACCGTCAAGGTCCCTTCCACCCCTGGGATGTTTGAGATGCTCTGACATCAAGAACAGGGCAGAGAACAGAGCTGTCACACTGAATCACTCCTGGGTCTCCGAGGCTCCCCTGGCCGTGTTTCCCCACGAAAAAACTGTTCTCGTTGAGTGATGAATGACACCGCTACCAAATGCTGACCGTCTTGTCATCTTATCCTCTGTAGGTGGTACTAGGCTGTTTGGTTGCTTTGATTAAGGTGTTGAAAATAATGTGATTTCTTCATACTTGGTATCGTCAGCACTAAAGGAACACAGGCTTCACTATAAATATGTCCATACAACTCCTTTCTAAATCACAGGCACCAGAGAAGGTATTGATGTGGCAATTGTGTTCCTGTTTTATTTCCAGGGCTACAAGTTCCCTGATCCAACACTGGGTTGTTCAGTATGATTGGCCTAAA